>NW_006408582.1:622208-631267 GCF_000296735.1 Chrysochloris asiatica | reverse complement strand
GGGACCCTACCCAGAGAAGCAGAGGTGCCTGAGATAGAGACAGAGACGATGACGTGGAGTGATGAAGCGACTGGGGACTTTGGACCCAGAGAGGGAAAGGGACTGTGGGCCGAAAACTGGGGGGAGGACAGGGAAGTGTAGGGGGTAGGTTTCTAGGATATACCCTTTGATCAGTTGATGATGCATGGAGGGGATTGAAACCATGGCAATGAAATGATATATGATGGAATGAATGTAAAACTAAAGTTCTCTCATGTAAACTATCATGTAACTCACAATAAAACATTAAAAAAAAAACAAAGTAGAAGGGGCAGCATAAAACAGCACCAGCGGAATAAAAACAAAACAAAGGAAAAAAATGACAACAACAACAACAAAACTAGAGTGAATACTACAGTCTATAATCACAGAAAAGGGAGAGGAGGAAGAAAAGAAAAAAAAATAAATCTGTAATCTGTAGCCTAATATGAGTATGACTTCAATATCCTCTCTTCAGCTTCTTGCTTTCAAAGCTGCCTAAGAGATTTCAAGATGCCACTGTTGGTTTTTATGCTATATCTCAGACTTTAATTTCTTTTTCAGCATGTTTTGTTTTTAAACTCTCTTTCTCGCTACAGCTCTGTCCTGCCCTTTCCCATATTAAAAAAAAAAAAAAAAAAAGTTCAGGGTCTGCTGTTGGGCTGAGTATCTGTGTGCATGTGTGGCAGAAGAACCCACCAGTGGTGAGGGTAGGGAGTGTCCATTCGCTCAGTGTCCCCCTCTAATCACCAGAATAAAGGTGCACAAATAGTGGGGGCACCAATGACCAAATTCCAAAGGAAAAAAAAAAAGAAAGAAAATCAGAGCAAAGCAAAACTGACAAAGTGTATTATCCACCTTTGCTCCAAGATTCCCGTGTGTTTTTCCATAGTGTTTCTGCTCCCACGCTTGGTCTTGCCGTTTTGTCTCGCCCAAGATACTGGTTCCGGGCCTCTGAGCCTGGCAGCTTCAAAAGTATGCTATTTCTTACTTCAGCCTCAAGTTCCACTAGCTATAAGCCTTCAAACTTTTAAAATATTCCTATCTGTGTGGTCCGAGCCTTGGAGCTCTGCCCTGGATCTGCCCCACCTGGTATTCTGTGGTATGGCTGACTGCAAACTCCACTACACCCCCACCCTAGCCACCATCAAGCCCTGCCCTTTTAAATCCTTTTTTTTTTTTTTTTTTTTTTTTTTTTTTTTTTTTTTTAAAGATTTTATTGTGGATTGAGTGAAAGTTTACAGGGCATATCATCAGTTTTACGTTCAACAAATCATACACCTTGTTTCATTACAATGATTATAATCCCCTCCATGTACCATCAATTAACAGTTTTTCTCTCTATCCACTTTAATTTTTAAAAAACAAACAAACAAAAACACTCAGGCATATATAACAATTTACATCTCCAAACAGCATATTCTGCAAGTCTGCTGCCTGACCACCAGCTCTTAGTCCCTCTCTTCTTAGTCCATGAATCTAGAGTCCTCAGCCACTCCCCCTCTCCATGCCCCTATCTCTGCCTCCATCTCTGGCACTGTTGCCTCTCTGGATAAGGTCCCACGTTCTGCTTGTGCGATTCTATCTTGATGGTCCTAGGATCTTCTGTTTCTGGACTGTAAGATTAACCACTCCCTTTTTTTGTTACAAAACTTCTACCTTTACAATTGTGACAGTCACAATTAGTTATGATAACAATTATTTGCTATTAAATCCTATGAATCTTATCCCCATCTCTTTTTACCAGACCCATCTAGACAAGATGATAGCTATTCAATGGGGACACTTTCTTTCCCCCCATACTTTTAAACTAAACTCCCTCTTAAAACCTTGTAAGCCAGTCACTCCATGCCTTTATTGCCCCCTCATTTTAGGTAGCCAATGTCTAAGTTGCCCGTCCCTATCTACCCTGTGTACAGAGGGGATAGATAGCATTGATACTTGATGTGAAGTCTCTTTCCCTCTATGTTGGTATTTAGAGTAACTACTGCTCTAATTCATCAAAAAAAAAAAAAAAATTTTTTTTTCACTCTTCCTCCAATCGAGTTCTGATTATCAAGCCATCAAGGCTAAGTCAAAAGGGTACTATATGCAAGTTTGGGTGTTCTTGTGCATCTTCCCTCACTTAATATCAGCTGGATGCTTCACTTTCAGCTCTAGCCCTCTGTGGCTAACTTCTTGTCCATGGGCTCAAGTGTCCTCAGGTCTCACCACACTTTGGACCAACCAGCCCTTCCTCTTTTCTCTCTCATTTCTAGGTCAACGGGATTCAATGGACTGGGGTTGAACTCAGCCCATTTCCTCAATGATGCCTTTCTGCCTCTTCCACTCACCGGTAGACCAATGTGGTTACTAGCAAGTTTACATGCTTGTTTGTGTATTTCCTTTGAGTTTCAGTCTTAGAGGGGAGTTTGTCCTGAAGGCACTAGATTGCTGCTAGCCTTGATGTCTTCCTGGCAAACACCTTGCTTTTCTTGTAGTAGCCAGTTATGCTGACATTTTTGTTTTGGGTTTTTCCTTATGCTCTTTCTTTGAAGATGTATCTTCTGTCCCTGTAGCTGTTCCAGTCTGCTTGTCCTTCCTAGTGGGAATGCCCCACCTCATAAGGTTCTGGATGGGACTCAGGATTCCACCTAAGGTCCTATACTCTGTAAAGGCTTTGCACAAGGCCTATTTCACTGGACAAGTTATAGAATCCCTTTTAGGTATTCCAATCAGTTATAGGCTGAAGACGGGCTTACAAGTTTTCTCTAATCATGTTTCCCAACATTCCTTTCTATACCACTCAAGTGTCTATTTGACAATAGTAGGCAAGGGAAGCTAATATTCCTAAGGCAGTCAATGATTTTAGTATATTTACCCTCTTCAAGCTATACCTAGATCCCTGTATCCCAGAGGCCTGTTGTTCCAAAGTTTGAGTATGCATCACTATTTCCTTCTGTTCCACTAGGCCATGCAAACCTGTCTCAGTGTTCCCCTATCTATCTTGTTCTTTCGCCTCCTCCCTGCTTCTTGTATTGCCCTCCCCAACACCCAAACTAAACTCCCACCCCAACCCCATTGTTGTTACCTTATATTCCATTAGTTCTACCCTCCATTTAAGATAGTCTATTTTATCCTGTAATCTACCTGACCTTCCCACCACCTGGATCTCTGTTCCTCTGTGTTTACCTTCTTTCCCATTGTAATTGTTTTGATCATAGACTGACCTGTCAGTTCCTCTGCTCTTATAATTTTATTCTATTCTTGACTCTTCTATTTGTCAATTGAGTTCAGGGTGATACTGCCATGTATGTCATTCTGTAGTTGTCTGTTCTTGTTGGTTCTCAGTTCACAGAACTTCCTTTAGGATGTATTTCATAGCAGGGTTGGCTTTGGCAAAATCCCTTAGCTTCTGTTTATCCTGGAATGCTTTGATTACACCATCATACTTGATTAACTTAAATCATTTTTAATACCATAATTTTTAATGACCAAAAGTAATTCAGCGCTGTGGGTTAATGCCCAGACTGCAAAGCCATTTGAACTGCATAGTTGGCAGTTCATGCTCACCAGCCACTCCTTGGAAACCCTATACATGGTCACTATAGGTCAGAACCGATTCAATGGCACTTAACAACAACAATAACAAGTCATTTTTAAGTGAAATGAGAGGTCACACAAACTGCATTTCAGAAATGCTGTGGTAATGGCATTTGGAGCTATGGGTTAAGGTGCTGGTCTACAAAGTCAATTTGAACTGCAAGGTCGACAGGTCAAGCTCACTAGCCATTTCTCGGAAATCCAATACAGTGTCACTATGGGTTGGATCTGACTTGATGGTACTTAACAACAACAACGTTCTAACTGGTGTTATTTTCTAAACATAAGAAAATTACCACTGGCACATTTTGTTGGCTATTTTTTTAATCAGACTTTTAATAAGTTTTCCTTTTTTTGCTAAGATCCACATAACAAAGATGAGGGGGGAGCTGTGCCTTTTCTCATCAGTTTCACAAATTTTTAGGCAAAAAATGATAGATACCTTGAATTTAACTTATGTTTGAAATCACTATTACTCTAGTAACAATAACAACAATAAAAGAGATCCCAGTTACTACTCACCAAAGAGAAAAACCTGTGTACAATAAACTTCATTTAAGCAATGTTAATTAAGATTGGAATGCATTGTAAACAAGAAACTAACAAGCAGAACAAAGTCATTAAGACTAGCTGCTCCTTGGAAAGCCTACACAGGGTCGCTTTGGGTTAGAATTGAATTGATGGTGCTTAACAACAACTGTACCATGATATATGTAGATTTTTTCTATAGTAATATTTAGTAAAAGTTTAATTACATACTTTAAAATTTGCCTCCATACAGAACAATGCATGCCACAACTCCTCAAATGCACATACTGACATACATTCTCTTGGGGTTGCCTTAAACATATTGAGAATTCAACATTTTCTTTTAATATAACTTCAAATGCACAACCAAGAAAAACAAAATGACAAAAAGTAGTTTTCCAAGCAATCTGGATGCCCTTGCTGATTCTTCATGATTTCCATAATATGCAAAACAGTATTCTCATTAGTGAATAAAGGCAGGATAAGTTAGTCTAAAAAATAGGATATTAACCAAAACACCCTTTAAGAATGGAGTCCTGGTGTGGTGTTATAGGATATGTACTACACCACAATTTTGGTGTAAAATGCAAGGTTGGTGGTTGAAACTCAACAGTCACTCCTTGGGAAACACTATACAGGGTCACTATGAATCGGAAACCACTCAACAGCACTTAACAACAACAACGCACTTGGGTGGGCACAGCTCCTACTCGAACCTCTATCACTGATTACTTTCCACCTCAACAAATACACCACATCTGAGGAATGCAGCCTCAAAAAGTTGTCTTCTTCCAATGTTCTGTACACAGGATCATTGCTGAAGGCCTAAACACAGTAGCTCTGTAGAAGATTAACATCTCTGTGTAGTGTAATGTGACCCATCTTCCTGTGATGCCTCTCCCTTGCTCAATTTCACACTCACCCTGAATACTTATCTGCATTGTTACTCAAACCCTATCAGGAGGCCCAAGTGAAGAGGATAACATAAGCTCCAGAGTTCTTCCATTTACTCTGTGTCCAGTATTCCAGTTTATAATTTCACAAAACATATTAGGAAATCATTATATCAGGTCAAGTCATGGTTATTCTTACTGGGATCCCTGGCTGGATGACTCAGAATGTCTCAGAGTAGCAGAGAGACTAAAGTTAGAAGAGGTAGGAAGCAATGGAGGGCAATTACAATAATAGCATTCACCTAGAACACTTTTCTTGACTAAAACAATCTTATTGGGCCCACTCACTCATGTGACTTCCACCAACAACAAGATTTTGAGTTTGATCATGGCTAAGGGTGTGTACTAGACCTAGACCAAGAAGAGCCTGCCTGAGGAGGCCAGTACAGGGGTCCAAGCACCACATTGAGGATGTCCATGACTAGGCAGACCCCAGTATGAACCTCAGAGAGGACATAGTATGTCTTCTTAGTTTGAAACAGTAATTACTCCCATTTATTCCCTACTATGTTAGGGTGAGGGACAGATACAGATTTCAATGGATAAAGATGTACAAGGCAAGCAACCTTTTTTGGGTTCATGAAATTTCTATTGACTTGGAGTTTTGTGGCCTTTGAATGAACTCTATATATTGATTATAAACTATTAACTGAGACAGGGTATTAACATCTTCATCTCAGCACACTGTCACCTGCTATTTCTTCTGGCACACATGCTCTTTAATCCAGAAATCTACACAGCTCACTCCCTGAGCTTCCAAGGAACTTTACTATAGCCTCCCATATTCTCAGTGAAATATTTCCTGATTTTTCTTATTTTGAATTCAAAAATATCCCTTTTGTATTTGTTATCTCCTGACATTATTGGATAATATCATCGCTAAAATATTACAATATATATTTCGTTATAGATAACATTGCAAAGACTGAATATTCCAAAAGATTTAATTGTGCTCATGAGCTAGCTACCTGTATATAGACCAAAAGACAGTTGTTAGAACAGAACAAGGGAACACCCAATGATTTAAAATGAGGAAAGATGTGCTCTGGTGTTGTATTCTTTCACCATGTTTACTCAATCTATATGCTGAACAAATAATCTGAGAAGCTGGATTGTATTACAAAAAGTGTGGTATCAGGGTTCTAGGAAAAACTCATTAACAATCCATGTATGCAGATGATACAACCTTGCTTGCTGAAAGCAAAGAGGACTTAAAATACTTACTGATGAAAATCAAAGACCACAACCTTTTTAATGGGTTTCATCTCAATGTAAAGAAAACAAAATTCTCACCACTGGACCAATAAACAGCATTTATATCAATGGAGAAAAAATTGAGGTTGTCAAGGACTTCATTTTTCTTGGACCAACCATCAACACTCAGAAACAGCAGTCAAGAAATTAAACGATGTATTGCATTAGACAAATCTGCTGCACAAGACCTCTTTAAATTGTTGAAGAGCAAAGATGTAAGGTTGAGGACTAAGGTGTACCTGACCCAAGCCATGGTATTTTCAGTAACCTCATATAATATGAAAGTTGGACAGTGAATAAGGAAGACCATAGAAGAATTGATATGGTGTTGTGGGAGAATATTGAAAATATCATGGACTTCCAAAAGGACCAACAGATCTGTTTTGTAAGAACCCAGTCAGAATGATCCCTGGCAGTGTCTTACAAAACAGAATGCATCCCAGAAGCTAGGATGACTACAGTTAGTCTCTCATACTTCAGACATATTATCAGGAGGGAGCCAGTCACTGGAGAAGGACATCATATTTGGAAAATAGATGGTCAGGAAAAGTGGAAGACTCCCAATGAAATGGATTGGCACAGTGGTGGCAGCAATTACCTCAGGTGTATCAATATTTGTGAGGTTGACCCAGGAATGTGAAAGACTTCATTTTGTTGTGCATAGGGTTGTTGTGAGTCAGAACCGACTCAATGACACTCAACAACACCATCAATATTTCTCTATAGAATATTCTCTTAAATTTTATTTATTTTACTTTTTTTAGTTTATGTAACATTTCTCTTCTAAGACTAGAATGTAAGCTTCATGATTAGTTCTTTGCTGTACCCCAGTGCCTAGATAATTACCTATTATATTATAATTGATCAAGAAAGTACTTGGATTAGATTAATAAATTTTCTCCAACATCATACAGCAAAGGAAAATTGGGGTGGGGAAGCTATTGATAAATGTGGTAGTAATTACAATGACTAGTATTTTAGATGTAACACTTAATTTGTATTTACATTTTTTGCTTGCATTGATGAGATTTGAAAAACTACTGGATATACCCAAATATGGAAAAATTTATGGGAATCGCATGCCAAAAGTCATTCTATTCTAATTTGATCTCTATTTTCTATTTCAAGATTAGCAGTGAGTCAAACGTTATGAACCATAATTTACTGGGCTCTAGACTAGACCCTGCTGCAAATGTAACAATTGTGAGGATGGTATGGGACTGAGCAATGTTTCCTTCTTTTGTGCCTAGGGTTGCCATGAGTCAGAAGCAAGTGCGTGATATCTGACAAGAACAACATGAAGACTAGACCCTTGTCCTTCTGAATGGAGAGCAGAACCTGGAAGCTGTGAGTACCTAATTGTGTGTATGAAGTGAGAAGACAAAGAAGACAAGTGTTGTTACCATTAGACTTATGCAAGTATTACACAACTGCCAGTTGTTTACCTTAAAGCTAAAAATTCTTCTGGTTTTGGAATTTTAAGAAGATGTCCCTATCTGATCATATCTTATCCAACAGAACAACCCTTAAGTGGTACTTCCTGATCCAGGTTATGACCACTCAGGATCATATCATACATGTGAAGAATATCCTCTAAGAGCTTTCTGGCATCATGAAAACACTGGGTATTCCCAGATTAAAAAAAAAAAAAAAAAAAAAATCCCAAAGCATCACTTTACAAAGCCCTTAATGTAAAAACAAAACAAAACAAACTCTTATAACTCATAACACCAAACTCCATTGTAATCCCCATATAAGACATACTATCATATAACTCTGAAGACATATGATACTGAAGGAGGAAGTCCAAGGTGCATTGAAGGGATTTTTTTTTTTTTTTTAAGAAAACAAATACAAATGTTTACTAAACATATAAAACTTATTGATCATCATTCATAAGACTTTTGTTGTTGTTGTTGTTGTTAAGTACAGTCAAGTTGGTTCCAATCCCTAACTACGCTGTATAGGGTTTCTGAGGAGCAGATGGTGAACTTGAACCACCAACCTTCCAGTTCAAACCTATGGGCCACAAGATAACTGCACAGAAATTTCAATGTTTATCAATCATGTTGGAAAATATCTGAAACTTTTATAACCTTTATAACTAGATTACTTCCAGCCATACACACCAGAACAGCCAACAGTCTTAAAAAGAAAAGATTGTGTTTCTTCCAGGTCAAAATATTCAGATGTGGTGATCACAGTTACAGATGAAAGGCTTCAGCAATAGCCTCAAGTAACCAGATAACCAGCAGCACAAGCCATATTGAGCAACAGTTTACTCATTGACCAAAGAGCATGATGGCAGGCCCAACTTCTATGACCCAAGCAGAAAATAGGAGGAATGACATGATAAAGATTCTGATGTTATTAAGGAAGGACACTCTCCCTAGGGAATCCTTTTGACCATTTAAGAACTCAGTTTACTGGTCTCTTGCATGCAAGAGAGTCTGACATATCCCATCCTTTTAGTTGAGCATAGTGTTGCCCTGAATGGCAGGAGAAAAGCATCATGGCAATTAGATAATTACAGGTCCTTCAAAAATGCATTCCACTGACAGCGTTTGAGGGGAAAGTTGGCAGGCTTATACATTGTTGTTACCATTGTTATACAATCTCTGTGGTTCTACAATTCACAAGACATGTCCTTTGACTCAATTCATGATTTCTAGGAATTTATCTTAAACATATAATACATTAAAAGGCAATGAGGAGAACAAACAA
>NW_006408582.1:613573-620128 GCF_000296735.1 Chrysochloris asiatica | reverse complement strand
GAGATAAATAGTGATGCATACTCAACCTTGGAACAACAAGGCTCTGGGATACAGGGATCTAGGTATAACTTGAAGAGGGTAAATAATACTAAAATCCTTGACTGCCTTATGAATATTAGTTTCCCTTGCCTACTATTGGGCCACACCAGGGCAAATTTAGAGTGGGTTTCAAGTCCTGTGTGGCCAATATTTTCTATTTATACTTACTTCTAGTTACCCTATTAGGTTGATCATTACTGTGGCCCTTAGTTTAGTAAATATGATGTATCCACAGAACCCAGAATGCAAATTGTCCAGGATGCTTGGCCAATCACCCACCTTGATCCAATATAAAATATCACATGCTTCCTCTGATTTTTCAGATGTGACAAGGATATCCATCTACTACTGTAGAATACTATTTTGTTTCTTCGGGGAACGTCGCTTTGGGACCTGCAGGCACACTCTTGTTGCCCAAAACCTTTGCTTCAAAGACAGAGACAAGAGTTCATAATTTGCTTTGAAGATTTATTAGCAAACTTTATTGCTATTTATAATCTGTCCTTCCTTTCCTTTTCCTAACCCAAATAAAGTGAATCTCAAATGTTCTATATATGGTTTCCGAAGTTTTAAAGGAATATGAATCTAAATTCATTAGAACACATCTCTTTGTTTTGTTGTTATTGCTATTGTTAGGTGCCGTCAAGTTGATCCCGGCTCATAGTGAATTGATACACCACATACACTGCCCGATCCTGCACAGACCTCACTATCACTGCTATGTTTGATTGAGACATTTGCTACTGCCACTGTATTAGTCCACCTCATTGGGGCATTCATCCCCTTCTCCACCCCTCACCTATTCATGAATGATGCCTTCTCTAGGTACTGGCCTGTCTTGAGAATATACCAAAAGTATAAGAGACAACGTCTAGCTATCCTTCTTTCTAAACAACATTATGGCTGTACTTCTTCCAACAGAGATTCATTTGTTCTTCTGGCAGTCCTTTGTTGTTGATAGGTGCCATCAATTCAGAACTGACTCATAGCGATTTTATGCACAGCAGTACAAAACACTGTCTGATCCTTGGCCAAAGTCACTATTGTTGCCATGCTTCAGCCAATTGATGCTGTCACTTTGCCAATCCATCTCCCTGGGGGTCTTCCTCTTTTTCTCTGACTATCCACCCTACCAAACATGATATCCTGCTCAAGTGACTGGTCTCTCCTGATGAAGTATAAGAGATGAAGTTTGGCCATCCTGGCCTCCTAAGAGCACTCTGACTGCACTTCTTCCAACACAGATCTGTAGGTGCTTTTGGAAGCACACGTCACTTTCAATATTCTCCTCCAACACCATAACTCAAATGCATCAATTCTCCTACAGTCTTCCTTATTCACTGTCCAACTTTCACATGCATATGAGGTTATTGAAAATACCATGGCTTGTGTCAGGCACACCTTAGTCCTCAAGCTGATATCTTTGTTCTTCAACACTTTAAAAAGGTCGTGTGCAAAGAACACCCATACTTGCAGAAAGTATCTACTTGACGTGGCTTCAATGGCTGGATGATCAGACCTCAACTAGAAGAAAAAAGAAGAGGGAGGGGGAAAAATTAGTAATCCACTACAATCTGATGAACTTTACTAATGCATATGGATATAGTACCTCAAAAAAGGGAACAAACCTTTACAGCAAGGATCACTTCCACCACCTTGTTACATAAGATTGACAGGGATGGGCTACTTAGACATAGGTTACCCAAACTGGGAGGGTGGGGGTGGGCTATAAAGGCAAGAAGTGACTGGCTTACAAGCTTTCAAGAGGGAGCCTAGTTCCAGTTAGGGGAGGGGTAGGTAGAACCTCTCCTGTATGATCTCCAATCTGTTGGGACTGGGCTGGTGAAAGGAAATGGGGATAAGACTCTTGTGGTACAATAGTGAATAATTGCCATCAGGACTGACTGTGAGGGTCAGAAATGTAGAGGCAGGTGTTTTTTGACAAAAGGAGGAGAGTGTTTGATTTTGCAGCCCAGGAGCAGAGGTTCCTGGGACCATCAAGTGAAAACCACAAGAGCATGACCCTATCCAGAGAGGCAGTGAAGCCAGGCATGGAGACAGAGATGATGATGTGGACAGATGCAGTGGCTGGGGACACGGGACTCAGGGAGGGATAGCGGCTGTGTTCTGACAGCCTGGGGTGTAGTCCTATGGGGTGTATCCTTTGGTTATTTAATGATGCATGGAGGAGATTGTAATCATTTCAATGAAACAAAATAGGATAGGATGAATGTGAAGCTGATGTTTCTCCCATGTAAATCCACATAAGTCTCAATAAAAACTTTTTTAAAAAAAGGTCTTGTGCAGCATATTTGTCTAATGCAATACATCCAGTACATCGTTTGATTTCTTGACTGCTGCTTCCATGAGTGTTGATAGTTGATCCAAGAAGAATGAAGTCCTTCACAACTTCAATCTTTTCTTCATTGATAAGAATTTTGTTTATTGGTTCAGTGGTGAGGATTTTTGGTTTCTTGGCATTGAGATGTAATCCATAGCGAAGGATGTGCTCTTTGATCTTCATCATTAAATATTTTAAGTCTTCTTCACTTTCAGCAAGCAAGCTTGTATCATCTGCATATTATTGGATGTTAATGAGTCTTCCTCCAATCGTTATGCCATGTTTCTTTTCAGCTTCTCAGATTATTTGCTCATCATAGAGGTTGAATAAATATGATAGTCCATGGTACCTTCAATATTCTTCTCTAAAACCATAGCTCAACTGCATTAGTTCTTCTACAGTCTGTCTTATTCAATGTCCAACTTTCACATGCATGTGTGTGGTGGTGGTGGTTGTTATGTGCCATAGAATAAGTACCAACTCCAATGGTAACAAAATAAAATAAAAAATAATCATCAATGTGTTACAAGAGAAGACATAAAAAGAAAATCTGCAAAAACTTTAAGATTGTACTCTAAAATTACACAATTGTTCATTTGGAATTTAAGGAAGGCAGAGTTTCGGATTGTAAAAAGATAGAAGCCAAATAATAACTTTTGTTAGTTTATTTCTTCTATGCCAATCTTATTCCGAGGGAATCAATAGAATGAATAGAAAATATCTTCAATGATAACAGAAGTGAGTGATATATTTGAATGGAGAAAGGAAGAAGCAAGTGGGAAGAGAAAATGACAAGGAACAAAATTATGAATAAAGCAGAAAAGCTAACAGTTCAAAGTATCACCTTCAAAATATCTTCTTTGCTTAGGGAGATAGTGAAAGTTTAGTAGTAGAATTCTCATCTTTCATGTGTGAGACCTGGGTTTGATTACTTACCAGTGCACCTCATAGGCAGCCACCACTTGTCTGTCAGTGGAGTGTAGGTGTTGCCATGATACTGCACTGGCTTCAGTGGAGCTCCCAAATTGAGGCAGAGTAGGAAGAAAGGCCTGCCAATCTACTTCATAAAATCTTGCAGTGAAAACTCTATGGCTCACAGCAGTCCAGTCCCCAACTAATCAAGGTGATGGCACAGGACTGGGCAGTATGATATTTAATTCCATCGTTCATGGTGTCACTATAACTTAGGGGCCAACTTTTTGGTATTTAAACAATAACAAAATTTGCTTTAAGATCTTTAATAAACCATACACTTTAAATTTCAGCAGATTCTGTATAAAGTAATGTACTTTTTGTTCAACAGATATTTAAATTGTTGACTACTGAAAATTGTTTTTTCAATAAAAGTATAAAAATAAATAAAAACAAGCATCAGTCTGCTTTATTTTTTTTTTTTTAATGCTTTTCTTAAACACACGTTCTTCATGGTTAATAACTCTCTAATTGTCCAAATTCTTGTTTCAAACCCTTGCATTGTGTCTGAAGTGAAACTTTTATGGTACTGAATATGTCATTTTATTTCTTATGGTCTCACTTGGAACATTTAATTTTTTTTAATTTAAAGTTTTTATTGTGCTTCAAGTAAAAGTTTACATGGCAGATCATCAGTTTTGCATTAACAAATCAAAATCCTTGCTTCATTACAATCATTATAATCCCCTCCATATACCATCCATTAATAATGTAAACTCTATTCACTTTAGCTCTACTTTTTTAAATCAAAAAACTACTCAGGCATACATAACAATTTACACCATCAAAAAACTCATTAAGTAAGTCTATCTCCTGGCTCCCAGCTCTTAGTCCCTCTCTTTTTATGAATCTTGAGTACTTAATTGCTTCCCCTCTTCATGTCCCCATCTCTGCCTCCCTCTATGGTGTTGCTGCTTCTTCTGAATGAGATCTCACATTCCTCTTGTTGTCCTCCTCTTTATGATCCTCAGGTCCTTACTTTCTGAACTGTAAGACTCACTACTCCCTGTTTTTGTTACAAAACTTCTACCTTTAAAATTGTGACAGTAGCAATCAGTTATGATAACAATTACTATGGAATCATAAGAATCTTATCCCAATCTCTTTTCACCAGACTCATCCAGACAAGATGAAAACTATTCAGTGAGGACTCTTTCTTCCCCCACACACTATTAAACTAAGCTTTCACTTGAAACCTTGTAGTTCAATAAAAGTAGTCACTTCATGCCTTTATTGCCCCCTCATTTTAGGTAGTTAATCTCTAAGTTACCCATCCCTATCTACCCTGTGTAGAGAGAGGATAGCATTGATCCTTTTTTTTAATGAAGAGTCATTCCCTCTCTGTTGATATTTCATTGGGGAAGTAAGAGAACCCTTTTTAAGTATTCCAAACACATACAGGTTGAAATGGGCTTACAGGTTTTCCATAATCATATTTCCTGATATTCCTTTCTATCCCACTGAAGTGTCTATTTTAAAATAGCAGGTAATACAGAAACAGCTACAATCATACATTGACAGAGAACTTCCAGAGGTTCAAGCCATATTCAGAAGACACCGTGGAATGAGAGATATCATTGCTGATGTCCGATGGATCTTGGCTGAAAGTAGAGAATATCAGAAAGATGTTTATATGTGCTTTATTGACTATGCAAATGCTGTCGATTGTGTGGATCATGACAAGCTATGGACAACATTACAAAGTATGAGTATTCTGGAACACTTAATTGTTCTCATGAGAACTGTACCTGGACCAAGAAACAGTTGTTCGAACAGAACATGGAAATACCGAATGTTTTACAATTAAGAAAGGTGGGCGACAAGGTTGTATTCTTTCACCATACTTATTCAACCTGTATGCTGAGCAAATAATATGAGAAGCTGGGTTCTATAAAGAAAAACGTGGTATCAGGATTGGAGGAAGACTCATTAACAGCCTGCAATATGCAGATGATACAATCTTGCTTGCTGAAAGTGAAGAGGACTTAAAACATTTACTGATGAAGATCAAAGAGCACAGCCTTTGTTATGGATTACATCTCAATGTCAAGAAAACAAAAATCCTCACCACTGTACCAATAAACAACATTCTTATCAACAGAGAAAAGATTGAAGTTGTCAAGGACTTCATTCTTCTTGGATCAACTATCAACACTCGTGGAAACAGCAATCAAGAGATCAGATGACGTATTGCATTGGGCAAATCTGCTGCACAAGACCTTTTTAAAGTGTTGAAGAGCAAAGATGTCAGCTTGAGGACTAAGGTGCGCCTGACCCAAGCCATGGTATTTTCAATAACCTCATAGGCATGCGAAAGCTGGACAGTGAATAAGGAAGACTGAAGAAGAATTGATGCCTTTGAGTTGTGGTGTTGGAGGAGAATACTAAAGGTGCCATGGGCTGCCAAAAGAACCAATAGATCTCTTTTGGAAGAAGTGCAGCCAGAGTGCTCCTTAGAGGCCAAAATGACCAAACTTCGTCTCTCATACTTTGGACATATTGTCAGGAGGGAACAGTCTCTGGAGAAGGATATCATGTTTGGTAACATGGAGGGTAAGAGAAAAAGAGGAAGAACCCCAATGCGACTGATTGATCAGGTGGCAACATGGATGGACTCAAGTGTGGCAACAGTAGAGAGGTTGGCCCAGGATCAGACATTGTTTTGTTCTGCTGTGCATAAGGTCGCTATGAGTCAGTGCCGACTCAATGGCACCTAAAAACAACAGGCAAGGGAAACCAATATCCATAAGACAGTCAAGCATCTTATTATTATTTCCCCTTTTCAAATTATGCCTATATCTCTGTATCACAGATCTCTGTTGTTCCAAGGTTTAGCATGCATCATTAATTACCATCCCCATCTACTTTGTTCTTCCAGCTCCTTCCCCTTCTTGTACTGCCCTCCCCAACACCCAAACTATGATGTGTCTGCCCTTACCCTGTGCTCTACTGTCACCTTCCTCCACCTCCACCTAAATTCCCCACCCCAAGCCCACCATTGTGGTTACCTTATATTCCACGAGCTTTTCCCTCCATTTAAGACAGTCTATTTTATCCCTTTCGATTGTGTGGATCACGACAAGCTATAGACAACATTGCGAAGTATGCGTATTCCAGAACACTTAATTGTACTTCTGAGGAATCTGTACCTAGACCAAGAAGCAGTTGTTCAAACAGAGCATGGGAACACTGAATGTTTTAAA
>NW_006408582.1:605590-612938 GCF_000296735.1 Chrysochloris asiatica | reverse complement strand
CCTACTTTGGACATATTGTCAGGAGGGAACAGTGGCTGGAGAAGGATGTCATGCTGGGTAAGATGGAGGGTCAGAGAAAAAGAGGAAGACCCCCAAGGAGATGGATCAGCCAGGTGGCATTGACATTGATGGCGTCAAGTGTGGCAGCGGTAGTGAGGTTGGCCCAGGATCGGACACTGTTTCGTTCTGCTGTGCATGGGGTCACTACGAGTCGGTTCCAACTCGCTGGCACCTGAAAACAACAAAAACAACAACATTTTATCCTGTAATATACCTGACCTTCTCACCATCTGGATCTCTGTTCCGCTATATTTACCTTCTTTCACATTGTAATTGTTTTGATCATAGACAAACCTCCCAGATCCTATGAACTTGTTCTTATAGTTTTATTCTCTTCTCAACTCTTCCATTTGTCGATTGAGTTCTGAATGATACTGCCACATATGTCAATCTCTGGTTGTTGTCTGTTCTTGTTGGTTCTCAGTCCACAGAATTCTCTTTAGGATGTTTTTCATTGCAGGGTTGGCTTTGACAAAATCCCTTAGCTTCTGTTTATCCTGAAATGTTTTGATTTCACCATTGTATTTGATTGACAGCTTTGCTGAGTAGAGAATCCTTGGTTGTCAGTTTTTTTTCTTTCAGAGTTTTATACATGTCTCCCCATTTTCTTCTTGCCTGCATCATTTCTATTGAGAGATCTGAGCTTTATGTGATTTGTTTGCCTTTTTATGTAACAGTTCTCTTTTCCCTAGCTGTTTTCAGGATTCTGTCCTTATTATTTGGAGAGTTTGATTATTACATGCCTTTGTGATTTTCTTTTAGGGTCTATCCTTCTTTGGGTTTGTTGAACTTTTTGGATTCTTATCTCCTTTCAGAACATTAGGGAAATTTTCTTCCAGAAGTTTTCAAGTTTCTCCTCTGTGGATTTGAGTAATTATTCCTGTTCCGGAATGCCGATAACTCTTACGTTATTCCTCTTTAGGTTGTCCAACACGAATCTTAGACGTTCTTCAGACTTTTTTAATCCAATTTTCTGCTTGTTCTTCTATCTTAGTAATATTGAGAGATTTATCTTCCAGTTCACTAGCTCTGGCTTCCATCTTTTCATTTCTACTCCTTTGCTCTTTCAGTGCATTGTCCATTTCTGATATTCTATTATTAGTGATTTGGACCTCTTTATATAGGTTTTCAATTGTTTCCAAAGTTGTAGCTCTCTTATTTGATTGTTCCTGTAGCACTTTCCTGACATCTTACTTATTTTTCTCAACCCATTTTAAAGTGTTTTGATACATTTTATAATTTTTTATTTGAATTTCTTCTCAGGCATTTACAAAGACTGCCCTCCTTCAGTATGGTGTATAAGTCTACCTGCAGATCATTTGTCTCAGTCACTTTATCTCATTTCTGGACATGTGATGATATGGTCATCTGTTTCTGTTATTTGAGCATATTCAGTGTTTGGATATTTTTTATGCTTTTTGATTGCCTCCAGGTAGATGTGATCAGGAGATCCCTTTTTATTCTTTTCCTGTGGAATTTCAAGATGCCACTGTTGGTAGTTATGATGTAACTCAGGATTTAATTTTCAGCCTGCTTCCTTTTTAGTCTGTCTGTCCTACTCCCCACCACCTCTTATGTCTTTTTCTGAGTGATAAACTGTTCAGAGCTGGCTGTGGATTTTTTGGCTGCCATTTGATTTTAAGTGGAAACTGTCAAATTTTGAGGAGCTCTGTGCACATGCATACTAAAACACTCTGGGGGTGGGGCTGGGATGTCCTGTCACTCAGGAACCTCTCCAGTCACCATAATGGAGGCATGCAGACAGCAAGAAACCAATGAACAGATACATAAAAATAATGTCCACCCCTTTATCTCTACATTTCTATCAGGCTTCCATGGCTACTCTCATCCTTCCCCCATTTGGTCTTACCCAAGATGGACACTCAGGGAACAACTTAGCACTTTGGATTAGACAGCATTGGATTTCTTGCTTCTGCTATAAATTCTACTGGCTGTAGGACTTCAAATTTTCTAAATATTCCTTTATATGTGGTTTCGAGTTCTGGGACTGTCCCCTGAGACTGCTTGGTCCGGTATACTGTGTTGATGCTGACGGAGCTCCTTACTGCACTTCTACCCTATCCGCCATCTTGTTTCTTCACTGGTACATTTTAAAAATTATGATCTTGTATCTTGTATCAATACTGAGCTTAACAGTGTCATAAACAACTTATGGTATTTGAAACAGAGCAGCTAAGTTTCACACCTACTTTTAATAGATGCTTTTCATTTACCTTTGAATATAATATTTAAATCCTTTGAGTGTTAATACCTTATTATATAAGATGAGAGTATTACTGTATCATTTCAATTTATTTGAGCATTAATATAGACTAGTATGGCTTCATACAATTGAATCACTACGATATAACAAAAAATGTTCCACGGACATAGGAAGTATTTATTGTATTAATTATAGCTAATATTTATTGATTATTAACCTGATCCATGGAAACACTATGCAGGGTCACTATGAATCAGGACCGAATCCACAGCAATTAACAACAACATTATAATTAGTTATGAAAATGATCTGACTAGATACATATTGTCATTAACCATTTCTATAAAGATGAGGAAATGAATTTTTGAGTGGTTAAGTACATTCCTCAAATTCACAAAAGATTAAACAGTAGAACTCATGTAAAATCCCATAATCTTACCACTCTCCTATATTCTTTTCATTTTTCTGAATTATAGAGTACTAAATATATATAAAGAGTCCTAATGTGGTGCTCTGGTAGCATAGTGGTTACGAATCAGGCTGTGAGTTGCAAGGTCAGCAGTTCAAAACTACCAGCGGTTTCACGGGAGAAAGATGAGGCAGTCTGCTCCTGTAAAGATTTACAGTCTCGGAAACCCTGTACAGGGTCGCTATGAGTCAGAATTGACTCCACAGCACATAACAACAACAACAACAAATGTGGTGTGGTGGAATAAGTGCTGGACTGCTAACCAAAAGGTTAGAAATTTAAACCTAACAGTACCACCTAGGAAACCCTATGTAGGGTTGATATAAATTATAATTGATTCAAAGGTACTTTACAACAACCACAAATATATAAAGGAGTGAAGCTATTTGTATTCTCAGCACAGAACATTTCAGCTGTTAATTCTCAATAGATATTGGCTGATTGGATTTCCTGCATTAGGATTTTGTATGTTGTTTGTGTTCCTAGGTGCAATGGAGTTTATTCTAACTTCTACTGATCCTATGTACAACAGAATGAAACAGTGGTGTCCTATACCCTCCTTACACTTTTTTGCTATGTTTCATCCCTTTGTTGAGGACAGTGGCAATCCATCTCATTGAAGGACTTCTGCTCTAGTAGTGTAGTGGTTACAAGTCAGGCTGCTAGGCTCAAGGTCAGTTGTTCAAAACTTCCAGCTATTCAACCAGAGAAAGATGAGGCTTTCTGCTCCCATAATGGTTTATAGCCTCAGAACCCCTGTGCAAGGTCACTGTGAGTTGGAAATGACACCATGACACACTACTACCACTTTACCAAGCATGATGTCCTTCTCCAGAAGCAGTTCCCTCCTGATAACATGACCAATACTGATGACATGAAGTCTTACTATCCTCATTTCTAAGGAGCTTTCTGGCTGCTATACTTTTCCCAAGACAAATGCTTATTATTATTATTTTAAGTTTGTATTGTGACTAGAAAGACAGTTATAAGGCAGATAATTACTTTTACATTCAATAAATCATATATGTTGCTTCATTACATGACTATAATACCCTCCATGTACCATCAGTTAACAATATTTTTCTCTACTAAATTTAGGTGTTTTTTTTTTTTTTTTTAATCACTCAGACATATATAATAACTAAAACTCCCAAAGGACACATTCCGTAAGTCTGCCTCATGGCCACCAGCTCTCAGTCACTTTCTTTTCATGAATCTAGAGTCCTCAGCTGCTACTCTCTCCATGTCCACATCTCTGCCTCCATCACTTGTGTCACTGCTTTTCTATATAGGGTCCCACATTCTGCTTGTGCTCTTCTACCTTGATGGTTCTAGGGTCGCCTGTCTGGACTCTAAGTTTAATTCTTCCACCATTTTTGTTACAAAACATCTACCTTTACAATTATGACAGCTGTAATTAGTCATGATAAAACTTACTCACTATTGAACATAACAATATTATCAACATGTCTTTTAACCAGACACATCTACACAAGATAAAATCTATTCAGTGGGGACTCTATCTTCCCCCACACTCAAACTAAACTCTCTCCTGAAACCTTGAAAGCCAGTCACTTTGTGCCTTTATCACACCCTCATTATAGGTAGCCAGTGTCTAAATTACCTATCCCTATCAACCTTGTATACTGAGGGGATAGCATTGATACTTGCTGTGAAGACTCCTTCCCTCTCTTTTGGTATTTTCAGCTACAGCCTCCATGAGTATAGGTCAAGTTCATAAAATTGTAGCAATTTATCCTCGTTTACTTTACCAAAAACTTTGTTTGTTTGTTTTGTTTTTTATCTTCCTCTAGTGAGGTTCTGATTATCAAGCCATTGAAACTAGGTCAAATGGGTACTATCTGCAGGTTTGGGTGTTCTTGTGTGTCTCCCCTCACTTAATAGCAGCTGAATACTTCAGTGTCAGCTGAAGCCCTCTATGGCTATGGCTTTGTTCATGGGCTCAAGTGTCATCAGTTCTCACCACACTTTGGACCAACCTGCCTTTCCTCTTCTCTCTTTCATCTCCAGGTCAATGGGAGTCTATGAAACATGGTTGAACTCAGACAAATTATTTAATATTCCTCTCCAAGAACATAATTAAAACATTTCTGTTCTGATTTTTACTTCCTAATTCATTGTCTCCACCACTCATCTGTCAGGTTGACATACTGTAGTAACTTGAATGTTGCTGTGATTTTGGAAGATATGTCACCAGTATTTTAAATACCAGTAGGATCACACTTTATGGATAGGTTTCAGGAAAGCTTCCAGACCAAGACAGACTAGAAAGAAAGAGAAATAGAATACTTCCAAATGTTTGGCCACTGTAAATCTTATAAATAGTGACGGAACATTATAAGATATAATACTAGAAGACTAAGATATTATGATTACCACCAAGTTATTATCAGATACAGTGCCAGAAGATGAGACTTTCAGGTTGGAAGGCACTGAAAATATGCCTCTTCAAGTGAGTTGACGATGATGATGTCAATGGAGTCAAGATTTTGAAACTTCCAATTGCAGGTAGGGCACAACTCAAAATGAGGAAAAACAACTACAAATATCCATTTATAATCATGACATGGAATGGATGAAGTATGGCTAGGAAAATTGGAAGTTGTCAAAAATTAAATAGAATATATAACAATAAATATTCTCTACATCACTGAGTTGAAATGCCATTTTGAATCAGAAGATCATATGCTAGGTAAAAGACAAATTGAAGAGCAATGGTGTAACATTCATCACCACAAAGAAAATGTCAAGATCTATTTTGAAGTACAATGCTGTCTACGATATGATAATACCCATATATGTAAAAGAAAAGCCAGTTAATAGCACTATTATTCAACTTCATGCATCAACCACTAAAACATGTGATGATGAACGTGAAGAATTCTACCAACTTCTAAAGTCTGACACTGGAGAGGCAGGACTTGATGGCTGATTAGGGAGAAGCACAGTACAGACCTCTGCCAGCAATAAATGAAAATGACGAACAAGCAGGTTCAGGGGATGGTCCCAGATCTATGAACTACATATAAAGGAAAATTTAGAAAGATCAAAGGCTTTCAGTCAGTGGAATTTGTAGCAGAAGCAAGAAAGGTAGTGTTTTCTTATAGCTAGCTCCCAGCCAGCTCCCAGAGTAGGCATCTAGGGGCTGACAAAGCAGGTGAAGGATGAGAGGAGTGCTCCAACAGCAGAGGTCTGACCAATTATCCGAGATAAAGGTGTGGGCACTGTTTGTTTTTTTTTTTTCCTCTCTCTCTGTTCATTGGTTTCTCGCTGCCTGTATACCTCCACTCTGGTGACTAGAGGGGGTGCCTGAGTAAGTTAACACCCTCCTACTACCTGAGGTTTCTACTATGCACATGCATGGATCTGCCCAGTAATGGACACTGCGCACAGAATCTAAGATCAGGAAAGGCACAGCTGTAACCAAACAATCTCCCAAAACAACTACAGCTGGCCCTAAATTGCTTATCACTGAAAAAATTCCTGAAGAGGGGCTGTGGAGTGGGAGAGAGAGAGTCTGAGAAGGAAACAGGTCGAATATTAAGTCCTGAGATATGTCATAAGGGGCAAAGTAACATCTTGAAATTTCTCAGGCAGCCTTGAAGTCAAGAAGCTGAAAGACAGGCGCTAAAGACATAATCATATTTTCCTATAGATCCCCCCACCCCTCTTTTCTTTAATGCGATTATAGACTGCAGTACCCAATCTGTGTTTTTTTTTTTTTTTTTTTTTTGTTATTTTGCTTTTGGGTCCCTCTTTTACCTCATTGGGTTCTTTTTTTCCCTACATAGCCCAAGGAGAGACAGCAATTGTGGTCAAATTGTCAAGCTGCAATCACACCCTATCAAAGCCTACCATCCAGACAAGAGCCAATACCAACTGTGGTACAATAGAAAAACAATCAACACCTGCTACAGTTACACAGTTGAGTAATAGGAAAAGTCAAAAGTTAAGCCATTCTCTGGATCATATCTATCTAAAGGCATCCAGAAAGCTCAAAAATGCATCAACATACATCCATATAATTATTGAAAACACTTAATTATTGAAGATGCCCAAGAAACAACTCATGATTTCGGCACATGTCCAGATAAAAGATAGAGTAACTGAGTCAAATGAGCTTGAGGGAGACATAGACTTCCCACTAGAAGAAGGACAGTCTTTGGATTTGCCTGAGAAAGAATTTGGGAGAATAATATTTGAGGTGAATACAAACACTGCACAGAGGTTTGAAAAAAAATAAGGAAGAAGTCAAGAAAATGTGGCCTTGGTGATAGAAATCATGCTGGATATCAAATTACAGAATTGTGCAAGACCACTGACTTCATTGCAAATACATTTTCCAAACACCATTAAAGGTGACTTTACACATGTAACTCACCAAATGGAATACACAAGAAAAAAAGCTGACTATCTGGTAGCGTAGTGGTTACGAATCGGGCTGTGAACCTTAAGGTCAGCTGTTCGAAACTACCAGCCGCTCCGCAGGAGAAAGATGAGGCTTTCTACTCCCGTAAAGATTTACACCCTCGGAAACCCTGTACAGGGTCCCTATGGGTCGGAACCGACTCGAC
>NW_006408582.1:594710-605490 GCF_000296735.1 Chrysochloris asiatica | reverse complement strand
ATTGCTCAAATATAAGTTCTGGCTGAAGTTGAAAAAATTAAAACAATTCCATGAGAGACAAAATATGGCCCTGAAACTATATCACCTGAATTTAGTGACCATTTCAAGAACAGATTTGATGCATTATACACTAGTGATCAAAGATAAGAAGCACTGTGAAATGACATCAAGAACATCATATAGAAAGAAAGCAAAAGGTCATTAAAAAGATATATGAAAAAATTAATTTATAAAAATCATAAGCACGAGGTTGGTACCTATGAGTTGGAGACTAATGATATCCCTCCTGTTTGAGTTTTCCAACATGGTATACCATTCGATAATCCTTGATAGCAATCACCATTCCTCCCTTTCCTCAAGTCCCTCAAAAACCAGAATTCTAAAACATGTTGCAATGTCTCACAAATTCACAAGAAATGTTTCATGCACTTTTGGAGGCTGGAAAGTGCCAAATCCATAATTCAGACATCAACCTGGAGGAATTTTCTTGACCACGTAGTCTCACGAGTTGAAGAACCCAAATCGGCAAGACAGATGGCAAGCTGTTGATTCATGAGACTGTGGGAAATAGTGAATCAGGTCAGATGATAGGCTGAAAGTATCATACACTGGAGGTCAGACATAATGAGCCAGATGCCTGATCCAGGGCTAAAGAGTAAGCTTGTCCAAAGCAGTTTTGTAAATTAGTGACAGTCCATGACTCCAAGGGAAATGCAAGGTGCTGATCTAAGACACAGTAAGGTGGAGGCATCCTTAATCCTTAATTCCACTGTAAACTTTATTTACTTTGTATTGTTTTTATGTGCCATCAAGTCAGTTCTGACTCATAATGGCTTGGCAAAGTAATTCCAAAGATCAGTTGATGGGTTTGAACCACCAAACTTGAGGTTCACAGTTTAGTGCTCATCCCACAATGCTAAAGGATTTCTACTTTACTCCCTTCTTGTTGTTGTTAAGTGCCATCAAGTTGGTTCTGACCCCTGTATTGGGTTTCCAAGGAGCAGCTGGTGAGCTTGAACTCCCAACCTTGCATTTCAAATGTCTTTGCAGTCTTGCGCATTAGCCCACAGTGCCACACCAAGACTTTACTCCTTAGCATCATCTTAAATTTACTCCTTAGGAACCCATTTTAAAATAGGTCCATAATCTTAAAAAGAGAGACTTGGATTTACAATGCATCACAAAATGAAGAAATTTGTCTAGAAGGGTCATTATAAATACTGAGCTACCCTGCAATGGAAAATAAAGAAAAGACAAAAATTATGTCGGAAGAGACTCTGAAATTTGCTCTTCAGCGTGGAGATGCTAAAGCAAATGGGAAAAATAAGAAAGTCAAAGAGCTGAATAGAAAATTTCAAAGGACAGATAAACAAGAGAAAATCAATTATGATGAAATGTCAAAGACTGTGAGTTAGAAAATCAAAAGGGATGAAACTCTCAGCTTTTCTCAAGATAAAAGTAATGAAGAAAAATTCCATCAACTTGCAATATTGAAGGATTGTGTGAGCAAAATGAAGTCCTTATATGGTACTGTAAGTATAAACACTTGATTGCTAATCACAAAGTTGGTGATTCAAATCCACCAGTCACTCTCAGGAAACCCTATGCAGGGTTGCTAGGAATTGGAACCAACTCAACGGCACTTAACAACAAAAACATGGGCATAATATTGAATGATGCAGACACCGTCAAAAGAAGACATGATATTTTCATCATCCTCATATGCATGTGAAAGCTGGACAATGAATAAGGGAGACACTAGAAGAACTGATGCATTTGAATTATGGTGCTCATGAAGAATATTGAAAATTCCATGGACTTTTAGAAAAACAAACACATCTGTGTTGGAGGAAGTATAGCAAAAATGTTCCTATGAAGCCAGGATGGTAAGACTTTATCTCTCATACTTTGGACATGTTATCAGGAGAGACCAGTTCCTGAGAAAGGGAATCATGCCTCATCAAATGAAGGGTCAATGAAAAAAATAATGGTATTGACACAGTGGCAGTTGCAATGGACTCAACTATGACAACAATTGTGAAGACAGGGGAGGACCAGACTGTTTTACTCTGTTGTACTATGAATCAGAACCAACTTGATGGCACGTAACAATGACAACAACAATACCTTGTTGTTTAGCTTTCCCATTTTTAATAGGCTACTGAGAATATCGTGGTCTGGTCCTTTTTGTCTTCAAAATGAAATCTCTGCTTTTTAACACTTTAAAGAGATATTTTGTGGTAGTTTTCCCTAAAGCAATACATCATTTGATTTCTTGACTGCTGTTTCCAAAGGCATTGATGGTGGATTCTAGTAAAATAAAATCCTTAACAGATTTTCACCATTTATTATGATATTGTTTACCACTCTACATGTGAGCAGTTTTCTTCCTTATAATGAGGTGTATTCCATATTGAGGGTGCTAGCCTTTTTTATTCATTAATAAGTTCTTCAAGTCTTTATTGCTTTCTGCAAAGTTGTGTTATGTGCAGACTGAAAATTATTCATGAGTCTTTCTTCAGTCTTCATGACATGTTCTTTTTATAAACCAGCTTCACAGATTATTTGCTCAGAACACAGATTGAATAAATATGGTGAAAGGATACAACAGTGGTGCATGCTTTTCCTTATGTTAAGCCACTCAGTATCCCCTTGTTCTGTTCTAACAACTACCTCTTGGTACAGGTTCCTCCAGAGTAAAATTAAGTGATCTACACAGTCAAATGTTTTTGCACAGACAATAAAACAGAAGTAACAATCTGTGATATGTAAATGATAAAACCTTATGTATTGAAAGCCAAGAGGACTTAAAACAAAGAGGAGGCAATAATAGATGGAAAATAAGACATCGGTGATAGTAATTATGCTGGAGGTTGCATGATACAATTTTGCAAGACCCATGACTTATTTATTGCAAATACCTTTTTTTCAATAGCATTAATGATAACTATACATGTGGACCTTGTCAAATGTAATACAAAGGAATCAAATCTACTACATTTCTGCAAAGAGACTATGAAAGAGCTCAATATTATCAGACAAAACAAGGTCAGGGACTGATTGTAAAATGAACTACCAATTGCTCATATGTAAATCTAGGTTGAAACTGAAGGAAAAAAAAAATTAAGTCCAAGAGAGCTAAAATACAAACTTGAGTCTACCCCATCTGAATTTACAGGCCATATCAAGTATAGATTTGACACAGTGAACACTAACAACCAAAAACCAGTTGAATTGTGGCATGATATCAAGAATATCAAACATGCAGAAAGCGAAAGCTCATTTAAAAAACAGGAAAGAAAGATAACATCAAAGTGGATGTCTGAATAGATGCTAGAGTAGCTAAAGCAAATAGAAGAAATGACTTCAAGAGAAAATTCCCAAGGACAGACTGACAACACAAAATAAAATATTACAATGAAATGTGCGAAGACCTAGAGTTAGCAAATCAGAAGGTAAGAACACCTAACATTTCTCAAGCTGAATAAACTGAAGAAAAAAAAATTCAAGCTGCAATGTGCAATATTGAATGATTGTATAGACAAAATATTGAATGATGCAGGAAGCATCAAAGAAGATGGAAGGAATAAAAATCACTGCACAAAAAGGAATGGTAGTTGTTCAGTCATCTCAGGAAGTAGCACATGATCAAGAACTTAAGGTTATGGAGGAAGAAGTCCAAACTGTACTGAGGGCATTAGTGGAAATTAGGGTCCAGGAATCGTTGGAATAACAACAGAAATGTTTCAGAAAATTAATGCAAAGCTGGAAGCACTCGCTAGTCTATGTCAAGAAATTTGGAAGACAGCTACCTGACCAACCAACAGGCTTGTGCCCATTCCAAATAAAGGCGACCCTACATAACATGGAAATTATAGAAAAATATCACCAATATCATACACAAGCAAAATTTGAAGAGGACTGCAAAAATTGTTATAGCAGTACATCAACAAGGAACTACCAGAAACTTAAGCCAGATTCTGAAGAGGTCAGATGGATGTTGACTGATGCAGAGAATGCCAGAAACATGTTTACCAGTGTTTTATTGACTATGGAAAGGCAGTCAACTGTATGGATCACATCAAAGTAACATTGTAAAAAATGGGAATTCCTGAACCCTTCAATGTGCTCATGCAGAACCTGTACAATGACCAAGAGGAAGTCGTTCGAATAGAACAAGGGGAAATTGCCAGTTTTAAAATCTGGAAATGTGTGTATGAGGTTTGTATTCTTTCGTCATATTTATTCAATCTGTATGTTGAGCAAATAATCCAAGAAATTGAACTATATGAAGAAGAATGTGGCATCAGGATTGGAGGAAGGCTTATTACCAATATGTCATATGCAGATGACACAACTTTCTTGTTGAAAGGAAAGAGAACTTGAAACACTTTCTGATGAAAATCGAAGACTACAGCCTTCAATATAGATTAGAAGTCAATGTAAAGACAACAAAAATCCTCACAATTGCACCAGAAAGAACATTATGATAAGTGGAAAAAATGATTGAATTTGCCAAGAATTTCGTTTTCTTTGATCCACAATTAATGCTCATAGAAGCAACAGTCAAGAAGTCAAGCAACTTATTTCATTGGTCAAATTTGATGGTCAAGACCTCTTTAAAGTCTTAAAGATGAAAGATACCACTTTGAGAACTAGGGTAGGCCTAACCCAAGTCATGGTATTTTCAGTCAAGTCATATGCATTAGAAAACTCTGGACAGTGAATCAAGAAGATCACTAAAAGTTGTAAGAAACTCAATGGCATTTCACAATAAAATTGTTGCTTTGCTAAGTGCCACCCAGTTGGTTCCAACACATAGGGACCCTGTGTAGGGTTTCCAAGGAGCACATTGAACCACTGATCTTGCAGTTCAAACTGATTTTGCTTCGAGTGCATAATCCCATAGCACCACACTAGGACTCCAAACACCAAAATAGCATAGCTAATACATTTTTTACATGAACACTGCATTATGATAACACTCTTTTTTGTAAAGAGATAACTCTATGCTGATGTACATTGACCAGGCAGTGTTTCATTTTGTTATGCATAGAGTCACTATAATTTGGAGATGACTATTTGGGAACATTGAATGGTTTAAAATTAGAAATGGTGTGCGACAAGGCTTACCATACTTAGCCAACCTGTATGCTGAGCAAATAATCTGAGAAACTGGGTTATATGAAGAAAAACGTGGCATCAGGATTGGAGGAAGACTCGTTAACAACCTGTGATATGCAGATGATACAACCTTGCTTGCTGAAAGTGAAGAGGACTTAAAACATTTACTGATGAAGATCAAAGAGCAAAACCTTCAGTATGGATTACATCTCAATGTAAAAAAAATCAAAAATCCTCACCACTGGACCAATAAACAACATTCTTATCTATGGAGAAAAGATTAATGTTGTCAAGGACTTCATTCTTCACAGAAGCAGCAGTCAAGAAATCAAATGGTGTATTGCATTAGACAAATCTGCTGCACAAGATCTTTCTAAAGTGTTGAAGAGCAAAGACGTCAACTTGAGGACTAAGGTGTGCCTGACCCAAGCCATGGTATTTTCAAAAACCTCATTTGGATGTGAAAGCTGGACAGTGAATAAGGAAAACCGTAGAAGAATTGATGCTTTTGAGTTATGGTGTTGGAGGAGAATATTGAAAGTGCCAGGTGCTGCTTAAAGAACCAACAGATCTGTTTAGGAAGAAGTATAGCCAGAGTGGTCCTTGGAGGCCAAGATGGTCAAACTTCGTCTCTCATACTTTGGACATATTGTCAAGGGGATTAGTCAGTGGAGAAGTCAGTGGAGAAGTGTAGGATCAGAGTAAAAGAGGAAGACCCCCAACAAGATGGATTGGCCAAGTGGCAGCATCAATGGGCTCAAGAATAGCAACAGAAGTGATTTGGGCCCATGATCGGGCAGTGTTTCATTCTGTTGTGCATAGGGTTGCTATGAGTCGGTACGGATTTGATGGCACCTAACAACAACAATAACAACATGGCACCTAACTACAAAAACAACAATAGTAACAATGATATCCAAGTTTTATAACTAAAGGAATAAATTAAGGTGCAAAATAATATATAAAGTTATTTATGGTTTTCAAGAACAAAGCTGAAGGGCTGGTATAAGGGATAGAAAAAATTGTTAATGTTTTTACTCATTATTGTTTCAACTTTTAAATTTTATTATATGCGCATGCATTAATTTTTAACTGAATAGTTCAGACTCAAAATGTTGTTGTTGTTGTTGTTACATACCGTGGAGTCAGTTCCAAGTCATAGTGACCCTGTACAGGGTTTCTGAGGCTGTAAATCTTTAAGAGAGCAGAAAGCCTCATCTTTCTCCCGTGGAACAGCTTGTAGTTTCAAACTGCCAATCTTGAAGTTAGCAGCCCAATTTGTAACCACTATGCTACCAGAGCTCCTTTAGGGCTATGAATATATATCCTACAGTTGAATAAATTTCAAAGGGAAGAGATGTCACTAGTAAACATTTCATGTGTGTGTGTATCTTTTTGCTTTAGTCAGACCATTTCATTCCCTAAAATCCCCATGGCACTAAATTTAAAGTTTACTTGACCAGAAAACAAATTGGGTCATTGAAATCTCCACAACAGTCCTGACAGGAGCTTACTCACTCACAAATATGAAAGCCTTCTTCATGGCAGGATTAGTGACCCTTCAGTCTTAACAATGAATTTATACTCTACTCTATTAGGTCCCCAGTCTGACCTATGGGTCTAGACTCCCATCTTCAGAATATGAAAGACACTTTGCCCTGAAATTACTTGAATGAAACATTGTTTGTCTTCCTTTTTGAGTATAAAGAGGCAAATATTCAGGCAGATGGAAAGCAGGGAAACACTTCAGACCCTTATCATCACATCACTGTCATCTTGCTCCAACGATCGCAACAACTAGGCATAGAGGGCTTTGTTGAAACAGAGTAACATCAAAGAAGCTTTGAAGGCAACAGGCAGTTCTCCAGCAAAATCCTCAGATCAAATACACCCCTTCCCTAACTAGATTGTTCATCTTTGAGCTCCTCCTAACAGACATATAAATACTGATTGACTCTATTCACTGGTCAACACACTCGGGCTCCTGCTCCTCCATACAGGACACTGATCTCCAGGTGACCCACAGCCATGAGGACTCTCGTCCTGCTTTCTGCCATTCTCCTGCTGGTCCTTCTGGCCCAGGCTGACCCACTCACAGAAACAGTTGATGTGGAGCCATTCCAAGATGAGTCTGGAATAGAGGACCAAGATGTGGAAGTCTCTTTTACAGAAGACAAACGCTCAGCCCAAGTTGCTTCAGGTGAGATCAGTGTGCTATAGGGGGATCCTACTCCTCTGTGTCTCAAGTTACCCATGGAATCATTAGAAAACAAATGCATTAGAGATAGAGACTGGTCTTCACTAAAGAATTTGGTTCCATTACATATGCTAATGAAACTCTGAATCTTCAGCTAGGAAAATGGCAGTAGGCCTATTAGAAGATCTGATAATACATGGAATGGCTATGCTTGACCTAGGGATAATATTATAGGGCATGGGAGTAGTGTGCAAATGATAGACTGGGATGGGGGAACTGTGACCCTGCAATTTCAACATATAACCAGCAAGGCTTCTTTTGATTTATGACAAATTGCAAATTCTAACCATGCTAATAAGGCATGTATTAGGTCTATTGTAAGTAAACATATGACTCCTTAGCACATCTCCATTAGTTTGGCTCAACTTCTCCCTCCTTCCTTGCTCACTATACCTGTCACTCCTATTTTTTCCTTTCTTATGACAAGAACCATCTGCTATTGCACAGAGCTATATTTATCTGTAGCATCATGTTAAAATGTGCAATATCAGAATATGTTTCTAATCCTGTGTGGCAACATTTAATATTTAATAAACTTACTTCTAGCAACCGTATTAAGATTGATCATTACTGTGGGCCTTATATTAGTAAATATGGTACATCCACTGAACCCAGCATGTAAGTTGTTCATGGTCCTCTGCTTATAACACACCCATGAATCAACACACAATGCCAAATGCTTCCTCTGGTTTCCAGACCTGGTAACGAAACATAAGTGCAAATGCAGAAGAGGACGTTGTGGTCCCAGAGAACGTCGCTTTGGGTTCTGCTCCAATACTGCTGTTCCTAGAAACCTTTGCTGCCGCTGAACATCAAAGACAGAGACAAAAGAGTTCATAATTTGTTTAGAAAACTTTGAGATTGCTGTTATTCTTTGTAACTTATCCTTCACTCTCTTTATTTATCCAAAATAAAGGCTTTTCAGCAAGTTCTCTATGTGTTTTTTGAAAATGTTTTTAAAGTATATTAATCTGACCTCGTTAAAATGCATCTCTACTTCTCAGAAAAGCCACCATTCTCCTTCTAATTGGTTGGAGTATTTCTATTGAATAGGCCCATATCTATCCTTAAAAAATCTTGTGTCTTTTATTTTTTACCTCTTTATTGTGAATTGAGGTAAGGTTTACAGAGAAGATCATTCTGTCACCAGCCATATTACCTCAGTAAAAACTTTGACATAGACATTCTTTAGGTTGAAACCTAGATTGTCCCAAGGCAGAGCTTCAATCAAAGTCTTGTGATGCATTTCAACAGATTTTATTTCAATGGTAAAATAGACAGGAGCAAAAGTGACCAGCATACCTGGTTTGAGAACACCAGTCTCCACTCTGCCCATAGAGACAATGCCAATACCACCAATTTTGTAGGCATCCTAGAGAGGCAGATGCAGGGGCTGGTCAGTTGGATGAGTTGGTGGCAGGATGCAATCCAGATCTTCAAGCAGTGTGGTTCCACTGCCATCCTTATGGGTCACTATCCCTTGAACACGTTAGCCCTTGGTTCCAGCATATCATCACCATTCCAACCAGAAACTGGCACAAATGCTACTGCATCAAAGTTGTAGCCAATTTTCTTAATGTAGGTGCTGACTTCCTTAACTATTTCTTCATGTCTCTTCTGGCTGTAGGGTGGCTCAGTGCAATCCATTTTATTAATATTAACAATATGCTGTTTCAGACACAGTGTGTAAGCCAGTAGCGCATGCTCACTGGTCTACCCATTTTTAGAAATACCAGCTCCAAATTCTCCAACACCAGCAGCAATAATCAGGACAGCGCAGTCAGTCTGTGAGGTCCTATAATCATGTTTTTGATAAAGTCTTTGTGTCCTAGGGCATCAATGATGGTCACATAGTACTTGCTGGTCTCAAATTTCCATAGGGAGATAACAACAGTGATGCCTCACTCATGTACAGCTTTCAGTTTATCAAGACCCAGGCATACCTGAAGGAGCCCTTCCCCGGCTCAGCAGCTTCCTTCTCACATTTTTCAATGGTTCTTTTGTCGATTCCACCATGTTGGTAGATCAGGTGACCAGTAGTGGTAAGCTTGCCTGAATCGACACGTCCAATAAAGATGATGCAGCTATGGGTCTTTTCCTTTCCCATTTTGGCTTAGGTTTTGTGATGGTTTTCATCAACACCTGTAGTCTAGAGGCAAATCTTTTGCAAAAAAACAAAGACCATTGGTTTTATATTCAACTACTCATGCATTTTTTTCATATCAATGGTTGTTGTTGTTGTTGTTGTCAGGTGCCATCGAGTTGGAACCGACTCATAGCGACCCCATGCACAGCAGAACGAAACAATGTTCGATCCTGGGCCAACCTCACTACCGCTGCCACACTTGAGTCCATCAATGATGCCACCTGGCTGATCCATCTCGTTGGGGGTCTTCCTCTTTTTCTCTGACCCTCCACCCTACCCAGCATGACATCCTTCTCCAGCGATTGTTTCCTCCGGACAATATGTCCAAAGTAGGAGAGACGAAGCTTAGCCATCCTGGCCTCCAAGGAGCACTCTGGCTGCACTTCTTCCAAAACAGATCTATTGGTTCTTTTGGCAGTCCATGGCACCCTCAGTATTCTCCTCCAACACCACAACTCAAAGGCATCAATTCTTCTACGATCCTCCTTATTCACTGTCCAGCTTTCGCATCCATATGAGGCTATTGAAAACACAATGGCCTGGGTCAGGCGCACCCTAGTCCTCAAGCTGACATCTCTGCTCTTATCGATGGTTACAACCCCCTATTTGTAACAGCAGTTAATCCCCTGTCTATCTGTGGCTCTTATTTCCATTCCACCCTCCTTCCCATCCCTTCTCAACTTTGCCATTAAGTAAGCATTGCTCTTTTGATCTTGACATTTTAATCATTCCATGGTGAGCTTACTAGTATTGTTATCCCCCTATATAACTATCTACTGATTGACTGAAAATTGGGTCACAAGGGTGAGTTCCATTCCAGACCTGAAGAATGGGCAAGGGCCATATTCTTGGGTTCCTCCAGTCTTTTTCTGACCAGTAATCCCTGTCTTTTTCAATTTTCATTTGAATTTGTTCCACGTTTTCTTCCACTCTATCTTGAATCTTCTAACGTGAACCCTTTCAGAGCAGTTGGTAGTGGCACTTAGGCATCATCTAGTTCTTCTAGCCTCAGAATCTTGTTGTTCACATGTCCCATTGGTCTATTGGACAAGTTGATTCTAAGCAGCTTCAAGTTTTCATCACTCTTCTTTCTTCCACGCATGGAGAGACCACGAATAGTTGTACCCTAGATGGTTGATGAAGAGTTTCTAAGATCCCAGTGCTGAGAGTGCTCAGGAAGGGATGGGCTGCATTATAAGTTGCCATATGTGATGTAGACAAGTATGACTTCTCAATCTGTGTAAGATGGAGGA
>NW_006408582.1:531207-583660 GCF_000296735.1 Chrysochloris asiatica | reverse complement strand
TTGCTCTCTTCACGTATGATGTTCTTGATGGAATACCTAAAAGGGGTTCTACAACTTGCCCAGTGAAATAGGCCTCGTGCAAAGCCTTTACAGAGTATAGGACCTTAGGTAGAATCCTGAGTCCATCTAGAACCTTATGAGATGGGACATTCCCACTAGGAAGGACAAGCAGACTGGAACAGCTACAGTGACAGAAGATATATCTTCATGATGAACCTGACCTATACTCAGAGCGGTAGTTACTCTAAATTCCAACAGAAAGGGAAAGAGTCTTCACATCAAGTATCAATGCTATCCCCTCTGTACACAAGGTAGATAGGGATGGGCAACTTAGACATTGGCTACCTAAAATGATGGGGCAATAAAGGCATGAAGTGTCTGGCTTACGAGGTTTCAAGAGGGAGTTTAGTTTAAGAGTATGGGGGAAAAGAAAGAGTCCCCATTGAATAGCTGTCATCTTGTCTAGATGGGTCTGGTGAAAAGAGATGGTGATAAGATTCATAAGATGCAATAGTGAATAATTGTTATCATGACTAATCGCTACTGTCACAATTATAAAGGTAGAAATTTTGTAACAAAATCTTACAGTCCAGAAACAGAGTACCCTAGGACCATCAAGAGAGAAACACACAAGCAGAATGTGGGACCTTATCCAGAGAAGCAGCAGTGCCAGCGATGGAAGCAGAGATGGGGCCATGGAGAGGGGTAGTGGCTTAAGACTCTAGATTCATGGAATAAGAAGAGAGGGACTAACAGCTGGTGTCCAGGAGCAGACGTGCAGAATGTGCCCTTTGGAGATGTAAATTATTATATATGTCTGAGTGGTTTTTTGTTTGTTTGTTTTTTAAAAAGCTAAAGTGGATAGTGAGAAATACTGTTAGCTGGTGGTACATGGAGGGGATTATAATCATTGTAATGAAACAAGGTATATGATTTGTTGAACGTAAAACTGATGATATGCCCTGTAAACTTTCACTCAATCCACAATAAAAACCTTAAAAAAAAAAAAGTATTAGGATATTTTCCATCCTCTTCTATATTCTGGAATAATTTGAGTAGAATTGGTGACAGTGCTTCCCTGAATGTTTGGTAGAACTCACCAGTGATGCCATCCGGGCCTGGACTTCTTTTGGTTGGAAGTTTTTTGATGACCTGATCAATTTCTTGTTTTGTTATGGTCTGTTCAAGTTTTCTACTTCACTCTGTGTAAATTTAGGTAGGTCAGGTTTTTCTAAAAATGCATCCATCTCTTCTAAGTTTTCAAATTTGTTGGAGTACAACTCTTCATAGTATTCTGTTATTATCCATTTAATTTCGTTTGGTTCCGTTGTGACATCGCCCATGTGGTTTCTAATGTGAGTTATTTATGTCCTCTCCCTCTTTTCTTTTGTTAGTTTTACCAGTGGTTTGTCAATTTTATCAATCCTTTCAAAGAACCAGCTTCTTGTCCTGTTGATTCTTTGTATAGTTTTTCTGTTGTCCATCTCATTTATTTCTGCTCTTATCTTTATTATTTCTTTCTTTTGGTGACTGTAGTTTCCCTCTGTTGGTCTGTTTCTAATTGTTGGAGATGCTGTGGTAATGTGTTTATTTTGTTTTTTTCCTCTTTTTGGATATGCGCATTTATCGCAATAAAGTGTCCTCTCAACACCGCTTTCACAATGTCCCAAAGATTTTGGTATGTTGTGTTTTCATTCTCATTTGTTTCTAGGAACTTTATGAATTCACGTTTAATTTCTTCTTTTACCCAGTCTGTTTTCAACGTTTCCATGTATTTGACTTTATTTCATTTGTCTTCTGTCTGAAAAGATGCTGTGTAGTATTTTGATGATTGTAAATTTATGGAGGCTTGCTTTGTGACCTAACACATGGACAATTCTGGAGAATGTTTCATGTGCACTGGAGAAGAATGTATATTGTGCTATTGTTGGGTTGAATGCTCTGTACACATCTATGAGGTCAAGTTTGTAACTTTGCTCTTCTATCTTAGCAGTATTGAGGGATTTGTCTTCCAGCTCACTTGTTCTGGCTTCCATGTCTTCAATTCTGCTTCTTTCCCCTTTCAGTGTATTGTCCATTTCTGATATTTTATTGTTAATCATCTGGACCTCTTTTTGCAGCTTTTGAACTATTTCCAATGCTGTATCGATCTTGTTTGATTGCTCTTGTAGTACTTCCCTGACTTCTTCCTTGTTTTTCTCCACCCCTTTTTGGAACATTTGTTTCAATATCATTCTTCTGAATTACTTCTCAGGCAATCCAAAAGCTGCTCTTCTTCTTCTAGAAAGCCTTTGTCTGTCTCCAGTTCATTTGTCTCAGCTACTCTTTTCTATTTATGGACATTTTTTGATATATTTTGTCATTTCCAGTAGTTGTATGGATTTTTAATGCTTAAATGGATGTTTGTTGCTGTGTTATTAAGCTTACTGGGTGTCTCCTGGTGGATATGTTCAGGAGATAGGCTTCTCTTTGTGCATGTAATGCTTAGCAGGTGTTGTTGGCTCTTGTCTCAATGGGGGAATATTAAGGGGTATGCTTTTAGCTTGGCTATATGGCCTTGATTGCTGACTCTTCTTGGGTAACGTACAGAGAAAAAGCTCCCACCTCCAGGAAATATGTGTGATCAAAAGTAGAGGCAATATGAAAGCAGAGACAAAAACCACCTCTTTGAAACAAAAATAAAACTGGCCAACTGGCCAGTCACCTTACTACACTGGTAGTGTGTGTACACCATAGAAGCTTCCAGTAGTGAGTGGAGGTGTCCACTTGCCCAGGACACTCTTATAGTCACCGTTGTAAAGGTATGCAGATAGATATTGAGAAGTTAATGGGAACAAGACTGTTTACTAATTTGGTCTCTGAAGGTCAGTTATGTATCTGTGTGTGTACAGTGTATTTCTTGAAATAGTTGTCTTTTTATGTTGGGGTTTTACAGATTGTTCAAATGGCTTGCCTGTCAGGCGAAACCTGCTTCTTTTCTTACTGGGTAAAGGGTCCCACACAAGTTAACTTTAGGGCTCGGACCTACTGGAAGAAGTCAAAGGCAGCAGCCAAAGCATTTGCCCTTGGACCAAGGGGTTCTTCCTCTCTGTGCCATGAGGAAGCTGTGGTCTCAACACAGGACATTTGGTGGTGAGAGGGGTGTGTGTGTGTGCACCCACCTGCCTGAAGACATCTGGGCTAGGCAAAGAAAGAGTGACAGGAAAGAGGAAGAAAAAAATGTGAAGAATCCCACACACCTCCTTTCCAATTGTCACTGCACTCCTTTAATCACTGGTTCCTGGTGCAAGTCTGGCTGTAGTCCTGCCCTCTAACCTCCACCTGGGCAAGATGGCCACTGAGGAAGGTCCAATTTCTTGGCCAATTTCTAAATTGCAATATTTTCCTTTATACTGTGATTTTTCCACTGGTGGTTGTGGGAAACTGATACCCTGACACTTATGCTAGATCCAGAGCTCTGGTGCTGTTTTGTGAGGGAAGCAGCTTTTGGTTTTCAGTCCCTCCCCCATGGAGCCTGTCCTACCTGGCTCTGCTCTGCCACCACCATACTGGAAGTTGACTAGGAAAATTGGAAGTTGTCAAAAATTAAATAGAACACATAACAATAAATATTCTCTACATCATTGAGTTGAAATGCCATTTTGAATCAGACGATCATATGCCAGGAAAGACAAATTGAAGAGCAATAATGGTATAACATTCATCACCACAAAGAAAATTTCAAGATCTATTTTGAAGTACAATTCTGTCTATAATAGGATAGTACCCACATGTCTAAAAGAAAAACCAGTTAATAACATTATTATTCAACTTTATGCATCAACCACTGAAATGTGTGATGATGAACTTGAAGAATTCTACCAACTTCTAAAGTCTGAAATTGGAGATGCAGGGCTTGATGGCTGATTAGGGAGATGCATGGTACAGACCTATGCCAGCAATAAAAGAAAATAACAAATGAAGCAAGTTCATGGGATGGTCCCAGAACTCTGAATTACATTTATAAAGGAAAATTTAGAAAGGTCAAAGGCTTTCAGTCAGTGGAATTTGTAGCAAAAGCAAGAAAGGTAGTGTTTTCTTATAGCTGGCTCCAAGCCAGTTCCCGGAGTAGGCATCTAGGGGCTGACAGAGCAGGTGAAGGATGAGAGGAGTGCTCCAACAGCAGAGGTCTGACCAATTATCTGAGATAAAGGTGTGGGCACTCTTTTTTTGTTGTTGTTCATTGTTCCCTCGCTGTCTGTACATCTCCACTCTGGTTACTAGAGGGGGTGCCTGAGTAAGTAAACACCCTCCAACTACCTGAGGATTCTACTATGCACATGCATGGATCTGCCCAGTGATGGACACTGTGCACAAAATCTAAGATGAGGAAAGGCACAGTATTAAACTAAATGGTCTCCCAAAACAACAAAAGCTGGCCCTAAAGTGTGTATCACTGAAAAAAAGGTCCTGAAGATGGGCTGTGGAATGGGAGAGAGAGAGACTGAAAAGGAAACAGGCCAAAAATTAAATCCTAAGATATGTCATAAGGAGCAAAGTAACATCTTGAAATTTCTCGGGCAGCCTTGAAGGCAAGAAGCTAACAGAGAGGCGCTAAAGTCATAATCATATTTAGCTACAGATTTTTCCCCTTCCTTTATTTAATGTGATTATAAACTGTAGTACCCAATCTGTTTTTTTGACTTTTACTGTTTTGTTTTTTGGTCCCCCTTTTACCTTCAGGAGGCTCTTTCTTTCCCTACATTGCCCAAGGAAAGACAGCAATTGTGGTCATATTATCAGGCTGCAATCACACCCTGTCAAATCCCACCATACAGGCAAGTGCCAATACCAACTTCTATACAGCAGATAAAAAATTAACACCTGCTAGAGTTACTCAGTTGAGTAATAAGAAAAGTCAAAAAGGAAGCCCTCTGGATCACATCTATCTGAAGGCATTCAGAAAGCTCAAAAATGCATCAAAATACATTAATCTAATTATTGAAAACACCCAATTATTGAAGATGCCCAAGAAACAACTGACAATTTTGGCATATTTCCAGAAAAAAGACAGAGTAACTGAGACAAATGAGCTGTATGGAGACTTAGACTTCCCATTGGAAGGAGGGCAGGTTTTGGAATTACCTGAGAAGGAATTTGGGAGAATAATATTGAAGTGCATCTAAACACTCCACAGAGTGAGAAAAATAAAAGAAGAAGTCAGAAAAGCATTACAGTAACAATCTAATAAGATAGATACAGCATTGGAACATTAAAAACCAGCAAAGAGCAGTCCAAACAATTAACATTAACAATCTGCGGTACTCAGATGATACAACCTTGCTTGCTGAAAGTGAAGAGGACTTAAAACATTTACTGATGAAGATTAAAGAGCACAGCCTTCAGTATGGATTACATCTCAATGTCAAGAAAACAAAAATCCTCACCACTGAACCAATAAAAAACATTCTTATCAGTGGAGAAAAGATTGAAGTTGTCAAGGACTTCATTCTTCTTGAATCAACTATCACCACTCATGGAAGCCGCAGTCAAGAGATCAAATGATGTATTGCATTGGGCAAATCTGCTGCAAAAGACCTTTTTAAAGTATTAAAGATCAAAGATGTCAGCTTGAGGACTGAGGTGCACCTGACCTAAGCCATGGTATTTTCAACAACCTCATATGCAAGCAAAAGATGGACAGTGAATAAGGAAGACTGTAGAAGAATTGATGCCTTTGAGTTATGGTGTTGAAGGAGAATATTGAAAGTGCTATGGGCTGCTAACAGAACCAATGGATCCATTTTGGAATAAGTACAGCCAGAGTGCTCCTTAGAGGCCAAGAGGGCCAAACATCGTCTCTGATACTTTGGACATATTGTCAGGAGGGACCAGTCGCTGGAGAAGGATATCATGTTTGGTAAGGTGGAGGGTCAGAGAACAAGATGAAGATACCGTAGCGAGATGGACTGGCCAAGTGGCAGCATTGATGGACTCAAGCGCCAAAAACGTAGTAAGGTTGGCCTAGGATCGGGCAGTGTTTCATTCTGCTGTGCATAAGGTTGCTATGGTTCAGTAACTAACAACAACAACAACTGATCTCTCAGCAGAACTATGCAGGCAAGAAGGCAATGGAGTGACATATATAAAACCCTGAAAGAAAAAACTGCCAACCACGAATTGTCTACCCAGCAAAGCTGTCAGTCAAATATGATGGTGTAATAAAAACATTCCCAGATAAACAGAAGCTGAGAAATTTTGTTAAAGCCAACCCAGTACTTCAAAACATCCTAAAGGGAGTTCTTTGTACTGAGAAATAACAACAACAGACAATAACCAGGGATTGACATATGTGGCAGCACCACCTGGAACTCAATCAACAGGATCAAAGGAAGAGTCCAGAACAGAACAAAACTATAAGATTGAATTCAGAGGACCTGGGAGGTCAGTTTATGATCACAACAATTTCAGTGTAAAGGAAGGTAAAAATATAGGAACAGAGACCCAGGTGGTAAGGAGGTCAGGTAGATTGTGGATAAAATAAATGATTTTAAATGGAAGAAAAAGTTCACAGAATATAGGGTAACCTAAAAAAAAATTAATATTTCACAATGTATGAAAGTCTGAAATTGATAAAACATGCAATTAAGATGTATTGATAATTACTGGTGATTGGAATGAGAAGGTTGGAAGCAAAGAGGTATGGTCAGTAGTTGGAACATATGGCCTTGATGATAGAAAGAATGCTGGATATCGCATGATAGAATTGTGCAATACCAATGACTTCATTGCAGATATGTTTTTCAAACACAATAAAAGGTGACTTTCACATGTAGCTCACCAGACGGAATACACAGGAATAAAACTATTTCTTTGGCAAGAGTCCATGAAGAAGCTCAATATCTTCACTCAAACCAAGGCCAGGGGCCAACTGTAGAGCAAATCATCAATTGTTCAAATACAAGTTCAGGCTGAAGTTAAAAAAAAATTAAAACAAGTCCATGAAAGCCTAAATATGGCCCTGAAACTATACCACCTGAATTTAGTGACCATTTCAAGAACAGATTTGATGCATTATACACTAGTGATCAAAGATAAGAAGCACTGTGAAATGACATCAAGAACATCATATAGAAAGAAAGCAAAAAGTCATTAAAAAGACACATGAAAAATTTATTTTATAAAAAGCATAGGTACAAGGTCGGTACCTATGAGTTGGAGACTAATGATATCCCAGCTGTTTGAGTTTTCCAACATGGTATTCCATTCGATAATCCTTGATAGCAATCACCATTCCTCCCTATCTTCAAGGCCCTCAAAAACCAGGATTCTAAAAATGTTACAATGTCTCACAAAATTCACAAGAAATGTTTCATGCAATTGTGGAGGCTGGAAAGTGCCAAATCCATAATTCAGACATCAATCTGGAGGAATTTTCTTGAGCACATAGTCTCACAAGTTGAAGAACCCAAATTGGCAAGACAATGACAGGCTGTTAATTCATGAGACTCTGAGAGCTAGTGACCAGGTCAGATGATGGGCTGAAAGTATTGTGCACTGGAGGTCAGACATAATGAGCCAGAAGTCTGATCCAGGGCTAGAGAGTAATCTTGTCCAAAGCACTTTTGTAAATTGGAATCAGTCCATGCCCCCAAGGAAAATGAAAGGTGCTGATCTAAGCCACAGTAAAGTGGAGGCATCCTTAATCCTTAATTCCATTGTAATCTTTACTTACTTTGTGTTATTGCATTTATGTGCCATCAAGTCAGTTCTGACTCATGACTCTGCAAAGTAATTCCAAGCATCCTTGGATTTCAGTCAAGTGCTTATCCTACAGTACTAAACCCAGAGTTCTACTTTACTCCCTAGCCTCATCTTAGTCTTTATTCCTTAGTAACTCATTTCTAAATAGGTCCATATTCATAAGAAGTGAGGTTTGGATTTACAATGCATGATAAAATGAAGACATTTGGCTAGAAGAGTCATATAATGAGCTGCCCTGCAACAGAAAGTAAAGAAAAGACAAAAATTATGTCACAAGAGACTCTGAAATTTGCTCTTCAGCATAGAGATGCTAAAGCAAATGGAAGAAATGAGAAAGTCAAAGAGCTGAATAGAAAATTTCAAAAGACAGATAAACAAGAGAAAATCAATTATGATGAAATGTCAAAGACCTGGAATAGAAAATCAAAAGGGATGAAACTTTCAGCATTTCTCAAGATAAAAGAAATGAAGAAAAATTCCATCAACTTGCAATATTGAAGGATTGTGTGGGCTAAATGAAGTCCTTGTATGGTACTGTAAGGTTAAACACTTTATTGCTAATCACAAGGTTGGTGATTCAAACCCACCAGTCACTGTTAGGAAACCTTATACAGGGTTGCTAGGAATTGGAACAAACTCAAGGGCACTTAACAACAAAAATGTGGGCATAATATTGAATGATGTAGACACCAAGAAGCCACAGTATTTTCAACATCCTCATATGTGAAAGCTGGACAATGAATAAGGGAGACACTAGAAGAACTGATGCATTTGCATTATGGTGCTGATGAAGAATATTGAAAATTCCATGGACTTTTAGAAAAACAAACAAATCTGTGTTGGAAGAAGTATAGCGAATATGTTCCTAAGAAGCCAGGATGGTAAGACTTTATCTCTCATACTTTGGACATGTTATCAGGAGAGACCAGTTCCTGAGAAAGGGCATCATGTCTCATCAAATGAAGGGTCAGTGAAAAAAAAGGGAATTGACACAGTGGCAGTTGCAATGGACTCAAATAAAACAACAATTGTGAAGACAGGGCAGGACCAGACAGTGTTTTATTCTATTGTACTATGAATCAGAACCAACTTGATGGCACTTAACAACAACAACAACAACTTATTGTCTAGCTTTCCCATTTTAGTAGGCTACTGAGAATATCACAGTCTTGTCTCTTTAGTCTTCAAAATGACTTCTCTACTTTTTAACACTTTAAAGAGATATTTTCCAGTTCATTATCTCATAGCACCACACCAGGACTCCAAACACTAACACCATAGCTAATGAATTTTAGACATAAACACTGGAATATGATAACATTCTTTTTATAAAAAGATAACTCTATTTATGCTGATGTACATGGACCAGGCAGTATTTCATTTTGTTATGCATAGGGTCACTATGATTTGGAGCTGCCTATATGGCACCTAACATCAATAGCAACAATGATATCCAAAATTTATCACTAAAGGAATAAATCAAGGTGTACAATAATGTATATCCTTATTTAAGGTTTTCAAAAACAAAGCTGAAGGGCTGGTATAAGGGATAGAAGAAATTGATAATATTTTTACTCACTGCTATTTCTTCTTTTAAATTTTATTGTATGTGCATGCATTAATTTTTAATTGAAGATTTCAGACTCAAAATAGGACTGTGTATATATCCTACAGTTGGATAACTTTCAAAGGGAAGAGATGTAACTAGTAAATATTTTGTGTGTGTGTATGTCTATCTTTTTGCTTTAGTCTGACCATTTCATTCCCTAAAATCCCCATGGCACTGAATCTGAAGTTCACTTGACCAGAAAAGAGATTGGGTCATTGAAATCACCACAACGGTCCTGACAGGAGCCTACTTGCTCTCAAACTTTGAAAGACTTCTTCATGGCAGGATTAGCAACCCTTCAGTCTTACAGTGAATTAATTCTCTATTAGGTCCGTAGTCTGAACCAGGGGTCTAAACTCCCAGCAAGGCCCATCTTCAGAATATGAAAGACACTTTGCCCTGAAATTACTTGAATGAAAGCATTGTTTCTCTTCCTTTTTGAATATGAAGAGGCAAATATTCAGGCAGATGGAAAGCAGGGAAACACTTCAGACCCTTATCATCACATCACTGTCATCTTGCTCCAACGTTCGCAACAACGAGGCTTTGTTGAAACAGAGTAACATCAAAGAAGCTTTGAAGGTAAATGGCAGTCCTCCAGCAAAATCCTCAGATCAAATACACCTCTCCCCTAACTAGATTGTTCATCTTTGAGCTCCTCCTAACAGACATATAAATACTGATCGACTCTATTCACTGGTCAACACACTCAGTCTCCTGCTCCTCCATACAGGACACTGATCTCCAGGTGACCCACAGCCATGAGGACTCTTGCCCTGCTTTCTGCCATTCTCCTGCTGGTCCTTCTGGCCCAGGCTGACCCACTCACAGAAACAGTTGATGTGGAGCCATTCCAAGATGAGTCTGGAATAGAGGACCAAGATGTGGAAGTCTCTTTTACAGAAGACAAACGCTCAGCCCAAGTTGCTTCAGGTGAGATCAGTGTGCTATAGGGGGATCCTACTCCTCTGTGTCTCAAGTTACCCATGGAATCATTAGAAAACAAATGCATTAGAGATAGAGACTGGTCTTCACTAAAGAATTTGGTTCCATTACATATGCTAATGAAACTCTGAACCTTCAGCTAGGACAACGGCAGTAGGCCTATTAGAAGATCTGATAATACATGGAGGCTATGCTTGACATAAGGATAATATTATAAGGCATGGGAGTAGTGTGCAAATGATAGACTGGGATAGGGGAACTTTGACCCTGCAATTTCAACATATAACCAGCAAGGTTTCTATTGACTTATGACAAAATGAAAATTCTATCCATGCTAATAGGGCATGTATTATGTCTATTTAAGTAGACATAAGGCTCCTAATCACATCGCCATTAGTCTGGCTTGACCTCTCCCTCCTTCCTTGCTCACTGTACCTGCCACTCCTATTCTTATGACAAGAACCATCTGCTATTGCACAATCTAAACCTGTATTTATCTGTAGCATCGTGTTAATATGTGCAATATCAGAATGTGTTTCTAATCCTATGTGGCAACATTTCCTATTTAGTATACTTACCTCTAGCTACCCTATTATGGTTGATCATTACTGTGGGCCTTAGATTAATAAATATGGTACATCCACTGAACCCAACATGTAAGTTGTTCATGATCCTCTGCTTATAACACACTCCTGAATGAACCGTCAATACCAAATGCTTTCTCTGATTCACCAGACCTGACAAGGAGACGTACCTGCTACTGCAGAAGTGGATTTTGCCGTGTCAGAGAAAATCACATCGGGAACTGTGGGTTTGGTAATCTTGCTCTAAAACGGTGCTGCCGCAAAGACAAAAAAAGCTCATAAACTGTTTAGAAATCTTTAAGAAGATTGCTGTTAATCTTTGTAACTTATTCTTCACTTCCTTTCTTTATCCCAAATAAAATCTTTTCAGCAAGTTCTGTATGTGTGTTTTGCAAAAAAATTTAAGGTATATTAATCTGACCTCATTAAAATGCATCTCTACTTCTCAGGAAAGCCACCGCTCTCCTTCCAAATAGTTGGAGTATTCCTATTGAATAGGCCCATATCTACATTTATAAAACTTTGTGTATTTTTTTTTTTTTTGTTACCTTTTATTGTGAATTGAGTGAAGGTTTATAGAGATCATTCTTTTTTGTTTGTTTGTTTCTCATTATTTTGTTTTAATGGGTCCTAAATGAGCTCTGGTAGCGTAGCGGTTATGAATCGGGCTGCGAACCATAAGGCCAGCAGTTTGAAACTACCAGCCGCTCCGCGGGAGAAAGATGAGGAGTTCTGCTCCTGTAAAGATTTACAGCCTCGGAAACCCTGTACAGGGTCGCTATGGGTCGGAACAGACTCGACGGCACTTAACAACAACAACAACAACAACAATATTCCATGACAAAATTTTGGTCAAGTTGTTTCCATTGAAAAAGTACTGATTCTAAACACTGATAAAACTGCCACACACAAAAAAACAACAAATGGTCCACATAATGTTCTTTTCCTTCTGAAGGTTTTAAGGTGAATTACTGCCATTAACCAGTCATTTGCTATTAAACGTAAATGGCCCATTGAGACAAACAGTTCTGAGACTGTTCTTCCACCACTGATTAAGAGTGGAGTGGCAGGTGTTAAAGGTAATATGCATTTAGCCTTATGAGTTTTCTGAGCAGACTGGGAGACTTTGCCAGCTCTAGCACCTGTTTTGTATGTCTACTGCCTTAATGACACACAGAAACAGTCTGTCTCATATCACGGACAGCAAAATGACCCAGAGGAGGGAGGGTAGTCTGAGAAGCTGTCAACACACATAGGCTTGCCAGAAACCATGTCAATTTCAACTTCATCACCAGACTTCAAGAATTTGGGGCCATCTTCTAACTTCTTATCAGACTGGTGGTCATTCTCCTTAAGCACAGCAATCTTGCAAGCAATGTGAGCTGTGTGACAATCCAGCACAGGTGCATATCCAGTACTGATTTATCCTGGAAGGTTCAGGATGATCACCTATGCCGTGAACTCAGATGTTCCCATTGGTGGTTTTTTTGCTGTCACCAGCAATATTACCTAGGCGAACATCTTTGACAGAGATGTTCTTTACGCTGAAACCTATATTGTCCCCAGGCAGAGCTTCACTCAAAGTCTCATGATGCATTTCAACAGATTTTATTTCAGTGGTAACACTGACTGGAGAAAAGTGACCAGCATGCCTGGTTTGAGAACACCAGTCTCTGCTCTGCCCATAGAGACAGTGACAATACCACTAGCTTTGTAGACATCCTAGAGAGGCAGATGCAGGGGCTGGTCAGTTGGATGAGTTGGTGGCAGGATGCAATCCAGAGTTTAAGCAATGTGGTTCCCCTGGCATTGTCATCCTTAAGGGTGACTACCCATTCCTTGAACTATCCCTTGAATTATCTGCAACTTTAGGTGTTCCATGTTAGCACTTGGCTCCAACTTATCATCACCATTCCAACCAGAAATTAGCACAAAGGCTACTGCATCAGTGTTGTAGCCAATTTTCTTAATGTAGGTGCTGACTTCCTAAACTATTTTTTCATATCTCTTCTGGCTGTAGGGTGGCTCAGTGGAACCCATTTTATTAACACCAAAAATTAGCTGTTTCAAACTCAGTGTGTAAGCCAGTAGCACATGCTCAGGGGTCTGAACATTCTTAGAGATACCAGCTTCAAGTTCTCCATCACCAGCAGCAACAATCAAGACAGCATAGTCAGCCTGTGAGGTTCCAGTAATCATGTTTTTGATAAAGTCTCTGTGTCCTGAGGCATTGATGGTGGTCACATAGTACTTGCTGGTCTCATATTCCCACAGAGGGTTATCAATGGTGATGTCTTGCTCACATTCAGCTTTCAGTTTAGACCCAGGCATACTTGAAGGAGCCCTTCCCCAGCTCAGCAGCTTCCTTCTCACATGTTTCGATGGTTCTTTTGTCGATTCCACCACATTTGTAGATCAAGTGACCAGTAGTGGTTGATTTGTAGGAATCGACGTGCCCAATAACAATGATGTTGATATGAGTCTTTTCCTTTCCCATTTTGGCTTAGGTTTTGTGATGGTGTTCACCATCCCCTGTATTCTGGAGGCTAACTCATTGAGAAAAAATGAAGATCATTAGTTTTACATTCAACTAATTATACACTTTTGTTTCATATCAATGGTTATAATCCCCTATACGTGACAGCCATTAAAACCCCTCTCTCTCCATGACTCTCATGTACATTCCACCCTCCATCCCACCCCTTCTCAACTTTGCATTAGGTAAATGTTGCTCTTTTGATCTTGATATTTTAGTCATTCCATGGTGAGCTTACTAGTATTACTAAGCCCCCCGCCCCCTATATAACTATCTACTGCTTGACTGAAAATTAGGTCACAAGGGTGAGTTTGATTCTAGACCTGAAGAGTGGGTGAAGGTCATATTCTTGGGTTCCTCCAGTCTTTTTCTGACCAGTAATCCCTGTCTTTTTCAATTTTCATTTGAATTTGTTCATTTTCTTCCACTCTATCTTGGACCTCCAATATCATCCCTTTCAGAGTAGTTGGTAGTGGCAATTAGGCATTATCTAGTTCTTCTAGCCTCAGAGTCTTGGTGTTCATATATTCCATTGGTCCATTGAACAAGTTGATTCTAAGCAGCTTCAAGTTTTCATCACTCTTCTTTCTTCCACACATGGAGAGACCACGAATAGTTGTACCCTAGATGGTTGATGAAGAGTTTCTAAGATCCCAGTGCTGAGAGTGCTCAGGAAGGGATGGGCTGCATTATAAGTTGCCATATGTGATGTAGACAAGTATGACTTCTCAATCTGTGTAAGATGGAGGAAGGCACATAGACACAAAGCTCTTGGCACCAAAAAGAGCACCCCTAAATTTTCTTACTCAGGAACAGGCCCCCAGATTAGTAGCACAATACCCCAATTCATTGTCCCTTTCCTAAACTCAGAAGCCTGACAACCAGGTGCAGAAGCACATTCCTCAAGCTTTACCCTTATATAGTAGGCAGGGAGTTGGGAAGGATAGCAATAAAAGCTGTGTCTCCCTCCAGAGGTTTTTTAATCCTTTTTAATACCATGCTAAGTTATTCAGCGGTGTGTGTTAATGCACCAGACTACAAAGACCTTTGAACTGCAAGGTCGGCAGTACAAGCTCACCAGTCACTCCTCTGAAACCCTATGAAGGGTCGCTACAGATCAGAATCAATTCGATGGCACTTAACAACAACAAGTCATTTTTAAGGGAAATGAGAGGTCACATAAACTGCATTTCAGAAATGCTGTGGTAATGGCATTTGCACTATGGGTTAGTGTGCTGGTCTGCAAAGTTGTCTTGAACTGCAAGGTCAGCTGATCAAGCTCACCAGCTGTTTCTCGGAAGTCCTATACAGGGTCACTGTGGGTCAGATCCGACTTGATGGCACTTATTTTACAACAACATTATAACTGATGCTATTTTCTCTGGTAGTGTAGTGGTTACGAATCTGGCTGCGAACCACAAGGTCAGCAGTTTGAAACTACCAGCTCTTCCATAGGAGAAAGAAGAGGCTTTCTGCTCCCGTAAAGATTTACAGCTTCGGAAACCCCGTACAGGGTCACTCTAAGTTGGAACCTACTCCAAGGCACATAACCACCAAGAAAAAAAGCAAAAAACATTGACACATTTTGTGGGCTATTTTTTTGTAACACACTTATAAAAGTTTATCAGACTTTTAATACGTTTTACTTTTTTTGCTAAGATCCACATAACATGGTGAGGAAATTGTGTTCTGTCTCGTCTCACCAGTTTCGCAAATTTTTACGCAAAAAATAATGGATACCTTGAATTTACCTTATGTTTAATTAAAATCAGTTATTTCTCTAACAACAACTTAACTTGAAGTCTTTTCAATACTTAACATGTCCTTTGATAATTACATACTACCTTGGAATCTTTTATCGATATTAATAAAGTCATAAATTATTTGTGGTAATTAGCAACATGTGATCTGGGTTTCGTGTCTGGCTCTAATAACTGCTTGTGTATTATTACCCTTGGATATAACATTAACATCCTATGACCTTCAATATGCTCCTATATAAAAGTACTAAAATATTACTTCTCCTTTTTTTAGCATGAATACAGCCTGGTGTTATTTCACAAAAATATTACTAATTGAATAACTACAATACCCCAGGTTGTCTTCTCAGCATATATAGAAACATTTACTATACAAACAATATGTATTGATTACCAAGTACTTTTCTTCTTGAATTAGAATAATCAGAATGACTATATTAAAGAGATGTTGTCATTCACCCTTTTTATATAGTTGTAGAAATGAACATCAAAGTCAGCTTTTCAAAACTACCAGCTGTGTCATAGGAGAATGATGAGGCTTTCTGCTCCAGTAAAGATTTACAGCCTCAGAAGCGCTATAGAGATTCGCTATCAGTCAGAACTGACTCCATGGCACACTACCACCTCCAACAACAAAAATAGCAACAACTAAGATAATGGATCAATCATTGAAAATGGAATTATTTCTTTACATTCGCAAGGTTACTGTTTGTGATTATGTTTGGGGAAAGATTATGGCATAAAAGAATGGGTCAAAGGGGAGAATTAACCACATAGAGTTTCCCTGTTATCCCCAAATCACTTGATGTTCCTGTGATTTAGTAGTGCTAACCAAGGTCATGTTCTCTATGTATTTTATGAGCATCTATATGTGCTGTCCATATGTCAAAACAAGAGGAATCATAATAACCCTTCACATTCCACATCTGATTGAATAAATGCTATCCACAGTATGATTTTGTCTAAGCCATCTTTCTACACTTTCATTGAATCAGAACTTTTTTTCAAAAGATAAATGATTATTCCTGGGAGTAATCCCATTTTAATGCTATAAAAGTAGAACCGATTCTTTGTAGTCAGGTTATATTTGTAGGGTAGGACTTGTAGGTCAAGGAAAAGCATTGCCACCTTAGAGGATGGAGTAGGTGGAATCGATAGACAGTTCTGATTCAGTGCAGAAAAGTATTGGAATAGAGAAACATCAAAGACTTTGAGGGCAGCAGGAAGCCCTCCAGAACAATCCTTAGATCAAATACACACCTCCCCTAACTAGACTGTTCATCTTTGAGCCTCCTCCTGACACATAAATACCGGTCAACTTTATTCACTGACTAACACACTCAGGCTCCTGTTCCTCCATATAGCATGCTGATTTCCAGGTGACAGTCATGTGGACTCTTGCCTTCCTTGCTGCCATTCTTCTGCTGGCTCTTTTGACTCAAGCTGAGCCACTGAGAGAAACAGCTGATGAGGATCCAGCCCAAGATGAACCTGGAGCAGAGGACCAGGAAGTGGAAGTCTCTTTTGGAGAAGAAAATGCTCAGCCCAAAATGCTTCAGGTGAGATCAATATGCTATAGTGGGTTCCAACTTCACTTGCACCTTACCCATGAAATTTGTTAGAAAACAAATTGATTGGACATAGAGACTCTTCAAAGGCACTGTCTTCACTAAAGGATTTGTTTCTATAACATAAGCATATGAAACTCAGCACCTTCAGCTAGGGAGATGACAGTAGTCTTATTAGAGGGTCTGCTAATACATGGAAGCTATATTGGTGTGGCACTGTGGGTTAATGTGCCAGACTGCAAAGCCATTTGAACTGTAAGGTCGGCAGTTCAAGCTCACCAGCTGCTCCTTGGAAACCCTTTACAGCGTCACTATGTGTCAGAACCTACTCCACAGCACTTCACAAGAACAACAACATACTTACATGGGAGTCCTGGTGTGGCACTGTGGGTTAATGCACTGGACTGCAAAGTCAGTTCCAACCACAAGGTCAATGATTCAAGCTTACCAGTCACTCCTCAAAAATCCTACTCAGGGTCACTATGGGTTGGAACTGACTCGATGGCTCTTAACAACAATATACTTAACATGGAGTCTGGTGAGGTGCTGTGGGATAAGTACTGGACTTCTAATTACAAAGTTGGCAGTTGAAATCCACCAATCACTCCTCAGAACCCTATACAGGGTCACTATGAGCCAGAACCAACTAGATGGCAATAACAACATCAATAACATATTTCATATGGAGTCCTGGTGTGTTGCTGTAGGATTATTTACAACTAGGATGGTGATTCAACCACCAGCCATTCTTTGGAAACTCTGCATGCGATTGCTATGAATCAGAACCAACATGAATCAACTTAAGAACAAAACACTTAACAAAGGGATAAGTATATGACATAGAATGAGGTAGAAGCTTTAATGTTGAGATCAATATTATAGGATAGGGAAGTAGGATGTAAATGATACACTGGGAAACTGTGATCCTGCATTACCAACCTATAACTGGTAAGGTTTCTGTTATTTATGACGAAAGTGTAAATTATAACCATCCTAAAGACAGGCATTATGTCTATTGTAAGTGGACACAAGGTTCCTTGACATATTTTTATTGATCTGTATATCCCTCGTCTCCCCTCCTTGCTCACTGTGCCTGACACTTCTCCTCTTTACCAGAACTTCACATAAGAACCATCTGCTATTTTTAAATCAAAAGCTGTGCTTAACTTTTGTTATTGTTGTTGTTAAGTGCCATTGAGTTGGTTCCAGCCCATAGCGACCCTGTATAAGAGGTTTCCAAGGAGCGGCTGGTGAGCTTGAACTGCCAACTGAGCAGTTCAAACAACTTTGCAGTCCAGCACATCAGCCCACAGCACCACACCAGAACTCTGTACTTACCTTTCTAAGGAGCATCTGACTCATAATGATCCTGTAAAAGTTTCCAGAAGCTGCTGGTGTGTTTGAACTGTCAACCTTGCAGTTAGCAGTCCACTGCTTATCCTATAACGCCATACCAGGCCCAATATTACAGTTGGTTTCAAGTCCTGTGTGGCCAATATTGTCTATTTATACTTACTCCTAGTTACCATATTAGGTTGATCATTACTGTGGCCCTTAGTTTAGTAAATATGATGTATCCACTGAACCCACAATGTAAGTTGTCCCAGATGCTTTGCCAATCACCCACCCCTGACGCAATATTAAATGTCACATGCTTCCTCTGATTTTCCAGACGTGACAAGGACACACATCTGCTACTGTAGAATATTATTTTGTTTCTTTGGGGGAACATTGCTTTGGGACCTGCACGCACACTCCTATTGCCCAAAACCTTTGCTGCCGCTGAGCTTCAAAGTCAGAGACAAGAGTTGATAATTTGCTTTGAAGATCTATTAGAAAACTTATATTACTATTTGTAATCTATCCTTCATTTCCTTTTCCTATCCTAAATAAATTCAATCTCAAATGTTTTATGTGTGTTTTCAGAAGTTTTAAAGGTATATGAATATAAACTCATTAGAACACATCTCGTTGTTATTGTTGCTATTGTTAGGTGCCGTCATGTTGATCCTGGTTCATAGTGAATTGATGCACCACATACACTGCCCGATCCTGCACAGACCTCACTATCACTGCTATGTTTGATTAAGCCAATTGCTACTGCCACTGTGCCAATCCATCTCATTGGGATCTTTCTCCCCTTCTCCAACCCCCCACTCCCCCCACTCCTCACCCTCGCTTCTCAAGAATAATGTCCTTCTCTAGGGAATGGCCCCTCTTGAGAATATACACAAAGTATGGGAGACAAAGTCTGGCCATCCTGGTTTCTAAAGAGCATTCTGGATGTACTTCTTCCAACAGAGATTCATTTGTTCTCCTGGCAGTCCATGGTACCTTCAATATTCTTCTCTAACACCATAGCTCAACTGCATTAGTTCTTCTACAGTCTTTTTTATTCAATGTCCAACCTTCACATGCATGTGTTGTTGTTGTTATGTGCCATTGAATCAGTGCCAAGTCCAACGATAACAAAATAAAATAAGAAATAAGCATTAATGTGTTACAAGAAAAGACATAAAAAGAAAATCTGCAAGAACATCAAGATTATATGGCAAAATTACACCATATTTCATCCAGGAATTTAGAGAGGGCAGAGTTTCAGATTGTAAAAGACAGAATCCAAATTATATCTTTTGCTGGTTTATTTCTTCTGTGCCAATCTTATTCTGAGGGACAGAGTGGTAAATATCTTCAGTGGTAACAGAGTCGAGTGATATATTTTAGTGGAGAAAGAATGGAGCAAGTGGGAAGAGAAAATGATAAGGAACAAAATTATGAATAAAGCAAAAAACCCAATAGTTCAAAATATCACCTTCAAAATATATTCTTTGCTTAGGGAGATAGTGAAAGTTTAGTAGTAGAATTCTCATCTTTCATGTGTGAGACCTGGGTTTGATTATTTACCAGTGCACCTCATAGGCAGCCACCACTTGTCTGTCAGTGGAGTGTAGGTGTTACCGTGATACTGCACTGGCTTCAGTGGAGCTCCCAAATTGAGGCAGACTAGGAAGAAAGGCCTGCCAATCTACTTCATAAAATCTTGCAATGAAAACTCTATGGATCACAGCAGTCCAGTCTGGGCAGTATGATATTTCATTCCATTGTTCATGGTGTCACTATAACTTAGGGGCCAACTTTTTGGCATTTGACAAAGTAACAAAATTTGCTTTAAGACCTTTAATAAACCATTGTTGTTGCTGTTATGTGCCGTGGAGTCGGTTCCGACTCATAGCGACCATGTACAGGGTTTCTGAGGCTGTAAATATTTACGGGAGCAGAATGCCTCATCTTTCTCCCGCAGAACAGCTGGTAGTTTCAAACTGCTGACCTTGCGGTTCGCAGCCCGATTCTTAACCACTACACTACCAGAGCTCTCTTTAGTAAACCATATAAGTTGTAAATTTCTTCAGAATGTATAAAATCATGTACTTTTTAGTCAATAAAAAAGAATATTAAAATTGTTGAATATTACTGAAAATTATTTTTTTCAATAAAAGGATAAAAATAAATAAATACAAACATCAGTTTGCTCTATTGCTTTTTTTACACTCTTCTTACACACACGTTCTTCTTGTTTAAAAACTCTCTCCTTGTCCAAATTCTTGTTTCAAACCCTTGCACTGTGTCTGACTTGAAGCTTGAAGCTTTTACGATATTGAACATGCCATTTTACTTCTAATGTTCTAACTTGGAACATTTTTTAATTTAAGATCTTGTATCTTGTATCAATACTGAGCTTACCAATGTCATAAACTACTTATGGTATTTGAAAATACAACAAGTAGGTTTCATATCTAGTATAGCTGCTTGCCATTTACCTTTGAATACAACATTTAAATTCTATGAGTGTAAATATCTTATTGTGTAAGATAAGAGTATTATTGTAGAATTTCAATTTATTTAAGCATTAATATAGACTATTGTGGCTTCATACAATTGAATTACTACTATATACCAAATAATGTTCTGTGGACATACAAAAACATTTATGGTACTAATAACAGTTAATATTTATAGATTATTAAGCTGCTCCATGGAAACCCTATACAGGGTCACTATGATTCAGGACTGAATCCACAGCAATTAGCAAAAACAATATTATAATTAGTTGTGAAAATGACCCTACTAAATACATATTGTCATTAACCATTTTTATAAAGATGGGAAAATGGATCTTTGAGTGGTTAAATACCTCCATCAAATCACAAAAGATTAAACATTAGAACTCATGTAAAATTCGATAAACTTACCACTATAATATAATCTTAATTGTTCTGAATTCCAGAGGACTAAATACATATAGAATCCTAACGTGGTGCTGTAGGAGCTCTGGTAGCGTAGCAGTTACAAATCGGGCTGCTATCCTCAAGGTCAGCTGTTTGAAACTACCAGGTGTTCTGTGAGAGAAAGATGAGGCTTTCTGCTCCGGTAAAGATTTACAGCCTGGGAAACCCTATACAGGGTGGCTATGAGTCAGAACTGACTCAATGGCATATAACAACAACAATGTGGTGTTGTAGAATAAATACTGGATGACTAACCAAAAGGTTGGCAATCTAAACCTAATAGTAGCCCCTAGGCAACCCTATATGGGGTTGATATAAGTTGGAACAGACTCAAAGTTACTTAACAACAACAACAAATACATAACATAATGGAGTGAGGCTATTTGCATTCTCAGCACAGAACATTTCAGCTGTTAATTCTCAATAGATATTGGCTGGTTGGATTTCCTGCATTGGGATTTTGTATGTTGTTTGTGTTCTTAGGTGCAATTGAGTTTGTTCTTACTCCTACTGATCCTATCTTTGTACAACAGAATGAAACAGTGCTGTGTCCTATACCCTCCTTATACTTTTTTGCTATGTTTTAAGCCTTTGTTGAAGACAGTGTCAATCCATCTCATTGAAGGGCTTCTGCTCTAGTAGTGTAGTGGTTACAAGTCGGGCTGCTAGGCTCAAGGTCAGCTGTTCAAAACTATCAGATATTCAACCACAGAAAGATGAGGCTTTCTGCTCCCATAATGATTTACAGCCTCAGAAACCCTGTGCAGGGTGGCCATGACTTGGAAATGACTCCACAGCACACTACTGCCACCACCACTTTACCAAGCATGATGTCCTTCTCCAGGAACAGTTCTCTCCTGATAACATGACCAATGCCCATTTAAATAGCATTCTAGCTGCTCTACATTTTCCAAGACTAATTATTATTATTTTAAGTTTATATTGTGAATTGAGTGATGGTTTACAGGGCAGATCATCAGTTTTACATTCAACAAATAATATACATTGCTTCATTATAATGATTACAATCCCCTCCATGTACTATCAGTTAACAGTATTTCTCTCTTTTTAATTTAGCTGCTTTTTTTTTTAAACACTCAGGCCTATATAATAATTTAAACCACCAAAGGGCACATTCTGCAAGTCGGCCTCCTGGCCACCAGCTCTCAGTTCCTCTCTTTTCATGAATCTATAGTCCTCAGCTCTTCCCTCTCTCCATGTTCCCATCTCTTGTATCGCTGCTTCTCTGGATAAGGCCCTGCCTTCCACTTGCACTCTTCTCCCTTGATGGTCCTAGCGTCATCTGTTTCTAATCTGTAAATTTAATTATTCCACCATTTTTTGTTACAAAATATCTACCTTTACAATTATGACAGTAGAAATTAGTCATGATAACAATTACTCACTATTGAATCATAAGAATCTTATCCCCATCTCTTTTAACCAGACCCATCTACATAAGATGAAAACTATTTAGTGGAAACTCTATCTTCCCCCACACTCTTAAACTAAACTCCCTCTTGAAACCTTGAAAGCCAGTCACTTCATGCCTTTATCACACCCTCACTTTAGGTAGCCAGTGTCTACTTGCCTGTCCCTATCTACTCTGCATACAGAGGGGATAGCATTGATATTTTTCCTTTTCTGTTGGTATTTTGAGCTACTACCTCCAAGAGTATAGGTCAAGTTCATCAAATTGTAGTGATTTACCCTAGTTTATTTTACCAAATATTTTTTTGTTTTGTTTTTACCTTCCTCTAGTCAGATTCCAAGGAGCTTTGGTAGCAGAGTTGTTACGAATCAGGCTGCGAACCTTAAAGTTAGCAGTTAGAAACTACCAGTTGTTCCCTGGGAGAATGATGAGGCTTTCTGCTCCCGTAAAGATTTCCAGCATAGGAAACCCTCTACAGTGTCACTATGAGTCAAAACTGACTCCACGGCACATAACCACCACCACCAGTCAGGTTCTGATTATCTAGCCATAGAGGCTAGGTCAAATGGGTACTATCTGCAGGTTTGGGTGTTCTTGTGTGTCTCCTCTAACTTCATATCAGCTGTATGATTCACTCCCAGCTCTAGCCCTCTGTGGCTATGTCCTTGTCCATGGGCTCAAGTGTCCTCAGGTCTCACCACACTTTGGACCAACCAGCCCTTCTTCTCTCTCTCATATCCAGGTCAATGGGAGTCTACGTGGTTGAACTCAGACTAATTATTTAATATTCCTCTCCAAGAACATAATTAAAAGGCATCAATTCTGCTTTTTTACTTCCTAATTAATTGTCTCCACCACTCATCTGTCAATTTGACACACTGTAGTAACTTGCATGTTGCTGTGATTTTGGAAGCTATGTCACCAGTATTTTAAATACCAGTAGGGTCACACATTATGGATAGGTTTCAGGAAAGTTTCCAGACTAAGACAGACTAGAAAGAAAATAAGTAAACTACTTCTAAATGTCTGACCACTTAAAACTTTATGAATAGTGATAGAACATTATCATATATAATACCAGAGACTAAAACAATATGAATACCACCAGGATATTATCAAACACAGTGCCAGAAGATGAGACTTTTAGGTTGGAAGACACTAAAAATATGCCTCCTCAAGTGAGTTGACTATGATGATGTCAATGGAGTAAAGATTTTGGCACTTCCAGTTGCTGGTAGGGCACAACTCAAAATGAGGAGAAAACTGTAAATATCCATTAATAAGCATGACATGGTATGGACGAAGTATAACTAGGAAAATTGGAAGTTATCAAAAATTAAATAGAACACATAACAATAAATATTCTCTACATCAGTGTGTTGAAATGCCATTTTGAATCAGATGATCATATCCTAGGAAAAATAAATTGAAGAAGAATGGTGTAACATTCATCACCACAAAGAAAATTTTAAGATCTATTTTGAAGTACAATGCTGTTTCATATGCCTAAAAGAAAGACCAGTTAATAGCATTATTATTCAACTTTATACATCAACCATTAAAGTGAGTGATGATGAACTTGAAGAATTCTACCAATTTCTAAAGTCTGAAATTGGAGAGGTGGGGCTTGTTAGCTGATTAGGGAAAAGCACAGTACAGACCTCTGTCAGGAATAGCACAGAATAACAGATGAAGCAGATTCAGAGGGTGGTCCCAGAACTCTGGACTGACATATAAAGGGATATTTAGAAAGGTTGAAGGCTTTCAACCGGTGGAATTTGTAGCAGAAACAAGAAAGGTAGTGTTTTCTTATAGCTGGCTCCAAGCTAGCTCCAGGACTGGCCACCCTGGGCCTAACAGAGCAAATGAAGAATGAGAAGAGTGCTCCAAAGCAGATGTCTGACCAATCATCGGAGATAAAGGTGTGGGCACTCTTTTTTCTCTCTCTCTGTTCATTGGTGTCTTACTGTCTGCATACCTCCACTCTGGTGAACAGCAGGGATACCTGATCAAAGGAACACCCCCTACCCCCTGAGGGTTCTACTATGTACATGCATGGATCTGCCCAGCAATGGACACTGTGCACAGAATCTAAGATGGGGAAAGACATGGCTTTAAACTGAACCGTCTTCCAAAACAACTACAGCTGGCCCTAAACTGTTTATCACTGAAAAAAAAGTCCTGAAAAGGGACTGTGGAGTGGGAGAGAGACAGACTGAAAAGGAAACATGCCTAAAATTAAATCCTGAGTTATGTTACAAGGAGCAAAGTAACATCTTGAAATTTCTCAGGTGGCTTTGAAGGCAAGAAGCTGAGAGAGGGGTGCTAAAATCATACTCATATTTTGCTACGGATTTTTCCCCCTCTTCCCTTTTATGCACTTATAGACTATAGTACCCAATCTGGGTTTTTTTAGCTGTTGCTGTTTTGTTTTTTGGTCCCCCTATTACCTTCAGAGAACTCTTTCTCTCCCTACATTATCCAAGAAGAGAGAGCAATTGAGGACATATAGCCAAGCTGCAATCACACCCTGTGAAATTCCACCATCCAAGCAAGAGCCAATCCTAGCTGCTATAAACCAGATAGACAGCCAACACCTGCTACAGTTACTTTGAGTTGAGTAGTAAGAAAAGTGAAAAAGGAAGCCCATCTCTGGATCACATCTACCTGAAGGCAATCAGAAAGCTCAATAATGTATCAACACACATTCATCTAAATATTGAAAACACCTAATTATTAAAGATGCCCAAGAAACAACTGAACATTTTGGCACATGTTCAGAAAAAAAGATAGAATAACTAAGACAAATTAGCTGGAGGTAGACCTAGAATTCCCATTGGAAGGATAGCAGGCTTTGGAATTACCTGATAAGGAATTTGGGAGAATGATATTCTCCCAAATGAATGCATCCAATGCTCCACAGAAGGTTTGAGAAAAATACAGAAAAACTTAGGAAGGTGCTCCAGGAACAATCAAATAAGATAGATACACCATTGGAAACATTTCAAAACCTGCAAAAAGAGGTCCAAACAATTAATAATAAAATATTAGATATGAACAGTACACTGAAAGGAAAAAGGAATATAATTGAAAAGACAGAAACCAGAACTAGCGAGATGGAAGACAAATCTTTCATTACTCCTAAGATAGAAGAGCAAGGGGGAAAAATGACACAAAAATCTGAAGGAAGTCTAAGATTCATGTGGGACAACATGAAAAGGAATAACTTAAGAATTATTGGTGTTCTGAAACAGGAAGAATCATACCAGTCCACAGAGGAGATAGTTGAAGAGCTGCTGGAAGAAAAATTCTCTCACATCCTGAAAAACAAAAGGATAAGCATTCAAGAAGCTCAGTGAATTGCAGGAAGGATAGAATCCAAAAGAAAATCACCAAGACATACCATAATCAAGCTCTCCAATATCAAAGATAAGGACAGAATCCTGAAAACAGCTAGGGTAAAGAAAAGTGTTACTTACAAAGGCAGACAAATAAGATTAATCTCTGATCTCTCAGCAGAAACCATGCAGGCAAGAAGGCAATAGGGAGACATATATAAAATCCTAAAAGAAAAAAAAACTGCCAACTGAGAATTGTCTACCCAGCAAAGCTGTCAGTCAAATATGATTGTGTAATAAAAACATTCCCAGATAAACAGAAGCTAAAGGATTTTGTCAAAGCCAACCCAGTATTTTAAAAGATCCTAAAGAGAGTTCTTTGTACTGAGAACCAACAACAGACAATAAACAGGGATTGGCATATGTGGCAGCACCACCTGGAACTCAATTGACACGATGGAAGGAAGAGTCCAGAACAGAACAAAACTATAAGAACGAATTCAGAGGATCTGGGAGGTCAGTTTTTTATCACAACAATTACAGTGTGAAGGAAGGTAAAAACATAGGAACAGAGATCCAGGTGGTGAGGAGGTCAGGTAGATTGCAGATAAAATAAACTGTTTTAAATTGAGGAAAATGTTCATAGAATATAGGGTAACCTCAAAGAAAATTAATACTTCGCAATGTACAAAAGTCTGAACTTTGATCAAACATGCAATTAAGATGTATTGATAATTACTGGTGATTGGAATGAGAAGGTTGGAAGGGTCAGTAGTTGGAAAATATGGCCTTGGTGATAGAAATGATGTTGGAGAAGGCATGATAGACTTGTGCAAGACCAATGTCTTCACTGGAAATACGTTTTCAAACACCATAAAAGTTGACTTTACACATATAGCTCACTAAATGGAAAACATGGGAATAAAATTGACGATTTCTGTGGGAAGAGTCATGAAAAAGCTCAGTATCCTCACTCAAAACAAGCCCAGGGGACAACTGTGGAACAGATCATCAATTGCTCAAATACAAGTTCAGGCTGAAGGCGAAAAAAATTAAAACAAGTACATGAGAGCCAAAATATGGCCCTGAAAATATACCACCTGAATTTAGTGACCATTTCAAGAACAGATTTGATGCATTATACACCAATGATCAAAGACCAGAAGCACTGTAAAATGACATCAATAACATTATACAGAAAGAAAGCAAAAGGTCATTAAAAAGATACACAAATAATTTATTTTAGAAAAATCATAGGCACAAGGTTGGTACCTATTGGACATTAAAGATATCCCGGATGTTTGAGTTTTCCAAGATGGTATACCACTTTATAATCATAGACATCAATCACCATTCTTCCCTTCCCTCAAATCCCTCAAATCTAAAACGTATTGCAATAAATGTCTCACAAAATTCACAAGAAATGGTTCATGCAATTGTGGAGGCTGGAAAGTGCCAAATCTGTAATTCAGACATCAGTCTGGAGGAATTTTCTTGACCCCATAGTCTCATGAGTTGAAGAACCCAAATCGACAAGACAGATGGCAGACAGGCTGCTGATTCATGAGACTGTGAGAGCTAGTGAACCAGGTCAGATGATGGGCTGAAAGTATTGTGCACTGGAGGTCAGACATAATGAGCCAGATGCCTGATCCAGGGCTAGAGGTTGTCCAAAGGAGTTTTGTAAATGAGAGTCAGTCCATGCCCCCAAGGGAAATGAAAGGTGCTGATCTGAGCCACAGTAAAGTGGAGTCATCCTTAATCCTTAATTCCACTGTAATCTTTACTTACTTTTTGTGTGTTGTTAAGTGCCATCAAGTCAGTTCTGACTCATACTGACCCTGCATAGGGCTTCCAAGGATCAGCTGGTGGGTTTGAAACACCAACCTTGTGGTTCACAGTCTAGTAATTATCCCACAGCACCACACCAGGAGTTCTACTTTAATCCCTACCCTCATCTTAATCTTTACTCCGTAGGAACTCATTTCAAAATAGGTCCATAATCATGAGTAGAGAGACTTGGATTTACAATGCATCACAAAATGAAGAAAGTTGTCTAAAAGGGTCAATGTAAACAATGAGCTGCCCTGTAACAGAAAGTAAAGAAAAGACTAAAATTATGTCTCTTCTGACTCTGAAATTGACAGTTCAGCATGGAGATGCTAAAGCAAATGGAAGAAATGAGAAAATCAAAGAGCTGAACAGAAAATGTCAAAAGACAGATAAAGAAGAGAAAATCAATTATAATAAAATGTCAAAGACCTGGAGTTAGAAAATCAAAAACTCTCAGCATTTCTCAAGCTAAAAGAAATGAAGATAAATTCAATCCTCAACTTGCAATATTGAAAGACTCTGTGGACAAAATGAAGAACTAGTATGGCACTGTAAGGATAAACACTTGATGGCTAATCAAAAGGTTGGTGATTCAAACCCACCAGTCACTCTTTGGAAACCTTATACACGGTTGCTAGGAATCGGAACCAACTCAATGGCACCTAACAACAAAAATGTGGGCAAAATATTGAATGATGCAGATACCATCAAAAGAAGAGGGAATGCATATACAGAGTCACTGTAACAAAAAGCAACAATAGATGTTCAGCCATTTCAAGACATATCATATGAACAAGAATCAAATCCAAGCTGCACTGATAGCATTGGTGAAAAGCAAGGTTCTCAGAACTGGCAGCTTACAAATTGGAATCTTTCAGCAAACTGATGCAGCACTCACTCACCTGTGCCAAGAAATTCAGAATACAGCTACCTGGCCAACTGACTAGAAGTCATCCATTATTTGTGATCATGCAAAAAGACGTGAACCAAAGGAATGCAGAAACCATCTAACAATATCACTAATACCACATGCAAGTAAAATTTTGCTCCAGGTAATTCAAAAACATCAGTGACAGTACATTGACAGGGAATTGCCAGAGGTTCAAGCTGCATTCAGATGAGAGTGTGCAACAAGGATGTGGAATGACATCATTGCTGATGTCAGATGTATTTTTGCCAAAAGCTCAGAATACCAGAAAGGCACTTACTTGTATTTTGTTGACCTTGCAAACACTTTGGACAGTGTGAATCATGACAAGCTATGGGTAACATTGTGAAGAATGGGTATTTCAAGAAACGTAATTGTGCTCATGAAGAACTTGTGCATAGACCAAAGGAGGACGTTATAACAGAAAAAAAAAAAGGCGGGGGGGATACTGAATGGTTTAAAACCAGAAAAGATGTGAACCAAGGTTGCATTCTTTCACTATACTTATTCAGTCTGTATGCTGAGCAAATAATCATTGAAACTGGATTATATGAGGAAAAACACAGCATCAGAATTGGAGCAAGAATCATTAACAACCTGTGATATCCACATGTTACAACCTTATATTCTGGAAGCAAAGAGAACTTAGAATACTTAATGATAAAGCTCAAAGACTACAGTTTTCATCATAGATTCACCTTAATATAAAGAAAACAAAAATCCTCACCACTGGAACAATAAATAACAGTGTGATAAATAGGGGAAAACTTGATGTTGTCAAAAATAAATCAAACGTCATAATTCATTAGGCAATTCTGCTGAACAAAATCTCTTTACCATATTGAAGAACAAAGATGTCATTTTGAGGACTAAGGTGCACCTGACCCAAGCCAAGGTATTTGCAACATCCTTATATGCATGTGAAAGCTGGACAATGAACAAGGAAGGCATCAGAAGAACTGATGCATTTGAATTATGGTGTTGATGAAGAATATTGAAAATTCCATGGACTCAGAAAAACAAACAAATCTGTGTTGGAAGAAGTACAGTGAAAATGCTCCTAAGAAGCCAGCATGGTAAGACTTTACCTCTTATACTTTGGACATGTTATCAGGAGGGACCAGTTCCTGAAGAAGAACATCATGCCTGGTCAAATGAAGGGTCAGTGAAAAAACAGGAATTGACACAATGGCAGTTGCAATGGATTCAAATATAACAACAATTGTGAAGATAGGTAGGGCAGGACCAGGCAGTGTTTTAGTCTGTTGTGCTATGAATCAGAACCAACTTTATGGCACTTAACAACAATTTGTTGCCCAGCTTTCCCATTTTTAGTAGGCCACTGAGAATATCGTGGTCTGATCTCTTTAGTCTTCAAAATGACGTCTCTGCTTTTTAACACTTTAAAGAGATATTTTGCAGTAATTTTCCCCAAAGCAATACATCATTTGATTTCTTGACTGCTGTTTCCAAGAATATTGATTGCGGATTCCAGTAAAATGAAATCCTTAACAGCTTTTCACCACTTATTATGATATTGCTTGTAGCTATCATTGCTTATTTGTGAGCATTTTTCTTCTTTATGATGAGGTGTAAACCATATTGAAGGTGGTAGCCTTTGTTATTCATCAATAAGTGCTTCAAGTCCTTTTTGCTTTCAGCAAAATTGTATTATGTGTATATTTCAAATTATTCATGAGTCTTTCTTCAGTCTTCATGTCATGTTCTTCTTCTTATAATCCAGCTTCTCAGATTATTTGCTCAGCACACAGATTGAATAAATATGGTGAAAGGATACAACCCTTGTGCACATTTTTCTTAATTTAAACCACTTGGTATCCCCTCGTTCCATTCTAACAACTACGTCTTGGATCAGGTTCTTCGAGAGCAAAATGAAGTGATCCACACAGTCAAATGTTTTTGCATAGTCAATACAACAGAGGTAAACATATTTCTGGTATTCTTTGCATTTAGCCAAGATACATTTAACATCTGCAGTGATGGCACTCTTTTTTTGTCTTCTATGAGCCACAAGGTCAGCAGTTCGAAACTACCAGATGTTCCGCAGGAGAAAGATGAGGCTTTCTGCTCCCATAAATATTTACAGCCTCGGAAACCCTGTACAGGGTCGCTATGAGTCGGAACTGACTCCATGTCACATAACAACAACAACAATTGAAACTTATTTGAATTTCTGGCAGTTCTCTGTCAATGTATTGATGCAACAGTTCTCGAATTCTCTTCAGGAAAATTTATTTGTGCATGTTATTAATGGATAATCATGGGTAATCTTCACATTGTGTAGGTCCACCTTTCTTTGGAATTGGCACAAATATGGATCTTTTCCATTCCATTGGCCAGGCAGCTGTCTTCCAAATTCCTCGGCATAGGCTATTGGCTGTTTTCAGTGCTGCTTCAGTTTGTTGAAAGATTTCAATTGGCATTCCTGCAACTCCTGGAGCCTTGTTTCTCACTCATACGTTCAGTACAGCTTGGACTTCCTTCAATATCATCAGTTCTTGATCATATGCTACTTCTTGAAATGACTGTATGTTTACCAGTTCTTTTTGGTACAGTGACTCTGTTCTTTCCATCTCCTTTTGATGCTTTCTGCATGTTTCAATAGTTCACCCATAGAATCCATCAACATTGCTTGAAAAATGCCAAGCATGTTCTTCCCTTTTTTATTTCTCTAACTCTAGGTTTTTGCTCATTCATTATAATACTTTACTTTGTCTTCTCAAGAAGCCCTTTGAAATCTGTTTAGCTCACTACCTTTGTCATTTCTTTTTTCCACTTAAGCTTCTCTACATTCTAAAGCACGTTTCAGAGTCCCTTCTGACACCCTGTTTTGGTCTTTACTTGCTTTCTTGTCTTTTTTGTGACCTTTTTGTTTCTTCACATATGATGATCTTGATGTCATTCCACAAATCTTCTAGTGTTCAATGTGTCCAATTTATTCTTGAGATGCTCTCTAAATTAAGATGAGATATGCTTGTTTTCATTTTAGCTATTGTGGACTTGTTTAATTTCCTTCAATTTCAACTTGAATGGCCATGCAGTTGACCCTTGACCTTGTTCTGACTATGGTCGTGAGCTCCATTCTCTCTTTCCACAGATATAGTCAGTCTATTTGATTCCTTTGTGTTATATCCAGTGAGGTCCACATGCATTGTCACCATTTATGGTGTTAAAAAAAAAATGCATTGAATAAGTCACTGGTCTTGCAAAATTCTATCATGCAATTCCCAACATCTTTTCTATCACTGACACAGTATTTTCCTATTGTTTTTCCTTGTTTCCAACTTTCATGTTCTAATAACCAATCCTTATGCATATATCTTGATTGCATGCTTGATTTATTTGAAACTGTAGAAGTTGCTAAAATCTTCAGTTTTCTCATCTTTGGCATTAGTGATTGCTGTGTATTTTTGAATAGTCACCATTTAACTGGTCTTCTTTGTAGGTGTATGGACATTATCCTAACATTGGCAGCGTTGTATTTCAGAATGTTGTTAAGTGCTTCAGTCAGTTCCAACTTATAGTGACCTGTGCAGGGTTTCTGAGGAGTGACTGGTGGGCGTGAGCGTGAACCACAGACTGTGTGGTTCATAGTCCAGTACTTATCCTACAGCACCACATCAGGAGTCCACTTCAGAATATCCAACCCAAAATTTCACTGCCATTAACTTTATTTCAACTCATAAAGACACTGTGTAAAGTTTCCAAGACTGCAAATCTTTACAACAACAGACAGTCTCTTTCTCCCGAGAAGCTGGTGAATTTGGACCACTGTCTTTGTGGTTAGCAGTCCAATGCTTAGCCTACAGAGCCACCTGTACTTCAGAATTGTTGTTAAGTGCCATCAAGTTGGTTTTAATTCACAGCAACCCTGTGCATGTTTCCAAGGAGGAGCTGGTGGTTTTGAACCACAAACCTTGCAGTTAGCAGTCCGGTGTTTATCCTACAGCACCACACCAGGACTCCACAATAGGTCTTGAAATATTCTTTTTAATGATGAATTTGATTCCATTCACCTTGAATTTATTATTCCCAGCATAATAGATCATATGATTCGCTGATTCAAAATTTTCAATTCCCGCCTATCCTAATGCCTAGGATAATGACCTTTATGCATCCCATTTCATTTTTGTGACTTATTTTCCTAGATTCATACTTCATACATTCCAAGTTCCAAATATTAATGGATGGTTGCAACTCTATCTTCTTATTTTGAGTCATGCCATGCCAGCAGATTAAACTTTGCCCTATCCACTTTATTATGGTTGCCTCTACTTTGAGAAGTCATTTTTCCCAGTCATATTTTGAGTGCCTTATAACCTGAGGGACTTGTTATCTGGGACTATATCAGACAATGTTTTGTAGCTCCTTATAAGGTTTTAATTAGCCAGTTTTCAGAAGTGGATCACCAGGTGCTTCTTCTTATTACCTGGAAACTGTTCATTGTTTTTGTATTCAGTTTTTACATAGCTGAGGAAACGATATCACCATGCAAACTTCTCATTTGCTTTAATTCTTGGTGAATAGATTTCAATATTCTAGGAAATTGTGTTTTGACGTACTTATCAACGTGTCCATAGACATCAACTATACAGAATCAGCCCATCAAACTTCAAGATGCAAGGTCTTGTGAGTAGTAGTCTTAAAAACAGAGACCTATCTTGGGATTCTGCACCTCTCGGGTGCAGCAGAGACATGAATATCTCTGAGGAAAGAAAAGAAACACCCCTATATATACATACAAGTTAGTTTAGTTGGATATGTGACCAGAAATAAGAGGCTATTCAATGGAAATGAACTATTTCCACTATAATGTTTGTATGGGTGTTTATGTTTGGGACAAGATTGAAGCACAGAAGAATGGGTGAAAGAGGAAGTAAACCACATAAATTTCCCTTGTACCCAAATCCCTGTGATGTTTCCCAGATCTAGCAGCTGCAACCATGTCCATGTGTGCTACCTATTTGATTGCTCTTGTGTTGTTAAGTGCTGTCAAGTCAGTTCAGACTCATAGCGACCCTGTATAAGGTTTCCAAGGTTTGGCTGGTAAGTTTGAACCCGATCTGTGGTTCAAAGCGACCTTGTAGTCCAGTGCTTTATCCCACAGTGCCATACCAGGATATGTATCTGATAAGTTATTCATATATCAAAACAATAGGGATCCTGATAACACTCCCTATTCCACATCACCCTGAACATTTGACATTCACAGTGCAGTTTTGTCTGAGGCATCTATCTGCTGCTTCATTGAACCAGAACATTGTTTTTTTTTGTTTGTTTTTGTTTTATTCCCAGACATGGTAGTTACTTCTGAGATTCTAAGTATCAATCAATTAATGTTACTCATGCAGAACTATGTTTAGGATCCAGGAAATCTTTATAGGGTAGAATTTGTAGGTCATGGGTAAATTATTGCCTCCTCTGAGAGGAAAGAAGAAACAGACAAGAGCCACTTTCATGCCATAAAGGCATTCACAAATAGGAGGTTTTAAGTAGGAAAGACATAAAAATCATAAGTCATAAAATAAAATTTAAAATTAAATAAAAATGCAAAGTTTCTGCATGGATAAAATAAAAATATCTATAAAGAAATGACAAACTCTGAAGAGCATTTATGATACATATGACAAAAAGCTAATTTTTTGAGTTTATGAAGGTTCTGTCAAATTGATTAAAATGAAACAAATAGAAACAATGCACTTCCAAAAAAGGGGACAAAAATGAAAAGAATTGCTTGAGAAAATATTTCTTAGGTATTAATAAGTGCTGAATCTCACATGTCATTCACAAGACTATGCAGTTATAACTGCGCTGGTATACCATGTTTTACCTATCAGATTGGAAAACATCAAAAAGCTTCAAAACATTATGCATCAAATTCGGTTCATCAACAAACACCAGAAAAGCCAGCAAACAATGGCTCCAGAAAATAAGGAGCTTCTTCCCCAGGTAAAAAAATTCTAGGTGTGGGTAATCAAGGAGGTGGGTGAAGTGATTCAACAATGATCTCTAGTAACCAGGTAACCAGCTGCACCATCCACATATAGCAACTATCTTACTCATGGTCATGCGAAAGTGTCTGTAAATATAACTTCATCCATGATCCAAACAGAAACAAGAAGTAAATATAAAACAATAACATGCCACAATTTTCTGTTATAATTTTGAAAGCATACTATTTCCAGGGATTGTATTTTATTGGTCAGAGTTCTGTTTATTGGTCATGTTGTGCTGAGAGAGGCTGAGATATCAACTACTTTTAGTGGAGCACATTGCTGACCTGAACATGGGTGGGAAGAAGTAATGAAGTAAATTGACTAATAGCAAGACTTTTTTAAAGCACATTATTGTGGCAGGTGTTGAGAGGAAAGCAGACAGGCTTACATGTATTTGTGACTGTTACCTTGCAGCCTCTGTGGAAGGCAATGTAGTAATATATATATAATGCACAAGACATGTTTTTGACCAGTTAATGTTCTTCTAGAAACGTATATCAACTATATCATCCTGGATTTGTGAAACAAATGATGTACGAAAAGATTCATTTCAGGTTTGCTTGTAACTGCAAAACTTTAGATATAACCAAATTGTATTAATTTAATAATATTTTATTAATAAGAACTACATTTAATAAGGAGTCTTAGTGTGGTGCTGTGGGTTAATGCACCAAACTGCAAAGCCATTTGAACTGCAAGATCAGTGATTCAAGCTCATCAGCTGTTCTTCAGAAACCCTATATAGGGTCACTATGGGTCAGAATCGACTTGACAACACTTAACAGCAAAAACAACAGTTAATAAAGTCTATAGAAAATAGCTAAGTGATGGCATATACAAACACTGGAAAACTACAAGCCTCTGTAAATAAATGAGACAACCCTAAGGTGTTGACATACAATGATATCTAACCTTTATCATTACATGAATAAAGCCAGGTGCAAAATATGTGTATAATTGTTGATAATGGTGATTTTCTGGAACAATGATGAAAAGCTTGGCACAGAGATAGAAACAATTATTATTTTTGTACTCTTTACTATTTCTACCTTTTGCATTTTATTCAATGTGCATGCATTAATCCTATTGAAAAATTAAGACTCAGAATGACATATGTGTACATACATCAGTCTAGTATTTTTCAAAATACAAAAATGTAATTAGTAAACATTATTTGTGTGTCTGTCTTTTGGCTTTTAGTCTAACCAGTGCATTAACTAATATCCTACTGACACTGAATCTGAAGTCCATTTTACCAGACACCTGATCAGATCATTACTCTCTCCACACAAGTTCTAACAGGAGCCTACTCTTCCAATAACCTTTAATGCCTTCTTCATGGCAGGATTAGAGACTCTTGAGTCCTGCAGTAAATTAACACGTATCCATTGGGTTCAATTCTGATCCTTGGATCTTCAACAAGGCCCATATTTAGAAATGAAAAGCATATTTCACCCAAAATTGTTAAATGAAATAATTGTATCTCTTCTTTTTGAATATAAAGAGGTAAATATTCAAGCAGATGGGGAACAGGAAATTATATCATGTCCTTATCATCATTGTCAACTTGCACCAAGTGCAGACACTAGACATAGATCTTAGTTGCAATTAAAGCTGCTAGAACAGAATAACATCAAAGAGGCTTTGAGGGCAAAAGGCATAACACCCAGAACAAACATATACCTTATCTAACTGGATGGTTCATTTCTAGCCCTTCTCCTGACAGATATATAAATACTGATTGACTCCCTTCATTCGTCAACACTCTTCTCCATACAGGACATTGAGCTCCAGGTGACACACAGCCATGAGGACTCTAGGCCTCCTTGCTGTCATTTTCCTGTTTGCCCTCCAAGCCCAAACTGAGGTGCTTAGAGAAACAGCTGATGAGTTTCCAGCTCAGGATGAGCCTGGAGCAGAGGACCAAGATGTGCCAATGCCCTTTGCAGAAGAAGAATCTTCATTCCAAGATGCTTCAGGTGAGATAATTGTGCTATAAGGGATTCTAGCTCCACTTGTGCCTCAAACTAGTCATGGAATCATTAGAAAACAAAAACGTTGTAGTCAGAAAACCTTCAGGAGAACTTCAGCACCAAAGGATTTGACTCCATAACATGTATGAGTATAACTCAGTAGCTTCTACTACAGAGATGACAGAAGTCCTGTGTGAGGATCTTGTTATGCATGGAAGTTGTACTTGAAATGGCAATGTGTTCATGAGTTGAATGAGAGATTAGTAGTTCTGATTTAGAGATGTATATTTAGGACATAAAGGAGCTCTGGCAACATAATGGTTATGATGCAGGCTGCTAACCTCAAAGTCAACAGTTCAAAACTACCAGGTGGTCTGCAGGAGAAAGATGAGGCTATCTGCTCCCGTAAAGATTTATAGCCTCGGAAACCCTTTACAGGGTCAGTAAGAGTCAGAATCAACTCCACAGCACATAGCCAGCACTACCATTTAGGACATAAGCAGGTAAATGATAGACTGAGATGGGGGAAACTGTGAACCTACAAGACCAAAACATAGCCCATAAGATTTGTTTTGAATGATGACAAAATGCAAAGCAATTTGTCATAAGCAGACACATGGCTTCTTAGAGTATCTCCATTTGTCTGGCTTTGCTTTATTCTTTCGTTTTGCTTTATTCTTCCATTTTGCATGATACTCCTTTGCTTTCCCCATATTCTCAGACAAGAGCCATCTGCTATTGCAGAATCAAAAGTTATGTAGCATTGTTGTTAAGTGCCACAGAGTCAAGTTCGACCCTAGATAGGGTTTCTGAGGAATGACATATGTGTTTGAAGCACCAATGTTGAGGTTCAAACTGACAGTGGTCCGGTTCTTATCCTACAGTATAATACCAGGACTCTAAGTATAGCATTATGATATAACAATGGGTCTTTAATATGTCCTGTGTGACCAACATTTACTACTTATAGTTATTCCAATTTATTCCATTGATGTTGATGATTATTGAGAGCCTAGTTTAGTCAATATGATGCACCCACTCAACAAAACGGGCATTTTCTCCTGAATCCTCTGTTTACCACCTACTCTTGGCCTAATATTCAATGCCTCATGCGTCTTCTGTTTCTCCAGGCCTACTGAGGAACACTACCTGTGTCTGCAGAATAATATTCTGTCGTTTTGGAGAACACCGCCATGGAATCTGCAGGAGAAATGGTTTTCGCCGCATACGATGCTGCCGTTGAGATTCAAAACCAGAAAAAAAGAATTCACAATTCCCTGTGAAGATCTATAAGAGAAATGGCATTATTCCTTGTACCTTGTCTTTAATTACTTTTCCTTATCCCAAATAAAGAAATTGCAACATGTTCTCTATGTGCGGTTTTGATATTTAATATCAAGGGGTCCTGGTAGTATATTGGGTTATGAATTGGGCTGTTAACTACAAGGTCAGTAGTTCAAAGCTACCAGTAGCCACACAAAAGAAAGATGAGGTTTTCTGCTCCTGTAAGGATTGACAGCCTCAGAGAGCTGTTATAAGTCAGAACCTACTAGAAGGCACACAACCACCCCACCACCACTTAACTAGACACATATGAGAACATACACTTCGATTTCTCAAATAATGCCACAATTCTTTCTAAAAAAACGTTGAAGTATGCCCATTGAACAGGCAAGAATCTACTTTTTAAGACCTCAGGTATTATCGACTCCTGCAGCACCACCAGGACTCCAGATACAGAAACATCTAAAGCAAAACAATCTACAAGACTGAAAATAGGGAACCAGAGACACCAATTTATAATGAGACAGCAACAAAGCAAAAAGAGGGAATTGTTGAGATACAGAATTTTCAGATGATGAGGAAGTCAAGCAGATTTCAAGATAAAACAGACAGTTTTTAATGGGAGGAAAGTAATAAATTACAGGGCAACCTAAAAGAAAATGAATACCCCTTCACATAATAATCGAACAAAGGAAAATCAGAAAGAGTTAGTAAACATTAACACCCCAGAAAGGAAAATGAAAGCAGATCCCACTAACAAAGTGAATTTAGCTCAGAAAATTATGTGGAACAAAGAAACCAGTAGCACAACACACACAAAAAAAAAAACCTACAACAAAATAACAGCAGTCCATTCATACTTATTATTAAGTACACTTAATGTAAATACATCAAATTCACCTGTCAAAAGATACAAAATAGCAGAATGAATAAGAAAATGGGATCCTCATCTTATATACAAAGACAGAAATAGACTAAAAAAGTCAAAGGATTGAAAAATATATCAAGCTAATGGAAATCAAAAACAAGCAGAGGTGAACTTCCGGTTTGGGGGCCGGCGAAGCAGAGACGGGTAGGAAAAGCGCCTCTGTGAAAAATGCAGAAAAAGCAGAAAGGAGAGTCCGCAGAACAGAGGCAGGGTTTTGGATCTTGTATAGGGCTCCAGGCACCAGTTTCCTGCGCCGACCTGTGGAGAAATCTGCCTGTGGAAGCAAAATACAGCAATTTCTGAATGAATCCCCAGGCAGCCTGGACAGAGGGTGGAAGGCGGGCAGTGACCCAGTGCTAGAAGCTGCCGAGCTGCACATCTGGAGGGAGAGATACAACTGATTTTTCATCTTTCACTTTTCATTTTTCACGCATCTTTCCTCTTCACCCTCATTGCCCAGCACAGACATCTTCAGGCGGGCGGCAGCACTCCCCCAAAAGGGTCCAGCATTGCACCTACAGTTTTCCCACAGCACAGAGAGGAATCCCACAGGCTGCTTCTTAGAACATCTGACTCTGGGACCCAGCCCCAAAGCTGACCTGGGCAGGACCCTTTATCCTTGCCTGCACAGCAAAGGCCAATGAACAGTGAATTATGATTTTAGTTTTGTTTTTGATTGGTGGTTTCTGTCTCTGCTTTTATATTCTTTCTTTGGTCCTTTTGGACTCGCTCCTTTCCTGAGGATGGGAGCTTTCTCCCCCTACCTTACCCAACAAGAGACAGCAACTGTGCGCAGGTAGCCAAGCTACAAGCACGCCTTGTAATATCCCACCGTCTGGATAAGAGCCAATATCAGCTGCTAGGCATTGCACATGAAAAGGGAAGCCTATCTCCAGATCATACCCACCAGGAGACACTCAGTAAGCTTAACAACACAGAAACATACATCCATTTAAGCATTAAAAACCCACATAGCTACTGAAAATGTCCAAGAAAACACAACTAAAGAGCGCAATACATGTCCCAAAATAGAAAAAAGTAACTGAGACAAATGAGCTGGAAGCAAACACAGACTTTCTATTAGAAGAGCAGGCTCTGGATCTGCCTGAGAAGGAATTCAGAAGAATGATATGGGAACAAATTCAAATGCTGTGAAAAGAGGTGGAGGAAAATAAGGAAGAAGTCAGGAAAACGCTACGGGAGCAATCAAACAAGATAGATACAGCATTGGAAACAATTCAAAACCTGCAAAAAGAAGTCCAGATGATTAATAATAAAATATCAGAAATGGACATTACACTGAAAGGGCAAAGGAGTAGAAATGAAGAGATAGAAGCCAGAACCACTGATCTGGAAGACAAATCTCTCAATACTGCTGAGATAGAAGAGCAAACAGAAAAACAGAATTAAAAAATCTGAAGAGTCTAAGATTCATGCTTGATAACATGAAGAGGAATAACCTAAGAATTACTGTCATTCCAGAACAGGAAGAATCACAGAAGTCCACAGCAGAGATAACTGACAAGCTGCTTGAAGAAAATTTTGCTAACATCTTGAAGGATAAGGAGATAAATATTCAAGAAGCTGAATGAACACTATTAAGGATATACCCCAAAAGAAAATCACCAAGACATATCATAATCAAGCTCTCAAAAATCAAAGACAAGGAAAGAATTCTAAAAGCAGCTAGGGAGAGAAAACAAACAAGATTGCGGAGAGGGTGGAAGTGCAGTGAGGAGCTCAGCAACAACACAGAATACTGAACCAAGCAGGCTTAGCAGATGGTTCCAGAACTCTGAACCACATATAAAGGATTATTTAGAAATTTGGAAGGCTTACAGCTAGTGGAATTTATAGCAAAAGCAAGAAATTCTGTATTTTCTAATCCAAGGCACTCAGCTGTTCCCTGAGTGGCCATCTTGGGCAAGACTGAACTGGGGAAGGATCAGAGCAGCCACAGATGCCTGACAGTACTGCAGAGATAAAGGTGTGGACATTCTTTTTATCATATCTGTCTATTGGTCTCTCGCTGTCTGCGCACCTCCATTCTGGTGATCAGCGGAGGTACCTGAGTGAGTGGACACCCTACCCCACCCTCGGAGGGTTCTATAACACATGTACACAGATCTCCTCAAAATTTAAAGGGACAGTTTCCACTTAAAACCAAACGGCAGAGGTGGGGATTGATGGTGGCTAGGGTGGAGGTGCAGTGAAGTTCACCATCAGCCATACCACAGAATACCAGGCAAAGCAGATCCAGGGCAGAGCTCCAAAACTCAGAACCACATAACTAGAAATATTTTTAAAGTTTGAAGGCTTATAGCTAGTGGAACTTGAAGCTGAAATAAGAATTTGCATACTTTTGAATCTGCTAGACTAGAGGGTCCCGAGCAAACATCTTGGGTGAGACCAAATGGCAAGCCCAAGCAGGGGAGCAGAAACACCACAGAAAAAATGCCCCGGGAACCTTGGAGCAAAGGTGGATGATACACTGTGTCGGTTTTGCTTTGTTCTGATTTAAAATTTTTTTATTTTTATTTTGGTGTCTGGTCATTGGCCCCCTAATTGTTTGTGCACTTCCATTCTGGTGAGTAAAGGGGGTGCCTGAGTGAGTGGACAACCCCCACCCTCACCACTGGTGGGTTCTTTTGTCACACATGCATACAGATTCTTAGCCCAAGACGAGGTTCTGAATATTTGTGTGTGTGTGTGGTTTTTTTTTTAAATATGGGAAAGGCCAGGACAGAGCTATAGAGAAGGAGAGAATTTAAAAACAAAACAGCACAAAAATTAAATTAAAGCCTGAGATATAGCATAACAACCAACAGTGGCATCTTGAAATCTCTATGGCAGCTTTGAAAACAAGATACTGAAGAAAGGACATTAAAGTCATACTCGTGTTAGGCTACAAAAATTTTTTTAATTAGTTTTTTTTTTTCTTCTTTCCCTCCTCTCCCTTTTTTGTGAGTATAGATTGCAATATTCAGTCTAGTTTTGTTTTTGTTGTTGTTTGTTTTTGGGGTTTTTCCTTTTTTTTTTTTTTTTTTTGCTGGTGCTGTTTTTCTGTTTTAAGCTCCCCCTTCTACCTTTGGGGGACTCTTTCTCTCCTTATATTACCCAAGAAGAGTCAGCAACTACTGCCATATATAGTCAAGCTATAATCACACTCTATAAAACACCAAAACACAGGCAAGACCCAATACCAACAACCATATACCAGGGAGGTAGACAATACCTGTGAAAGTTATTCGAAGTTAAGCAATAAGAAGAGAGAAAAGTGAAGCCCACATCCTGATCACATCTACCTGAAAGCAATCAGAAAGCATAAAAAATACCAAAAGACATACTCAATTAAGTAGTAAGGCTACAGATAAACACTAAACATATCCAAGAAGCAAAAGCAGATGACCATATCAGCACATGTCCAGAAACAAGATAAAATGTCTGAAACAAAGGACCGAAAGATAGACCTGGACTACATTCTGGAAGGAGGGCAGGCCTTGGAAATGTCTGAGAAGGAATGCAGAAAAAATGATTATAAAATGTTTCAAAACACTTTACAATAGAGTTGAGAAAAATAAGGAAGAAGTCAGGAAAACGATACAGGAATAATCAATAAAATAGATACAGCATTGGAAACAATTCAAAACCTACAGAAAGAGGTCCAAATGATCAAGAACAGAATATCAGAAATAGACAATACATTGAAAGGGGAAAGGAGTAGTAGAATAGAAGAGATGGAAAACAGAACCAATGAACTGGAAGACAAATCTCTCAATACCACGAAGATAGAAGAGCAAACAGAAAAAACGATAAAAAAAAAAATCTGAATAAGGTCTAAGATTCATGTTGGACAACAAGAAGAGGAATAACTTAAAAATTATCAGCATTCCAGAACAAGAAGAATCACACAAGTCCACAGAGGACATAGTTGAAGACTGGCTGGAAGAAAATTTCTCTAACATTGTAAAAAGTGAAAAGATAAGCATTCAACAAGCTCAACAAGGAAGGATAGACCCCAAAAGAAAATCACTGAGACATATCATAATCAAGTTCTCCAAAATCAAAGACAAGGAGACACTCCTGAAAACAGCTAGGGAAAACAGAAGTGTTACATACAAAGGAAGGCAAGCCAGTTTAAGCATGGATCTCTCAGCAAAAACCATGAAAGCAAGAAGGCAATGGGGAGAGATATATAAATCCCTGATAGAAAAAAAATTGCCAACCAAGAATGCTTTATCCAGCAAAGCTATCAATCAAATATGATGGTATAATCAAAACGTTCCAGGATAAACAGAAGCTAAGGGATTTTGCCAAAGCCAACCCTGCACTACAAAACATCCAAGGGAGTTCTGTGGACTGAGAACCAACAAGAACAGGCAAAAACCAGAGATTGACATACGTGGCAGCACTTCCCAGAATCAAATTGACAGAAGGAAGAGTAGAGAACAGAACAAAACTATAAGAACAAGCTCAGAGAATCTGGGAGGTCAGTCTATGATCAAAACAATTGCAACATAAAAGAAGGTAAACACGTAGGAATAGAAATCCAGATGGTGAGAAATCAGGTAGATTACAGGATAAAATAGACTGCACTAAATGGAGAGAAAAGTTAATAGACTATAAGGCAACCTGAAAATTAACACTTCACAACATACCAAGAAAATGAAAATCCAAGAAGAATATGGAAACATTAAAACTATGATGAAACTCACAAGAGAGAACACAAAAAGCATGAACTCAACAAAGGAAGACACACAGAACAAAGAAAGCAGCAACACCACACACACACAAAAAACATAATGGCAGCAATTAATCCATACTTATCAATAATTACACTGAATGTAAATGGATTAAATGCACTTGTTAAGAGATGGAGAGTAGCAGAATGTATAAGAAAACAAGATCCTTCAATATGCTGTCTGCAAGTGACACATCTCACACACAGAGACAAAAACAGATTAAACGTCAAAGAATGGAAAAAAATATATACCAAGCTAATTACAATAAAAAACGAACAGGAGTGGCAGTACTAATCTCTGATAAAACAAATTTTAAGGCAAAAACCAGCATAATAGATAAAGATGGACATTGTCTCATGATTAAAGGGACAATTGAACAAGATGACATAACTATAATAAATATCTATGCTCCCAATGAAAGAGCTCCAAAATATATAAAGCAAACTCTAATCGATTTGAAGAAAGAAATAGGTGAATCTACAATAACAGTGGGTGATTTAATACACTGCTTTCAAAAATGGATAGATAACCAGAAAGAAACTTGACAAAGACACAGAAGAACTAAAAAAAAACAATCAGCCAACTAGACCTCATAGATGTGTACAGAGCATTCAACCCAACAACTGCATAATACACATTCTTTTCCAGTGCACACGGAACATTCTCCAGAATAGTCCATGTCTTAGGCCACAAAACAAGCCTCCATAAATGTACAAATATCAAAATACTGCAAAGCATCTTCTCTGACCACAGTGCTATCAAATTAGAAATCAACAATTGGAAGACCAAGGAAATAAAGTCAAATAAATGGAAACTGAATAACACCCTGCTGAATAGCAACTGGGTAGTAGGAGAAATTAAACATGAATTCACAAAGTTCCTAGAAATAAATGAGAGCAAAAACACAACATACCAAAATCTTTAGGACACGGTGAAAGCGGGGCTGAGAGGACAATTTATTGCAATAAATGCACACTTCCAAAAAGAAGAATGAACCAAAACTAACACATTAACACAGCATCTACAACAATTAGAAACAGACCAACAGAGGGAACCTACAGCCATCAAACTAAAAGAAATAATAAAGAGTAGAGCAGAAATAAATGAGATAGAAAACAGAAAAAGTATAGAAACAATCAACAGGACAAGAAGCTATTTCTTTGAAAGGATTAACAAAATTGACAGACCATTGACAAGCCTAACAAAAGAAAAAAGGGAGAAGACACAAATAATATGCATCAGAAACCACATGGGCAATGTCACAATGGAACCAAAGGAAATCAAATGAATAATAACAGAATATTATGAAGAGTTGTACTCCAACAAATTTGAAAACTTAGAAGAGATAGATACATTTTTAGATAAACATTACCTACCTAAGTTTACACACAGTGAAGTAGAAAACCTGAACAGACCTATAACAAAGTCATCAAAAGACTACCAGCCAAAAAAAGTTCAGTCCCAGGTGGCTTCACTGATGAATTGTACCAAACATTCAGGGAAGGAAGAGCTGTCACCAATTCTACTCAAATTATTCCAGAAGATAGAGGAGGATGGAAAACTTCCTGATACATTTTATGAAGCAAGCATAACCCTCATACCAAAAGCAGGGAAGGACGTCACTAAGAAAGAAAATTATAGACCAATATCCCTCATGAACATAGATGCAAAAATTCTCAACATAATCCTAGCCAACAGAATCCAGCAACACATCAAAAAGATAATATATCATGATCAAGTGGGATTCATATCAGGGATGCAAGGATGGTTCAACATTAGAAAAATGATCAACATTATCCACCATATAAATAAGAAAAAAGAAAAGACCCACATGATCATATTGATTGATGTAGAAAAGTTATTTGACAAAATTCAACATCCATTCCTGATAAAAACACTCAACAAAATAGGAATTGAAGGGAAATTTTTCAACATAATCAAGAGCATATATACAAAACCAACAGCCTGCATTATTCTCAATGTAGAGAAACAGAAAGCCTTCCCTCTGCGCACAGTAGCCACACAAGGATGCCCTTTGTCACTACTCCTATTCAATATTATGCTTGGAAGTCTTAGCCAGAGCTATATGGCAAGATAGGGTCATCAAAGACATCCAAATTGGCAAAGAGGAAGTAAAACTCTCTATTTGCAAATGACATGACGCTATATGTAGAAAACCCCAAAGACTCAGTAAAAAAAAAGCTACTAGACCTCATTGGAAGATTCAGCAAAGTGGCAGGGTATAAAATCATCATACAAAAATATGTTGCATTCTTCTATAGTAACAATGACAGTGCTGAGAGGGACATTAGGAAAGCAATACCATTTAAAATAGCCGCCCAAAGGATGAAATATCTAGAAATAATACATACACACAGTGGAATATTATGCTACCTTGAAGAATAACAAGGAAGCTGCAAGCCACCGCATAACATGGATGAACCTTGAGGACATTATGCTGAGTGAAATCAGTAAGTCACAAAAGGAGAAGTATGGCATAGGACCATTATTGTAAAAGAGTTAGAAAAAGTACCCACATTGAAAGGCAGAATTTTTTTTGAGGGGGGGGTGGTTACCAGGGTGTAGGTGGTGGGGTGAGTGGAGGAAAGCAAGGTGGAGCACAGGGTAGTGAATAGACACAGGATAGTGGAGCACAGGCTATGGAATAGACACAGGATAGTTTGGATGCTGGGGGCCGGGGCACATGCTAGAAGGATAAGGGGAAAGGAAAAACAAGGCAGATGGGAAAATAGCTAGGCAGGCTTACATGGGCTAAATAGGACAGAGGTAAATAATGATGTATGCACAACCTTGGAACTACAGGGCTCAGGGATACAAAAATTGAGGCATGGTTTGAGTGGTTAAAAGTGGGAAAATGATGTTAAGATGCTTGGCTGTCTTTTGAATCTTGGTTTCCCTTACCTCCTATTGTAAAATAGACACTTCAAAGGGAGAGAAAGGAATAGCCACAAACATCACCATAGAAAGCTTGTAAGTCCGTATTCAGCCTATAATTGATTGGAATACCTGAAATGGGGCTAGAACTCGCCCAGTGAAGGAAGTTCACTGCAGAGCCTTTGCATTGCACAAGACCATAAGTGGAAACCTTAACCCCGTCCAGAATCTTCTGAAGTGGGAAATTTCCACTTTAGAGGACAAGCAAACAGCCTGGGAGTGGCTAGAAGAACAGAAGATACTTCTTGAAAGAAAGAGCAGCTGGAAAAATCAAAAACAATTACAGTAGTCCAATTGACTACTACAAGAACAAGCAAGTTGTTCCCCAGGGAGCCATCAAGGCAAGTGGCCAGGTCCCCTCAAGGCAAACCTCCTTCCAAGGTTGAAACGCATGGAATATACGAGCAGGCATGTGGTCTTGCTGCTGGCAACTATGGTCACCAATAAGGGGAAACGGGGGAAAAACAGCAATGGAGTTGTGGACTGAGTCTGACCACATTCAATAGACTCCTATTAACCTGGATTGAGACCTAATTAACCAGCAGTATGATAAGACCTGGGGACCTCTGGGTCAAGAGGCAGGGAGATGGCCCCAGAGGACTAGAGCAGAGTACGAAGCATCGAGCTGATATGAAGTGAGGGGAGATGCACAAGAACACCCACACTTGCAGATAGTACCCATTTGACCTGGCATCAATGGGTGGATGATCAGAACACGACTAGAGGAAGAAAGAAGAGGAAAAAAAGAGTAACTCACTACAATTGGATGAACTTGACCTATGCTTGTGGATGCAGTAAGACAAAGGAGTGAACAAATGTTTACAGTGAGGATCATTCCCACACCCTTGGTACATGGGGTCGACAAGGATGGGGAACTTAGACATTGGCTACCCAAAATGGGGGTGCTACAAAGGCAAGAAGTCGCTGGCTTACAAGTTTTCAATAGGGAACCTAGTTCCAGAGGGTACAGGGAAAGGTAGAAAATCCACTGAGTTGTTTCCAAACTGTTGTTTCCTCACATGATAAAAGGTGAGGGGGATAAGACTCCTGTGGTTCAATAGGGAATGATTGCTATCAGGTCTGACAGTGAGTGTTGCAAAGGTAAATGTAAACATTTTATAACAAAAGGAGGGGAGTGGCTGATTTTGCAATCCAGGAACAAAGATTTCTGGAACCATCAAGGGAGAAAAGTGAATTGTGGAACCCTTTTTGGGGAGGCGGTGACGGTGACACCAGGGATGGAGGCAGACATGATGATGTGGAGAGAAAGAGCAACTGGGGACTCTAGACTTAGGGAGGGAGAGGGGCTGTATGCTGGCGGCTGGGGCCAGGCATGTAGGGATACCCTTTGGTTGTTTGATGATGCATGGAGAGGATTGTAATCATTGCAATGAAATGAAATATGGTAGGATGAATGTAAAGATAATGTTCTCTCATGTAAACTAACACATAATTCACAATTAAAAATTAAAAAAAAAAAAAAAACAAGCAGGGGTGACTATTTCAATCTCTGATAAGAAAGATTTTAAGGCAAAAACCAGCAAAGGAGACAAAGAAGGGCATTATATTATTACTAAGGGTTCAACTGAACAAGAAGACATAACGAAAATGAATATCTATGCCCCCAATAAAAAAGCCTCAAAATCCATAAGTCAAACTCTAAAAGAACTAAAAAAAGACAGAGACAACTTCACAATTATAGAATCAGAATAACTAGAAAGACACTCAACAAAAACACAGAACCACCAACTTGACCTCATAGGCATATTCAGAGCACAAGCAACTGTTTCGTCTGCAAGCAGTCATGGAGATGGCACAGGATCGGGCAACATTACATTCCATTATGCTTGGTGTCACCATAAGTTGGGGGTATATTTAAAGGCTGCTAAAACGGAGCCCTGGTGTGGCACTGTGGATTAATGCGCCAGAGTGCAAGGCTGTTTGAACTGCAAGATCGGTGGTTCAAGCTCACCAGCTGCTCTACGGAAACCCTATACAGGGTCGCTATGGGTTGGAATCGACTGGATGGCACTTCACAACAACAAGAATAACATTCTCTTTAAAATATTTCATGACCTGTATATGTTATAGATTTCTTCAGATTCCATAAAAAGGGATGTACTTTTGTCCAGTATAAAAGTATATTCAAATACTTTTCACCATTTGACTTAGATAAGCATCACAGAATTTCAGAAGTTCATATAAATGCTGAGAATTCTTCTAACTTGAGATTTTAAGAAGATGCTTCTATCTAATCACATCTCTCCATCAAAACTGCCCTGAGGAGCCATTTTCTGAACCAGGTCATGTCCACTCATTGTCACAGAAAATATGTAAAGAATTTCCACTGATAACTTTCTGTTATGAAAACTGTAAGTATTCCCATAAACTTTCTTTCCAAAAGATCACATTGACCACATAAAGTCCATATAGAGGGGAAAAGGTTTCCATCCTCATATTGCCATATGCAAAAATAGCTTTGATACATTCAGCATAAATGATTGATAACCAGAATTGTGCAATGACATCAAGAACATCATACAGAAAGAAAGCAAAAGGTCATTAAGAAGGCAAGAAATAAATAAAAGACCAAAATGGATATCAGAAGAGAATCTGAAATTTGTTTTCCACTGTAGAAGTGCTAAAGTAAATGGAAGAAATGGGAAGGTGAAAGACCTGAACAGAAATTTTCAAAGGGTGGTTGAGAAGACAATGTCAAGTACTATAATGAAATGTGAAAAGGTCTGGAGTTAGAAAACCAAAAGGTAAGAATACAGTCAGCATTTCTCAAACTGAAATAACTGAGGTAAAAATTCAAGCCTCAATTTGCAGAATATCAAATGATACAGAAAGCCTCAAAAGAAGATGAAAGGAATATGCAGAGTCACTGTACCAAAAAGAAATGGTCAAGCCCTACAACGCTCAATAGACTCCTGTGAACCCACATGGAGACCTGGTTGGCCAGCAGTATGCCAACTAGAGTGAAGAGGACTAGAGTGAAGACTGAAGCATCCAGCTGATAAGAAGAGAGGGCACATACATAAGTATACCTACACTTGCAGATAATACCCACTTGACCTGGTTACAATGGCTGAATGATCAGAGCTCAAGCAGAAGAAGAAAAAAGAGGGGGGAAAAAAAAGAAGAATCTGACACAATTTGATGAACTTGGCACACACCTATGGAAACAATAGCTCAAAAGAGTGAACAAATCTTCACAGCAAGGATCATTCCCACCTCCACCGCACACAGAGAGGACAGGGACTTGGACATTGGCTACCCAGAATAGGGGTGCTACAGAAGCAAGAAGTGACTGGCTTACAAGCTTTCAAGAGGGAACCTCGATTCAGAGGGCGTGGAGCAAGGTGGAATCTCCACTGAGTAGTATCCATTCTGCCTAGTCAGGGCTAATAAAAGGAGATGCAGATAGATCCCTTGCGATACAATAGCAAATAGTTATTAGGACTGATTGTAAGGGCTGGAAATGTAAAGGTGGATGTTTTGTGGCAAAGGGAGGGGAGTGATTAGCTTTACAGTCTAGGAATGGAGGATCCTGGGACCATCGAAGGAGAAGAGCAGAGAACGAAACCCTACTCAGAGAAGCAGTGATGCCAGGGATGGAGGCAGAGAAGATGACGTGGGGAGATGGAGCGGCTGGAGACATTGGACTTGGAGAGGGAGAGGGGCAGTATGCGGACGACAGGAGGGCATGCTTGCGGGGTGTACCCTTTGGTTGGTCAATGATGCATGGAGGGGATTGTGACCATGGCAAGGAAATGATGTGCGACGGGATCAATGTGAAGCTGATGTCCTCCCATGTGAACTATCACATAATTCACAATAAAGCATTAAAAACACACACACACACACACACACACGCACACAAGGAGGAAGTAGGGCAATTGTTATTACATGGAGGGGACTGAAATTACTGAGATGAAACAAAGTGTATGATTTGTTGAATGTAAAATTGATGATCTGTTCTATAAACCTCTGAATGCACAATTAAAAGGTTCAATTAAAAAAAAGAAAAGAAATGGTCAATGTCCAACTATTTCAAGCGATAGCATATGATCAAGAGCCAATGGTACTGAATAAGTCCAAGCTGCAGTACAGGCATTGGCAAAGAAAAGGTTCCAGAAATTTATGGAATACAAATTTAAATCTTACAACAAACTGGTGAAGCACTGGAAGCACTCATTCAATTAGCCCAAGAAATTTGGAAGACAGCTACCTAGCCAACTGATTGGAAGATATGTGCCAATTCCAATGAGAGGTGACCCAGTGGGATGCAGAAATCATTGAACAATATCATTAATACCACATGCAAGTAAATTTTTGCTAAAGATAATTCAAAATTGGCTGCAACGGTATGTGGACAGGGAACCACAGTGAATTAAGACGAGGATGTGGAATGAGGGATATCATTGTTGATGTCAGATGGATCGTGGCTAAAAACACAGAATATCAGAAAGATGTTTACCTGTGCTTATTGACTATGCAAAGGCTTTTGATTGTGTGGATCATGATAACCTATGGACAACATTGAGAAGAATGAATATTTCGGAACATTTAATTGTGTTCCTCAGGAACCTGTACATTGACCTTACGGCAATCGTTTGAACAGAACAAGGGGACACTGAATGATTTAGATCAGGAAAGTTATGTGCCAAGGTTATATTCTTTCACCCTATTTATTCAATCTGTATGCTAAGCAAATAATCTGAGAAGCTGGATTATATGAAAAAGAATGTGGTATCAGGATTGGAAGAGGACTCATTAACAACCTGCAATATGCAGATGATACTACCTTGCTTGCAGAAAGCAAAGAGGACTTAAAATTCTTATTAATGAAGATCAAAGACCACAACCTTTGGTACAGGTTGCATCTCAATGTAAGGAAAACAAAAATCCTTTCCACTGGAAAAAGAAGTAACATCATGATAAATGGAACAAAATTGAAATTGTCAAAGATTTCATTGGCTTGGATCCACCAACAACACTCATGTAAGAAATCAAATGACGTGTTGCGTAAGGCAAAATCTGCTGCACAAGAATTCTTTAAAGTATTAAAGAGCAAAGATATCAGTTTGAGGACTAAAGTGCACCTAATCCAAGCCATGGTATTTTCAATAGTGTCATGTGCATGTGAAAATTGGACAGTGACTGAAGAAGTAGAATTGATGCATTTGAGTTAATAGTGTTGGAGAAGCATATTAAAATTACCATGGTCTGCTAGAAGAACAAACTAATCCAACCTGAATTCTTTGGAAGCCAGAATTGCGAGATTTGTCTCTCATAGTTCGGACATGTTGTCAGGATGGACCAGTCCCTACAGAAGAACATCATGCTACATAAAAAGGAGGATCAGTGAAAACGAAGACCCACAATGATTGGCACAGTGGCAGCAGCAATGGACTCAAGCTTAATAATGATTGTGAGGATGGTGCAGGACCAGACAGTGTTTCATTCTGTTGTGAATAAAGTAGCTATGAGTCAGAATTGACTTAAATGGCACCTAACAACAAAAATTGCCAAATATTTTTGTACTCTCCTTTTAAGACACTATCATAAAGCTCTGGAGTTCTTATAGGGCATGAGAAAATATCAAGGAAAGAATATAAACTTTTAGTTGATATTCATAGGTCCTGAGTTAACACGACAGATTTAATTTCTGTTGACTTTCTATACTTAGATCCTCAACTTCAAAATGAATAGGTTTCTCTACAAAATATCTAAAAGCTTCCCAGTCATAATATCTAGTTCAAATTTATTTGACATTCCCTATACGAACAATTTATTCTTCCCATCAGTACAAACTACACATTATTCAATTCTAGCTGTTTTATATTATTTCTTCTTCACATTGCTCTTCATTTAAAAATATATATATTACATGACTAACCAAGGGGGCGGGAGTTCTAGTCTGTGTTACAGGTCAAAAGCTCTCCAGTATGGATCCCAGCCTGACTGATTCGACCTTATAGCGAGC
>NW_006408582.1:502678-529829 GCF_000296735.1 Chrysochloris asiatica | reverse complement strand
CTAAAGTGGATAAAGAGAAATACTTTTAACTGATGGTATATGGAGGGGATTATAATCAATGTAATGAAACAAGTTATATGAATTGTTATATGAATGTGAAACTGATGATGTGCCCTGTAAACTTTCACTCAATCCACAATAAAAACCTTAAATTAAAAAAAAATAAATAAATAAAAATATATATATACTTTTACCTCTCTCCTTGTCCAAATTCTATTCCTTCTATAACCTCTTCATTTGTGTATGACTTGAAGCTTTTACTGGACCAAATAAATAGTTTGACTTGTTATACACTAACTTGGAACATTTCTGATTTTATGATCTTTTATCAATACTGAATTTATCAATGTCATTAACTACATGTGATTTTTGAACATCTGGATTTCTAGTCTAGCTCAAATAACTGCTTGCCATTTACTCGTATAGACAATATTTAAACCCTATGAGCTTTAATATCTTCTAATGTAAGAGTGGGGGTACTGGTGTGGTGCTGTGGGTTAATGCGCCAGACTGCAGGTCCATTTGAACAGCAAAATTAGTGGTTCAAGCTCACCAGCTGCTCCTTTGAAACCCTATACAAGTTCACTATGAGTCAGAGTCAACTCGATGCCATGTAACAACAACAACAACAATGTAAGAGTATTATTGCATAGTTTTCATTTAATTAAGGTTGGATATTGCTTAATTTACTTCATAGACGTGTTATTAGTTGAATAACTACTATATGCCAGATAGTGTCCTCAAGATAAAATATCAACATTTGTTGTATCAGTAATGTTGCTAGTATTGTTTTGTGTCGTTGAGTGGGTCCGACTCATATTGACCCTGTATAGGGTTTCCAAGGAGAGATTGATGGGTTTTAACTGTCTACTTTGTAGTTAGCAGTCCAGTGCTTATCTTACAGGGTCACAGCATTGAGACATTTATGTTCAAGTTCACCAACTTGTCCTTCAATTAATTCCATTCTAGTTCTGAAATTTTAGTATTAATAATATGGATTTCTATGTGTGTGTGTTGTTTTTTTCAATGGTTTCTAATTTTTCATTTATTTTGCCTGTTTGTTCTTGTAATATTTTCCTGAATTCTTGTAGTCTTTTCTGTGTTCGCCTTACTTTCATCCAAAGCTTTTTCAATCATTCTCTCCATCCATTGAAGGCACCTAAATGTCATTTTTTGAATTCTTTATCGGTTGTTCTGATACCATTTCTGGTATTTTATTTTCTGGCTCTGTGTTTTAGTCACTTGTTTGAACCATGCTGTCTTAGTTCTTCATATAATCTGAAAATTTCTGTTGTTTCTACGATGTTGTGTTGTCATTGTATTTATATTTAATTGACGATTGTATGCTGGTGTGTTCTTAGGCACTCACCATTAGTCTTTGGGTGAATGTGATAGAAAATAGAATCTATGAACAGTTTTCTGTTCACTGTTTGTGTAGCATAGTACAAGGTGGATTTGTCTGATATAGTCTCCTAATTATCATGGATCAGGTAATACAGGAGTGAATAATAACACTTGCCCTGTGGGTAGATCTACAGGAGGCTCCGCTGTGACTGGACTCGATGGCCACAATTGCTGTCTCTAAAACACAGATAACAGTAATAAAAGATTTAATGAGGTAAAATTCACAAGCCTATAGATGCATGAGTGGTATGCCTGGCATCTGACCCCAGGCAGAGCAGAGGCTGTGCAGGAGGGGATGGAGGCTGGTCATGTCTGTGGCCATCAGGAGGATGCAAGGAACAAAGGAGAATGGTAGCCCCTTGAATACCAATCTCAAGCACACGTCCTGTGCCTCCAGGTCACTGTATCATAGACATACACACTGCCATGAACTCGTTTCTGATTCATAGCAACCTTGTGTCGAGTTTCTGAGACTATAAATCTTTACAGGAGCAGAAAGTCTCATCTTTTCCCTCAGAGCAACTGGTGGTTTTAAACTGCTGACCTTTCAGTTGACAGTTCAATGTTTATCCTAAAGCACCACCAAGGCTCTTTGTTTCATGAACAACCTCCTGCAAAAGCTTAGGATGAATGGAACAGATGAACTACAGTCTTCATGACCCTGAGACCAGAACTAGATGGTACTTGGCTATCATTATTGATTACTCTGAAAGGGTTCATATTTAAAATCCCTGGATAAAGTGGGGGGAAATGTGGAAAAAAAATTTTAATTTTCAAATATATATATTTGCAGTTTACCAGTCAGAAAGACACTGGAGGAACCTGAGACTATGGTCCTTGGTCACCCTTCAGATCTGAAACTGAAACTCACTCTTGTGGCTCAATTTTCAACTAAGCCGTATCTATGTACATAGGAGGAACAACAATACTAGTGAAGTAAGCACACCATAGTATGGCTAACCATTCAAGATCCAAAGGGCAGCATTTACCTAATAACAAAATTCAGAAGGGCTGGGGGAAAAGTAGGAATGGAAACAAGAATCATAAGAAGGAAGTGGAAGAAGGGATGTTACATGGAGAAGATTGCAATCATTGAAATGAGATAAAGTATATGATTCACTGAATGTAAAACTGATGATCTGCTCTGTAAACCTTCACTCACTTCTCAACATAAAGTTAAAAAAATGAAGCTTAAGATGACCAAGCCAGGCCAACCAACAATTACCCAGCTCTCTCCTCTCTCACCACTCTGGCTCAACTTCCTCTTTCAATTGACACTCAGTCTACTTTTCTTTCCTTTTCCTCAGAAGGTCAGGGTTCCAGAATCACCATTCCTATCTGTTTCACTTGGTCTCCTGGGTTCTTGTAGCAGAGGGTCTGCTCAGCACATATGCCTACTAATCATCTTGTCCCAGAAGTTTGTGGAGGGAATTTGTATCAAAACCAAATTTGAACCAAAATCCTTATAGTTGTCAATGAACAATAGATACTTGCTGACTGGAATTCCTACCTTAGGATTTTTAAGTGAAGTCCCTGGAACTGGATTTATTTTTTCACTCTTCAAGTCCTGTTGCTGTTGTCATTGAGTCGGTTCTGTCTCCTAGCAACCTATATAGGGTTTCCAATGAATGGTTGGTGGGTTTGAATCACTGACCTTGCAGTCCAGTGCTAATCTTACAGCACCACAACAGCTGAGGAAAAGATTTCATCATCCAAACTTCTTATTTGCTATCATTGTTGGTGAATGCATTTCATTAAATTCAGAAAATAGTAGCTGAGCGTATAATCACCCTGTCCATAGATTGTCCTAACAAACTTTGCAATGATAAACAGGATTGGTCCATCAGTCTTTAAGGTGAAGGTCTTGTGTGAAAAAAGTAATCCTCAAAATTGAGACTAATTGTGATGTTCAGTACCTCTTGTGGTGCATCAGGGTCCTGAAAATCTCTAAGGAGGAAACAGAGAAGTCCCTACATCTTGTACCAGTTATTTGGGTACAAGACAAGAAATAATGGACCATTCATTGGAAATGGACTTCTGTACTTACATGGTAATATTTGCATGCATGCTTATGTTTGTGGAAAGATTGTGGCATAGAGGAGGAAGTGAGAGAGAATAATCACACAAAGTTCCTTTGTTGTCTCCATATCTCTTTGATGTGCCTCTGATCTAGCAACTCCAACCACGGAATGTTTTATATCTATTTGGTGGGCAGCTGTATGTGTGTCCATATGTCAAAATGAAAGGTCTCCTGATAACCCTCCTTGTTTCGTATCTGCTGAAAATTTTATTTCCATAGTGCAATTTTGTGTAAAGAAATTTTCTGCTGTTTCATTGAACTATAATTTTTCTTCCAAAGATAGGCAGTTGTTCCAAGGAGTAAAAGCATCAATCTATTAATGCTAGTAAAGTACTCTTAGAACCACATCTTTGTAGCCAGGTCTTCTTTATAGGGTAAGATTTCTAAGTCATGGTGAAATTATTGCTGCCTCTGAGAAGATTGAGCAGGGGATGGACAGCTCTGACTTCATGCAGAAGAAACAGACAGGAGTCACCTTCATATCCTAAATGCACTAACACACTGAAGACTTATTTATACAAATTTAGGTAGGAAAAACAAAAATACAGAATCATAATTGACATTTGAAAATCACAAAAAATCAAAATTTTCTGCTTGTATAGAACAAAAAAATCAAGAGAAAAGTGATAAACTCTGAAAAGTACTTGTAATATATATGACAAAGAGCTGTTTTTTAATTCATAAAGAGATCCTACAAATTAATTTTTTTAAAACCCAACAATGTCCTTTTAATCAAAAAGAACAAGAAATGAAAATAAATATCTGAGAAAACAAATACAAATACTTCTTAGACATTAAAACATGTTGAACCTTTCATGACAGTATGTAAGAAATAATTACTTTGGGATACCAAGTTTTACTACTCAAAACTGGAAAGGATTGAAAGCTTTATTACACATTGTTTTCAGCCACAAATAGCAGAAAACCTGAAAAATAACAGATTTAAAAAGTAAGGACTTGTTTTTCCCAAGTCATAAAAAGTCAGATATAGATAATCCAGAGTATAGGTGAAGTGAGTAACCAACTGTACCATCCATATTGAGCAATTGTCTTCCTCACTGACATAGGAGAAAGACTGAAAATTCAACTTCTTCTATGATCCAAGCAGAAAGAATGAGTAAATAATGGCATTGCAAGATAAGCACTGGACTGCCAACCACAAGGTTGGTGGTTCAAACCTGGTGATTCAATAACATAAGAAAAACTTTTGTTATTATTTTAAAACTATACTGTAATCCTCCCTAGTGATTACATTGAAATGTCAGAGATCTTTGCTTATTGGCCACATTTTGCTGCATGCTAGAAAGTCTAGGATATTTAGTACTTTTAGTGTAGCACATTGCTGACCTGAAGTTCTAGACAAGAGGAAGGCATGATGGAAATACATTTTATAGGTAAGATGAAGAGTTTATTGAACAGCATCTATGGAGGGTAATGTGCTAATATTTATAAAATGTATAAGACATGTTCTTCTTCTAAGGAATTGATCCCAAATATATAACCATTTATGAGCACAATTATCATTTTATAATACGATAAAAGATCATTTCAGTTCTGTTTTTAACTACAAAAGATTAGAAATAACCACATTATAGTGATTCAATGACATTTTATTAATAAAAGCTGTAGTTAGTAAAGTATTAAAAATAGTTAAATAATGCATATATTATATGTTTATAACATATGTTAATATACTCTATTATAAATAGCAAAATACTATAATGCTCTTTTAAAAATAAGAGAATTGTGGCTCTGTGGGTTAATGTGCTGAACTGCAGTCAGTTTGAATTGCAAGGTCAGGGTTCAAGCTCACCAGCTATCTCTTAGAAACCTTATACAGGGTTGCTATGGGTTGGACCAGAGTCCTGGTGTGGCACTGTGGGTTAATGCACCCGACTGCAAAGCCATTTGAAGTGCAAGCTCACCAGCTGCTCCATGGAAACTCTATACAGGGTCACTATGGATCGGAATCAACTTGACAGCACTTAACAACAACAACATGGGTTGGACCGGACTCGACAGCACTTAACAACACTAACAATAGGTGTTAATATACAATGGTGCCCAAGCTGTATCATTAGGTGAATAAAGCAAGGTACAAAATAATGTATATAATTTGCTAATCGCACCAAACCAGGAGTCCTTTTTGAAAGTAAAGAGATATAACTTGCAAACTTTTTATGTGTCTCTCTTTTGACTTTAGTCAAATCAGTGCACCACCTAATATTCTTTTGTTGTTATTGGCTGTCACTCATTCAGTTCCAACTCATATAAGTCCCCCCCATGCAACAGAGTGAAACACTGCTTTGTCCTATACCATTCTCACAATTGTTCCTGTGTTTGAGATCATTGTGATACTTGAGTCTGTGTCAATTTGACTGCGGGTCATGAATTTCAGTGGTTTTAATTTATGATATAGTGATTCCCCATGATGAGATCTCATATAATATAATCACTTTCACAATGAGATCTGCTATGAGCAGCCAATCAATTGAAAGGGAATTTCCTTGGGGGTGGGGATGGGAGTGGAGGGGGTGACCTGCTTCCAGCATATACATGGACAATCTGGCAAAATCTGTTGCATTTTTGCTGGCTCTGGATCCTGCATCTAGCTTGACATCATCAGACTTGCAGCACACTGGGCTTGAACAAGAATACTGCCATATTCCCTGCCAATCCTAGAAGACATTAGCCTTTGAGGCCTGTGCATCACCAACCTGCCATCTTATCTGCTGACTTTGGAGTCATTCATCTCTGCAGCTAGCAGTCTGCCAACTGATCTGCCTATCTTAAGTTCGTCAGCCAGCCCGTGCAGTTACATGAGTCACAAGAAGTTTTCAGACCGACATCTGACCCACAAATGTGGAACTTTCCAGCCTCAACAACCACATGATATATGTGTGTGTGTGTGTGTGTTATATATATCTTGTTGTTAAGTAATGTCAAGTCAGTTCCGACTCATAGTGACCCTGTATAAGGTTTCTGAGGAGATGGGTGGTTCAACTCACCTAGTGGTTCAGTGCTTTATCTTACAGTGCCATGGTAAACATACATTTACATATACATATACACTTCACTGGTTTTGTTTCTCTGCTATACCCAGCATAACACTAACATACCATTGCTATACCCACTGGGTCATCCATCTCATTGAAGGTCTTTCTGTCTTTTGCTTGCCCTCCACTTTACCAAGAAAGAAGTCCTTCTTCCAGGAATGGTCAATCCTGATAACACTTCCAAAGTAGATGAAACAAACTATCATCATCCTCGCTGATAAAAAGCACTTTGACTGTACTTCCATAAGCCTGACTGTATCGTTAGCTTCTTGACACCAATCCTAAAAGGAACTTCCTCTTCCTACAAACTTGAATACCTTCTTCACTACAGGATTAGTGACTACTGAGTCCCTCTCACAGTAAATTAATTCTCTACTCCACTAAGGCCCAGGTCTGGCCCTTGAATTTAGGCCAGCAGTAAGGTCTGTCTTCAGAAAATAAAAGGTATTTTCCTGTGGAACAAATTGAATGGAAGCTTCACTTTTTTTCTCTTTCTGAATATTAAAAAATAAATATTCAAACAGATGGGGAACAGGAAAATGCATCAGGTTCTTATCATCACTGTCAGATTGTATCAACTGCAGGCACTAGGCATTTAGACGTTTGCTGACCATAAAAGCTACTAAAACAGAGTAGCATCAAAGAGACTTTGAGGGCAACAACAACCCTCAAGCACCAATCCCAGAACAAATACATGCCTTCTCTAACTGGATTGTTCATCTCTGATCCTTCTCATGACAAACATAAATAATGGTTGACTCTCTTTACTAACATACACAAGCAGGTTCCTAATCTTCCACACAGGAAGCAGGTCTTGAGGTGACCCACAGTCATTAGGACTCTTGCCCTCCTTGCTTCTATTCTCCTGCTGGACCCGGTGACCCAGGCTGAACCACTGAGAGACACAGCTGATGAGGTACCACCCCAGGATGAGCCTGAAGCAGAGGACCAGGCATGGAAGTGTCCTTTGCTGAAGACAAATGCTCAGCCAAAGATGCTTCAGGGGAGATCAAAGTGTTATAGGGGTTCCACCTCCACTTGCACCTACCTCGAGCCAGCCATGGAACCATTAGAAAATAAATGCAGTGGAGATAGAGGCTCTTCAAGAGCACTACCTGAACCAAAGGACTTGGTCCCATAACACATGCCAATAAAACTCAGAAACTTCAGCTAGGAAGATGCTACCAGTCCTATGAGAAGAACTGTTATGCTTGGAGGCTGTGTTTGAAACAGAGATGTATACAGCAGATGAAATGAAAGTTTAGTAGCCTTGAGTTTGAAATGAGTATTCTAGGGCATGGGGGTACCATGTAAATGATAGACTGGGATAGGGGAAACTGCAATCCTGCCCAACCAGTACATAGCCAGTACGATTTCTTTTGATTTATGACAAAAATTCTGACCATCCAAATAGTACAGGTACTATGTGTATTATAATTGCACATGTGGCTTCATAGGGTATTGCTTGGCTCTGCCTTTCATTCTCTCCTTGCCTACTGCATCTAACATTCTTCTTCTTTTCCAGACCTTCAGACACAATATATCTGCCAGGGCAGAATGAAAAGCTGTGTTTACCCTGAGTGTAGCATTGTTGCTGTTATGTGCCATCGAGAAAGTTTACTATAGCAACCCTGTATGGGGTTTCCAGGAGTCCTGGTGTGGTGCTGTGGGTTAATGCGCAGGACTGCAATGTCAATTTGAACCACAAGGTTGGCAGTTCAAGCTCACCAGCTGCTCCTCAGAAACCCCATACAGGGTTACTGTGTGTCAGAACTGACTTGATGGCACTTAACAACAATAACAAATAGGGTTTCCAAGAGCTGTTGGTAGGTTTGGACTGCCAACCTTGTGATTTCCAGTCCAGTGCTTATCATTTGCATAGCTGTTGTTGTAAAGTGTCATTGGACTAATAATAATTCTGTATAGGGTTTCCAAGGAATGGCTGGTGGATTTGAACCACTGACCTTGTGGTTAACAGTCCAGTACTTGTCTTACGGAGTCCTGATATGGTGCTGTGGTTTAATGTGCCAGACTGCAAAGCTGTTTGAACTGCAGGGTCGGTGGTTCAAGCTCACCAGATGCTCCTTGGAAACCCTATACAGGGTCACTATGGGTAGGAACCGACTTGACGGCACTTAACAACAACAACAACTTATCTTATCTTATAGCATCACACCAGAACTCCTATGCACTACTACCTATGATATTAGAGTGCATTTCTAATCCTGTGTGACCAACATTTGCTTTTTATATTTTTTCCTATTTATCCTGTTGATATTTCTGATCATAAATGGGCAATATTGAAAGTTTTTCCCTCAGGCATGGTGTGCTGCAGACTCTGATTGAGTCAACAAAACACACTCACTCAACCCAGCATGTAACTTCTCCAGAATCCTCTATTAACCAATGAATCCTGAGCCAGCCTCAATTCCTGATGCTTCTTCTGTTTCCCCGGGCCTAATGAGAGCACTTACCTGTTATTGCAAAACAGGAGCTTGTGCTTCCAAATAACATCTCTTTGGGAGGTGTGCAATAAATGGTTGTCTCTACAGATTTTTCTGTTACTGAACTTCAAAGACAGAGACAGAAAATTCAAGATTATAAGAATTGTTATTCTGTATGCATTGTCCTCAATTTTCCTTTCTTTATCTGAAATAAAAAGTCCTTCTGGTACCTTCTTTATATGGGTGTGTTTTGATACTTCATATGTATATTGATCTAGACTTCTTAGAAAACACCTTTACTTCTCAGAGAAAATCACCATCCTCTTCCCAAAGTGTTTGAGTATTCCCATTAAACAGGTACAAACCTGCTTTTTAAGACCTGGGATTCTGTCATTTCCATTAAAACAACTTCAATTAAGATTGTGATAGGCTTTAAACAAAGACACAATAGGCAAAACAAAAACCATAAGAACATTACTCTATCATATAGTCATTATTTTTTATATAATTACATATAACAAGCATTGGATTTTATACATAAAAAAATGGCTTCATACATAACAATTAATTCCCATAATTCCTCAAGCATACTTTCTGACATGCACTCCCTTGGGTTACCTTAAACCTGCCTATAAAGTACAGACTCAAATGCGCAACTAAGAAAAATAAAGTGAGAAACAGTAGTTCTTCAAGAAATCTGAATATCCTTGTTGATGCTTCAGGGTGTCAAGGTGAAGACACAAATGTGGATTTGCCACAAACATAACCAAATACCTTCCAAGAATGGTTTTCTGGGATTAAAATCATAGGATCTTAGTTACATAGTACAACTCATTCAATTGGTATAAGGTAGTTCACAAAAATCATGATCTGCATCTAGTGAAGTGAGTAGAATCTGCAGTGTTAAAAAGTTATGAGCAGTCACAACTACAAATCTCTATTCACCAGGAGCAAACAGTGAAAAGGTAACCAAAAGCTCAGAGAATAACAGTAGCCAAAACTCATCTACCCTGAGACCAAAGGACTAAATGGTACTGGATACCATCACTGACCATTCCGACTGGTTTCACAATAAATGGTCCCAGATAAAATGGGCGAATATGTGGGGCTGAACTGAAATGATTACTATTAAAATAAAGCCAGACAAACTAGGGCAGAAGAAAACAGAGGACCCTCTGAGACTATTGTCTTGCAACACTCTATAAACCTAGAATAAAGCCTATCCCCTGAGATGACCCTTTTTATGAAATAGCAGAATGGTATAAAAAATATTTATAAGGTAAATGTGTACTTAAGGACCATCAGTATGATTCCAAAAGATCGGCAATTGCTCAAAAGCAGATGAGAAGATTAAGGGCCAGGGAAACTAGAGGCTGGACTATGGAATTGCAACAAACAGGACACAATTAAAGAAAATGTTGACACATTGTGATAAATGTAGCTAATGTTACTGAACAATTTGTTAAGTTGCCAAAAGGAAACCTAATTTATTATATAAATGTTCACCAAAAGCTCTGTTTAAAAAAAAAAAAAAAGTATTTGATAATACTTCTTGAAGTTATTGGATAGTGAGCACAAGTGAGAACAAAAATTCAATTTTGTTCCCTTCCTTCCTCAAATCATATTGTGAAGAATCAGTTTGTTTCTTCTCAGACTCATGAGCTGTGCTAAGTTCCTGTGTGTTTTCAGCCAGCGAGAAGAGAAGAAGACAAGTTGAACAAGATCTTCCACACAAGCTTTAGCAAGAAGCTTCAGTTCAGCAGGAAGTGTCCCACTGGTTGATCCTTGACCAGACCCACTTGCTTCAGGACCATTCTCTGCCCTCCTTCAAGACATTCTTCATCACAACGAATGCAGCAAACTCCACTTTACAGGAGACAGACAACGTCTCCATGGTTACCTTTGAGAAAACTATGAGGTGCTCAAGAGGGAGTCTCAGAAAAGAAACTCCTTTTTCCCTTTTCATGCGAAAGATTTCTCTAACCTAACAATGAACTTCCTGACTCTCATGTATATGTCCATCCAGAAAGTTCCATGAGCCCTCTAATAGCACTGTGGAGTATCACTCATGATTTTATACTTCAGATCACCACATAAAACTCAGAGAAGCTGATTGCAATATTGATCAATAAATTGATGTCCACTGAAAAAAGATACCAGATCAGGACTACCTTGCTCTTTTTAAAACATGTTTTCTTCATCCTCTACCAGTGCACTTGCTGGTCAGTGTGAACACTGGAGTAAAAACATTAGCATCACATAGGAACTTTTTGGAAATTTTAATTTTAAGAAGTTCTGATATAAGACATTAGAAAATTATTTTTGCTAAATTATTGGGACAATTTCAGAATAGAATTATGAAGGGCAAGAGTAAATTGCTAATCAAAGTGGACTTTTCACTGAGTTTCAGAAGAGAAAATATATAAAATAAGACTTAAGCCTGCAAAGAGAATGTTCCAGTGAAGAGACTGCCAAACATAAACACACATTTTAAACATTAATCATTCTCTGAAAATGGAAGCCCATTTCCTGATCACATCTACCTGGAGGCAATCAGAAAGCATACAAAATACCAAAATACACACCCATCTAAGTATTAAGGCCACAGACAACCCCTGAATATTCCAAAAAAAACAGAAGCAGATGACCATATCTGCACATGTCCAGAAACGAGATAAAGTGACTGAGGAAAATAAGCTGGAAGTAGACCTACACTCCATACTGGAAGATGGGCAGGCTTTGGAAATGCCTGAGAAGGAATTCAGGAAAAATTGTTATAAAATGTATCAAAACACTATATAACGGAGTTGAGAAAAATAAGGAAGAAGTCAAGAAAGTGCTATAGAAACAATCAAATAAGATAGATACAGCATGGGAAACAATCCAAAACCAACAGAAAGAGGTCCAAATGATTAATGATAGAATATCAGAAATGGACAATACACTGAAAGGGCAAAGGAGAAGAATTGAAGAGATAGAAGCCAGAACTAGTAAGCTAGAAGATAAATCTCTCAACACTAGTAAGAAAAAAGAGCAAACACAAAAAAATGATTTAAAAAAAAAAATCTGAAGAAGGCCTAAGATTCACGTTGGACAACACGAAGAGGAATAACTTAAGAATTATTGGCATTCCGAGACAGGAACAATCAGACAAGTCCACAGAGGAAATAATAGTTGAAGAGCTTCTAGAAGAAAAATTTCCTAACATCATGAAAAGTGAAAAGATAAGCATTCAAGAAGCTCAACGAACCCCAGGATGGATAGACCCTAAAAGACAATCACCAAGACATATAATAATCAAGCTCTCCAAAATCAAAGATAAGGACAGGATCCTGAAAGCAGCTAGGGAAAAAAGAAGAGTAACATACAAAGGCAAGCAAATCAGATTAAGCACGGATTTCTCAACAGAAACCATGTAGTTAAGAAGGCAATGGGGAGACATATATAAAACCCTGAAAGAAAAACAACTGCCACCCAAGAATCTTCTACCCAGCAAAGTTGTCAATCAAATATGATGGTGTAATCAAAACATTCCAGGATAAACAGAAGCTAAGGGATTTTGCCAAAGCCAACTCTACTATGAAAAACATCCTAAAGGAAGTTGCATGGACTGAGAACCAACAAGAACAGACAACTACAGAATGACATACATGGCAGCATCACCCTGAACTTAATCAACAAATGGAAGAGCCAAGAACAGAATAAAATTATAAGAACAGAGGATCTGGGAGGTCAGTCTATGATCAAAACAATTTCAATGTGAAAGAAGGCAAACACAAAGGAACAGAGACCCAGGTGGTGGGAAGGTCAGGTAGATTACAGGATAAAATAGACTGTCTTAAATGGAGGGTAGAACTAATGGAATATAAGGTAACCACAATGGGGTAGGGTGGGGGGTTTAGTTTGAGTATTGGGGAGGGCAATTCAAGAAGAGGGGAGGAGGCAGAAGAACAAGATAGATAGGGGAACACTGAGACAGGTTTGCATGGCCTAGTGTGACAGAGGTAAATAGTGATTCATACTCAACTTTGGAACAACAAGGCTCTGGGATACAGGGATCTAGGTATAGCTTGAAGAGGGTAAACAATACTAAATTCTTTGACTGCCTTAGGGATATTAGTTTCCCTTGCCTACTATTGTCAAATAGACACTTGAGTGGGATAGAAAGGAATGTTAGGAAACATGATTAGAGAAAACTTGTAAGCCTGTCTTCAGGCTATAACTGATTAGAATACCTAAAAGGGGTTCTACAACTTGCACAGTGAAATAGGCCTTGTGCAAACCCTTTACAGAGTATAGGACCTTCGGTGGAATCCTGTTGCAGACCATGCAGACCCGGTCAGGAGTTCAAGGCCCTGTGGGCCCAAGTGTTGCAGACCATACAGGCCGCAGGCTCTGAGGAACAGACTCTAGCCACCTGGCAGACATGGCAAACTGTTTTTCATCTTAGTATCCAGTTATGTTTGTTATTAATTGCATACATGAAGCCCTGATGTACACAGATAAATGTAAAAACCTCCTAAAAACGGAAACTGCAAATTTCCAAAAAGGCAAAGTCTCCCCTCAGAGAATTCATTCAAAGTAAATTGGGTGGCTCCCCAGTCTCTGTTCTAAGAACAAAAGGACTGCTCTGCCTAAAGTGTTTCCAGGTGCAGCCCATTCACCTAGGCGCCTCGCTTCTTCCTGCAAACCTGGCCCAGGCAGCCGACACAATGGGAATCCTTTCAATCCTCCTTTTCCTTCCCCCATTTGAGGCTAGGTGCTAAAAGGTATGTTAATTAAGCTTGAGAAACCAAGTTGCAGTCGTGAGATTCGAACCTATGAAGTACGATGTGAAGGTGCCTGAATGTCTGGAAAAGTAAGATTGATAGCTGTACCTTGTCTTAGTCCTGCCCAGCTTTGTGTATAGTTCCTCCCCTAAATAAAACGGAGGCGCAGACCAACCCAGAGGTACATTACAGCGTGGAGGGCGTGTTATACGGCTGACCAGGCATGTGTGGCTGACCAGCTAGCAAGGGGAATGTACTGCCTGCATAGCTAAGATGTTTGCTATGCGGGATCTTACTGCCCTCATGGCGAATATGTTCACCACGCCGGATCTGCCAGACGCCAGTAATGCATCCACTCTGGTTTCGGGGTGTCTCTTTGTCTCCCTCTTTGTGTCTTTCTGTGTATTCTTTCTATATCTTTACCACCACCAGATATCTCCACCTTGTGAACAAAACACCTATGTCGAGGTGGGTCCCCGGCAGAATCCTGAGTCCCATCCAGAACCTTATGAGGTGGGACATTCCCATGAGAAAGGACAAGCAGACTGGAGCAGCCATAGTGACAGAAGATACATCTTCAAAGAAAAATCATCAGGAAAAACCCCAAACAAAAATATCAGCATGACTGGCTACTACACGAATAAGCAAGGTGTTCGCCAGGAAGACATCAAGGCTAGCAATCAAGTGCCTTCAGGACAAAATCCCCTCTAAGACTGAAACTCAAAGGGAATACACAAACAAGCATATAAGTTTGCTGGTGACCACATTGGTCTCCTGGTGAGTGGAAGAGGCAGAAAGGCTGGATTCAACCCCAGTTGATTGAATCCCGTTAACCCGGAGATGAGCGAGAAGAGGAAGGGCTGGTTGGTCCAAAGTGTGGTGAGACCTGAGGACACTTGAGCCCATGGACAAGGACTTAACCACAGAGGGCTAGAGCTGGGAGTGAAGCATCCAGCTGATATGAAGTGAGGGGAGATGCACAAGAACACCCTTTTGACCTAGTCTCGATGGCTTGAGAATTAGAACTCGACTAGAGGAAGATTGAAAAAAAAATTATTATTTTTTTTAATAAAGGAAACAAGGGTAAATTTCTTCAATTTAATGAACCTGACCTATATTCAGAGCAGTAGTTACTCTACAACAGAGAGGGAAAGAGTCTCTATATCAAGTATCAATGCTATCTATCTCCTTTTTACTCAGGGTAGCTAGGGATGGGCAACTTAGACATTGGCTACCTAAATTGAGGGGGAAATAATGGCACGAAGTGACTGGCTTACAAGGTTTCAAGAGGGACTTTAGTTTAAGAGTATGGGGGGAAAGAAAGAGTCCCCACTGAATAGCTGTCATCTTGTCTAGATGGGTCTGGTGAAAAGAGATAGGGGTAAGATTTGTAAGATTCAATAGTGAATAATTGTTATCATGACTAATTGAGACTGTCACAATTATAAAGGTAGTTTTGTAACAAAAAAAAGGGGAGTGGTTAATCTTACAGTCCAGAACAGAGGACCCTAGGACCATCAAGAGAGAAACGCACAAGCAGAAGAAGGACCTTATCCAGAGAAGCAGCAGCACCAGAGATGGAGACAGAGATGGGGGCATGGAGAGGGGGATTAGCTGAGACTGTAGATTCATGGACTAAGAAGATAGGGACTAAGAGCTGGTGGCCAGGAGGCAGACTTACAGAATGTGCCCTTTGGAGATGTAAATTATTATATATGTCTGAATGGTTTGTTTGTTTGTTTGTTTGTTTGTTTGTTTGTTTGTTTGTTTGTTTGTTTGTTTGTTTTATAAAAAGTTAAAGTGGATAGAGAGAAATACTGATGGTACATGGAGAGGATTATAATCATTGTAATGACACAAGATGTATGATTTGTTTAATGTAAAACTGATGATATGCCCTGTAAACTTTCACTCAATTCACAATAAAAACCTTAAATAAGGAAAAAATTAATCACTCTCATATCTTCTTCAAAAGTATCCTCTCCTTCAAGGATCTCTATTCAAATATGAGCCTTTCCCTGAATCTTTCTCTTTCCCCCCATTTCAAGTTCATCAGGATTGGAGGAAAACTCTTCAACAACCTGTGATACACAAATGATACAACTTTGCTTGTGAGAAGCAAAAAGAACTTGAAAAACTTGCAACACTAATGCAAGCAGCATCCAGAAAATCAAATGATGTATTGCATTAGGCAAATGTGTTGCAAAGACCTCTGTAAGGTGTTCAACAGCAAAGACAATCAGTCTGAGAACCTAGGTGTTCCTGATCCAGGCCACAGTATCTTCAATAGTCTCATTCATATGCTTGTGAAACTTGGACCATGAATAAGGAAGGCCTTAGAAGAATCAATACATGTGATTATGTTGCTGGAGAAGAATATTAAAAGCATCATGGGCTGCCAGAAGAACAAACAAATCCGTCTTGAAAGAAGTACAGTCAGAATACTTGTTAGAAGCCAGGAGGGTGAGACTTCATCTCTTGTACTTCAGACATGTTAGCAGAAGGAACCACTCCCTAGAAAAGAACATTATGCTTGATAAAGTAGAACATTAACAAAAAAAGAGGAAAACTCCAAGTGAGATGTATTGATATAGTAGCAACAGCAATGGGTTCAAACATAACAACAATTGTGAGGATGGGGCAGAACTGAGCAGTGTTTCATTCTGCTGTGCATAGGATCATGAGGAGTTAGAATTGACTCGATAGCACCTAATGACAACAAATTCACAACATGAGTCATGCATCTTATCTGACACTGTAGGGTCCCAGTTTATGGATAAGGTTAAATGTGGAGATTCCAAGTGGATTTTCTTTTTCTATATTTCTACCAGTGGAATCTATCCACCAACTACCAAACGCTGTCAAGTTGATTCTGATGCATGGCAACATAATGTGTGTCAGCATAGAACTATGCTCATAGGGTTTTCAATGGTTGATATTTCAAAAGCAGATTGACAAGCCTTATGTCCAAGGCACCTCTGGTGGGGGAAAAGAATCCATTACCTTCAGGTCAATTCTGACTCATAGCAACCATATAGAATAAAATAGAACTGCTCCCTAGGGTTTCCAAAGTTGCAATCTTTATTAAACTCAACTGCCACATTTTTTTTTTCCCAGGGAGTAGCCATTGATCCACCATTTATGGAATCAGACAATCAGACAGCTTCATCTTTCTTCCACAGAGCTCAAAGTGCCACCATGGTTCCTTAATAGGATCTATATATATATAAACATACACACAAATTTACTACCTTCATGTTGAATCTCAGTCATAGTGACTCCATAGGATTTTCAAGGATATAAATCTTTACAGAAGCAGAAATTATCATCTTTCTCCTGTGGAGCAACTGGTGGGTTTGAACTACTAACCTTGCTGTAAGAAGTTCAGTGTTAACTCTACAGTCCAGCCTATAGGCTCGATTGCTGTTGTTGTTAAGTGCCGTTGAGTTGGTTCCAACTCATAGCAACCCTGTATAGGGTTCCTGAGGCTTTTTAAATCTTTGCAGGAGCAGAAAGTCTCATCTTTCTCCCTAAAATTGGTTAGTGGGCTCTAACCACCAACCTTGCAGTACACAGTTCAGTGCTTATCTTAAAGAGCCACCATACTCCCCATAGGCCAGTTAATTCCTTTATTAGTCCAATATCACTGGTTGAACAATTGCAGTAAGCACACATGTCCCAGCTATGAATGTTAATTTTTCTAAGAAAGAAGAACATTTCCTTATTTATTAAGGGACATACCTATCTCTGAAAACACCGTGTTCCTAGTACTAGAGTGTTAGAGTGTACTCCTTTGTTGTCTTGGATTCTGTTAACATTAAAAAGCAGAGAAAGGGTACTTTAATTACATGTGCAAAACCTGTGACATGTGCAAAACCAAGAATATAATGGAATCTTTACACCCAGCAGTTCTCATCTGATTTGGGGAGGAAAGTGTTTATGTTCCATCAGCGATCAAATTCAGTTCTAGTTTTTTTCACCTTTCGTTCACTGAGACTCTGGTCAGGAAATTTTTGGTCTTTTCTGCAGAGCCAATCTATTCTAGCCTCTACAAAACAATGTCAGGAGAGCATCTTCTCTTGCCTTGTCCTCATTCTTCCAAACTTGAAGGTTAAACCCTTGCCTTGTTTCACACCATGAGATTTTTTTTGACAAATAGCAATTCTGACTCATAGTGATCTTGTGTGACAGAATAGAACTATCCCATAGAGTTTGCAAAGCTGCAAATCTTTACAGAAGCAGGCTGTCACCCACATCTTTCTCCCACAGAACAGGACTGGTAGGTTTGAACCCCCAATCTACCAGTTAACAACCCAATGCTTAACTCACTATGCCATTAGGGTTCCTTTTTCAACACACAGCATGACATAATTAGAAATATTATAAACCTTCTTAGAACATTTCTTGTTGTCAACTGTTCGAATGAAACTCCCTAATTTTATAAGCTCTTTGGGGTATTTAGAATTAGGAGACATGAGTTCCAGCACTTTTTTCAATCTTCTCTAGACGTATGCCTTTGGGTAAATACACTTTGTCGATATAATTATGTATTATTGATACATTTTGGGAGGTATACAAAAAGTGCCAACATACTATTCTCAGCACAAATAAAATGATCATATATTGATACCTTACACTATTCTAAGAACAGTATTTAGCACTGTATTGATTATTCCAACTCAGTAACACAACAGAGAATTTGGTTCTCTAAGAACAAGGTTATGTTGTTGTTGTTGTTAAGCATTACTGAGTCAATTCCAACCCATAGCAACCTTGTATAGAATTTCTGAGGAACAGCTGGTAAGCTTGACCTACTGACCTTGTGGCTCAAACTGACTTTGGAACATTAACCTACAGTGTCACATCAGAATGAGATGCTGTCATTCATATGGATTTTATGGATAAGAATACGGAGCCTTATAAAGGATAAGAACTTTCTGAAAGTTACAGACCTGGTAAGCAGCAGAAACCCTCTCCACTGCCATTAACTTAACCCTTACTAGTTAAGTATTGCCCTACTAACCGCAAAGTGGGCAGTTTAAAACCCACCAGGAAAAAGATGAGGCAGTTGGCTCCCATAAATATTAACCATTGTGAAAACTCAAAGGAACAGTTCTTTTCTATTCTTCAAGGGTCACTATGATAGGTAGGTAGTAAGAATCCTCCTAATATATCTATTTTCTGAAATGCCTTGTTAAGCGTTTGTGCTTATTTTTGTGAAGTCAGACCTTCACTAATTACTTCTAGACCTTTGTTAACTGATAGCTCTAATGTCTTTTATGAAATCTCTTTTGTGTTTCCTTAGAAATACCTGCTTTGGCATTAATGTTGTAATTTGTACTTTGGAGTACAAAGGATTAGAATTTCATTGCCAAACACCTCCATACAGTAGTACTGTAATTTGTGGTCACTAAGTTAACTAGGAACCCTAGTGGCACAGTGATTACAGTGGTCAGCTGCTAACAAGAAAGGTGAAGATTCCAACTCATTAGCTATTCTGCAGGAAAAAGCTGTGACACTCTGCTTCCATGAAGACTTACAGTCTCAGAAACCCTATGCAGCACTTCTACTCTGGCCTACAAGTTTGATGCTTTGAAATGTGCCAATACAAAAGTGTAGTTTTAAAATGCTTGTTTTATGTAAGGGTGGAAAAGGTGAAGATTTTCTGTATACAGGATTTTAAGTTTTTATGTGGTAGTGTTCTAGGATCTATTCAATTTTTAAAAATTATTATTCCATGGTATAAACAACTTCTAAAATACTTTTTAATTTTGAGCCATGGATTACAAACTGAGTAGTTATTGTGAGAACTTTGGTTCCTAACTGCTGAGAATTTGACTGTTCTTTATGACTCCACTACCACAAGGTCAGCGGTTTGAGTCCACCAGCCACTCCATGGGAGAAAGATGAGACTTTCTGCTCCCTCAAACATTTATTGCCTCTGAAATCCTAGAAGAACCTTTATGGCTGGTTCTTGGCTAAAGAAACTTTTAAGGGCAAGATTGCCACTTGCAGGCCATGGGTTGTTACTGCAGTAGTGTTTGGTCAGTTTTTGTAGAGGCTGACTTAACCTGGACTCTGGTAGCATAGTGGTTATGAATCGGGCTGCTAACCTCAAGGTCAGTAGTTCGAAATTTTCAGCGGTTCCGCGGGAGAAAGATGAGGCTTTCTGCTCTCATAAAGATTTATAACCTCGGAAACTCTATTCTTTACGGCATACCACCATCACTATCATAAATTGGGTATGGAATCCTGGTGTGGCGCTGTGCGCTAATGCGTCAGACTGCAAAATCGTTTGAACTGCAAGGTCCGTGGTTCAAGCTCATCAGCTGCTCCTTGGAAACCCTATACAGGGTTGCTATGGATCAGAATCGACTCGATGGCACTTAACAACAACAACAACAATTGGGTATTATAATTGAGTCCTGGCGTGGCGCTGTGGGCTACTGCGTCAGAATGCAAAGTCATTTTAAAACTGCAAGGTCGGTGGTTCAAGCTTACCAGCTCTGTACAGGGTCGCTATGGGTAGGAATCGACTGGATGGCACTTGTTGTTGTTGGTAGTGGTGGTGTTGTTGTCAGGTGCCATCGAGTCGGAACCGACTCATAACGACCCCATGCACAGCAGAAGGAAATAATGTCCGATCCTGGGCCAACTTCACTACTAAATCTGACTATTTATCTACTGAAGAAAGTTGCCTCTCAGACAGATAAATCAGAGGGTCTAAGCTCTAGGGTAGGATTTCTAGAGGATTATATATTTCTTTTTCCAAGAATCTTGGAGGAAGTGGAGGTGAGTGGAGAGGAGGTAGGTGGCTTGGCAGTCATAGCTCACAGCAAAGGAGTACAATTTTGGTTTTTTGTGGGACGTAGGACAAGGTTAATGAAAAAAACTGATCACATTGGGTCAATCAAAGCTAAATCCAAATAAATATGGGACAAATACAATAGTATATCAATAGGTAACCCGACAATCAATAAGGAACTTCTTCAGAAATGGCTGTAGAATTCCAGAATTCTTTCACTCTGTGTGACTCTCAGCAGTGGGTTTGAGGGAAATTAGTTGCTTCTCTAACAAACTGGTAGAAGAGGCCTCTCACATGACTGACTATGTCCCATGACCAGTCAGGCAACTCTTCCATCAGAAATCTTAGGAAACCACAGCTAGTGTGCCCTACTCTACACAGTTTCAGACTCAGGTGGTCTGTGGTTAGGTCCAAGAATTAGTATTTCTAACATGTTTCCATGTGATGCAAATAATTCTGTTTTGAGGACTTAACCTTGAGAATGCCTCATGACTCCAAACAGAGCCAGAATCTAAACCTTTCAGCTTCTTGATCCCTTCATATCCAGAACCTTCCTTCTAGTCACTCTGTGTTAGGCACTGATGTCTCATTACCATGGAGACACTGAGCAGAATGGAGAGGAAGCAAGTGACTTCAATAACTGTTACTGAAAACACAGGAGTGCAATTATGCTCCCTGTGGCCATCTTTTCAAACTTACTAGCATCTGGAGTTACCTTCCTAGGAAGCCACATACTTCCCAGGATGGTGAGTGAGAGAGAACATGGTCATAAATTAGTGATCTCTAAAGAATATGGAGTTTCTTCTTGAGGTGATAAAAATGTTCTGAAACTGTGAGAATGGTTTCAAATATCTGTTACTATTCTAAAAACCATCAAAATGTACACTTTAGATAGAGAAATTGTATAGTTATTGTTGTTGGTAAGTGCTGACGAGTCGGTTCTGACCTGTAGTGACCCTGTACCGGGTTTCCAAGGAGTGGCTGGTGAGCTTCAACCACCGACCTGGTAGTTCAAACTGACTTTACAGTTCAGCACATTAGCTCACAGCACCACACCAGGATAGTACATAAATTATATCTTAATATCATTATTACTTAAAATAATCTGGAACATCCAAAACAATGGATTACTGATACGTGCTGTAACACAGATGAAGGTAAAAGACATTATACTAAGTGAAGAAAACTAGTCACAAAATATTATATTGTATGTTGCTGTGCACATAAAATGTCCACAGTAGGCAAATCTCTGGAGATAGAAAGTAAATTAGTAGTTGCTTAGGGCTTGAGATGGGGTGATGCTTAGGTGGAGATTAGAGGGCTGATAGCTAAAGGTTATCAACATATCAAACCAGGCTACTGTTTGCTTACTTCGAGGTGATGAAAATTTATTGTGGTGATGGTTGCACACATCTGTGCTTAAACTAAGAATGATTAAATTTTGCACCTTAAATGTGGATTATATCTCAATGTGGCACTGCAGGGTAATGCACTGGATCACAAGGTCATTTTGAACTTGCCAGCCACTCCCCAGAAACTCTTTACAGCATCATTATAAGTTGGAACTGACTCAATGGCTAAAAGACAAAATGAAGCAAGCCAAAAGGAGAAATTACCAACTTAACAACACACACAGAAAACTACAAAGGGTATCTCCTTTCTATACAAATAGAACATTAATAGCTTTTGTCTAATATAAAATGAAGATTCTTTGACAGTATAGGAATTGAACTATAATGCATACTGCTTTTATTGAGCGACTTTGACCTTTGCAATTTAATTAATATTTGTTCTCACTATTTTCCAGGCAAATTTCAGATACTCAATATCTGGAGGCAATTATTATTATATTTCTTCAATTCTATTTTTTGTTCAGAACACATGTTCAAAATAGCTTTAAAAAAATTTTTTTTAACTATACTGTTAAATTTTGGAAAACAGAACTACTAAATTGCATTGGGCCAATCTGCTGGCAAAGACTTCTTTAAATTGTCACTTGAAGTACTAAAGTGCACCTGACCCAAACCATGGTATTTCCAATCACCTCATAGGCATACATATGTACGATTTTAACAATAAATAAGGAAGATCAAAGAACTGGTGCATTTGAATTATGATATTGACAAAGAATACTGAAAGTACATTAACTGCCAGAAAAAAAAATAAGTCTGAGTTTTGTTCCTTTGAAGCAGAAATGGAGAAACTTCATTTCATGTGCTTTGGTCCTATTATAAGGAGCAACCAGTCCTTGGAGAAGTACATCATGCTTGGTAAAGTAGCGAGTCAGTGAACAAGAGAAAATCCTTAATGAGAAGAATTGGTACAGTGTGTGCACCAGTGGGCTCAAACATGGCAATGACTGTGAGAATAATGCATGACCAGGCAGTGCTTCGTTGTTATATGCTGCATCATTATTAGTTGGAACCAACATAATGGCTGCCAACAACAGCAAACTATTAAATACTTGGTTATATGAAATTATCTTTTATTTCTATTATGTTGTCATATATATGGTAACCAGTGATCTCTATGATGGCCTACATCATAATCATCAATTTTAAAATTTGTTTCCTGTTTCAGAAAAATAAAATCCTTTTTACAGAATGAAGACTATATGTGAGACAATGTCCTCTTTTATAGGATGGAATAAGGAACTAGAGGATTTTAGAAGGTTTCTAAGCAGGACCGATAGAGAGCTTAGTTGGATCCATATGGTTGGAATTTTCTCAACAAAAAAGTAAAGTTGAGAACAACATAAAGTTAATCTAGGCTGTGACTCCCCAGGGAGGTAACTCCCAGACACAGTAGGTTTGGAAATATGGCCACAGGGAGCATGACTGTACTCCTATGCTGTGAATTACAGTTGCCCAAATCACTTGCCTCTTCCTTATTCCTTGCCACCCCTCAATTTTTCCATGAAAAAGAGGATACATATGTCCTCACCTAAAAAACAATATGACTATTATGAAGATTTCTGGAACAGAAGGGGTCAAGATCTGAGAGGTTTAGATTCTGGCTCTGACTGGAGTAATGTTATTTCTCACAATCTAGAATAGGGATCCTCAAGGTCAGGTCATTGAAACAGAATCATTTGTATCACATGGAAACATGTTAGAAATATAAAATTTAGAAACTTATTCCAAACCTAAACTGTGCAGAGTAGCTGTGGTTTACTAAGACTTATGATGGAAGAGGTGTGCTTGACTGGTCATGGGACATAGTCATGTGAGAGACCCCTTCTTCCAGGTTCTTGGAGAAGCAACTAACATAAATGCTTTTCCTCAAACCCACTGCTGAGAGTCACACAGAGTGAAAGAATTCTGGAATTCTATAGCTATTTCTGAGCAGAGTCCTGATGTGGTTCTGAAGGATAAGCACTGGAGTGTTTGACACAAGGTTAGCTGCTCACACCCACTAGTTGTTCCTTGGACACCATTTTCAGGGTCACTATGAGTCAGAACCAACTCAATAGCTTTTAACAGCAACAACATAGCCATTTCTGAAGAAATTTCCTATTGACTGTAGGGTTTATCATTAGTTACTGTTACATTTGTTCTATATTTGTTGGAACTTAGCATTAATTGCTCCAATGTGAGATGGTCCATTAGCCCAAGACCAGTTTTCTAATTAAACTTTTCCTGTTGTTATTGGTTCTGACCCTGTACAGGGTTTTCAAGGAGCAGCTGGTGAGTTTGAACCACCAACCCTGTAGTTCAAACCAATCTTGTGGTTGAGTGCTTATCCTACAGCAGCATACCAGGACTCCAGACTACCTCCCCATGCCCCCCAAAAATTTTTGCATTATGGTGGCCTAAGCCTCTTACCTCCTCCCCACTTACCTCAATTTCTCCAAAGTTCTTGGGAAAGGAAATACTTACACAATCACCTAGAAATCCTACCTTAGAGCTGTTACTAGACCCTCTGACCTAGCTAAGATCTATCTGAAAGGCAACATACATCAGTGGATAAATGGTCTGATTTAGTGATCTTAACCTCTGAAAATGTAAGATCTATTTCTAGAAAATAAGAATTTCCGTTTCATTCTAATGGAATAATAGATAGCAGAGATGAACCCACGTGGTAGTTAATAAATATTCAGGAAGATGAAAAATAGAAAAGATTAACCTGACTTATGAAGTGATCACAGACAACCAGCAAAGCCATGAGCAAAGTGGAACCTCTAGATCAGCAGACCATCAGAGGTTTGTGAACAATAGTGAAAGTGTATCATATGACTTCTTTCCCTTTCTCCACTCGCCTCCCTGCTCTGTACTAACATATATGCAAATCCTTGCATCCAAGCCCTGTTCCTAATGACCCATTACTCTCTGATCCTCCTTTCAGTGACCCTGTGCAAACAGAGGACTAGTGTATTTTTTCCCCTGTATTAACCATCGGGATTTACAACTCAATGATAAGCAGTGACTCTGTGATGACCTGCAGTGTGTTATGAGAAGTTTAGCTCTGCTAACTTCCTGTCTGTTGTTGTTGTTACTTACCTTTGAGTCTCTTCTGACTCATATAGAGTGCAGAGAACTGTTCCACAAGGTTTTCAAGACTGTGACATTTAGGAAGCAAATTAAACACCACAATTGTCTCCTATGGGACCTCTGAGTGAGTATGAACTGCCAACATTTAAGCTAGTGGTGAAGCACTTAACTGTTTGTGCTACCCAGAAACTCCCTTTCTCTTACTGTTGTTGGTGGTGGTAAGTACAGTCAAGTTGGTTCCAATTCATATGGCCCCTGTATAGGGTTTCCAAGGAATGGCTGTTGGGTTTGAATCATACCTTGGGGTTAGTAGTACAATGTTTATCCTCTAGCACTACACCAGGATTCCAAAAGTGCACCACTAGGTTTCCTAGGCTGTAATCTTTACAATGGGAACAGACTCAGTAGAGATGCTGGAAGGTTTGTAGCAGGGACTTTTCTGTTATCTGCAAAGCTCTTTAATCATTATTCCACAAGCGCTCTTTATTAACCTCCAACATATGAGACCTATGCAATAGCAAAGGATCTTTGAAATTCTGTTGTTGTTGCTTAGTGCTGTTGAGTCAGTTCCGGACTGTCGCGACCTTGTATAGGGTTTCCTAGGGGCTGCTGGTGAGCTTAAACTGCTGACCTTGAGGTTCAAATGGGCTTTGTAGTCCAGCGCATTAACCCAGCGTGCCACACCAGGACTCTAGAATGCAATCTCTTTAGGCCAAGGACTGTGTCTTTTTTCCTCTCATCTGTTGTCCCAGAGAGTTTCCAAGTTGAAATAATTTCAACCATCAGACAGTGCCCTAGTACTAAAACTATGGTAGTGGTTGTGTGCCACCGAGTTCGCGCTGGCTCATAATGACCTTGTATAGGGTTTTCAAGGTTGCAAATATTTATGAACGTAAGACACCTCATCTTTCTCCAGGAAAACTGTATGCCCAGTAGATTCAGCCTCTCCAGAAAACTAGCTTAACAGTTTTGTAATAATATCATATGGCCAGCAAGTGGCAATCTTGCTCTTCAAAGTGCATTTGCTTTATGGATGTCAACTCAAAGTGGCCCACTGGGACAGGATAGAGCTTCTCTATGGGTTTTCTGAGATTGTAAATATGGAAGCACATTACCACATCTTTCTTCCACAGAGTGGTTGGTGGGTTGGAACCTACAACTTTCCCATTATCAGCCTAGAACTTTAACCACTGTGACACCAGGGTTCCTATTTACCTGAGTACTGAATGGTGGTGTATGGCAATCAAATTTTAGTCCTTTGCACCCCAAAGTACAATTTACAACATTAATCCCAAAGTAGGTATTTCTAAGGAAAAACAAAGGAGATTTCATAAAAGATATCTGACTTACCAGTTAACAAAGGTCTAGGAATCACTGGTAAAGCCCTGATGTCACAAAAATAAGCACAATTCCTTATCAAGATATTTCAGAAGTTAGATAAATTAAAAGGACTCTACTATGAGGAAGACCCCCAATGAGATGGAATGGCCAAATGACAGCATCGATGGACTAAGCCGGCAACAGTAGTGAGGTTGGCCCAGGATCGGGCAGTGTTTCGTTCTGTTGTGCATAAGGTCGCTATGAGTCGGTACCAACTCGATGGCACCTAACAACAACAACAGTAACTGTTTATCATAGCGACCTACATGTCAGAATAAATCTGCTCCTTTGGTTTTCTAGACTGCAAATCTTTATAAGAGCAGACATCCTCATCTTTCTCCCAAAGAATGGTTGGTGGGTTTTGAACCATCCACTTTTCAGTTTATAGCCACACACTTAAGTCACTATGCCAGCAAGGTCCAACACTATGCCAGCAAGGCCCAACTCTATGGGGTGGGTTTCTGTTGCTTATCAGATCTGTAACTTTCAAAAAGTTCTTATCCTTTATAAAGCTCAATATCCTTTTCCTTAAAATCCATTTGAATAATATCTCATGTTTAGAGAACCAAATTATTTGTTGTACAACTGAGTCAGGATAATCATTACATTGCTAACTGAACTGCTATTCTTAAAATAGTATAAGAAATAAACATAAGATCATTTTATCTATGCCAAGAATATTTATGTTGGCACTTTTATTGTTGTTGTTGTTGTTGTTGTTGT
>NW_006408582.1:498192-500939 GCF_000296735.1 Chrysochloris asiatica | reverse complement strand
CAACTATCTGGCCGACTGATTGGAAGAGATCCATATTTGTGCCCATTCCAAAGAGATGTGACCCAATGGAATGTGGAAATCATCGGACAATCTCTTTGATATCTCAAGCGAGTAAAGTTTTGCTCAAGGTAATACAGAAATGGCTACAATCATACTTTTTTGTATACCTCACAAAACACAGCAACAATACATAAATGCTCTTATTTTATATGTGAGAAAGTGTATTTACCCAGAGGCCTATGTCCAGTGAGTGTTAGAAACAACACTGGAACTTGTCTCTTAATTCTAAACACTCCAATGTTTTTATAATATTAGGGTAGTTATTTCTAATAGTAAACAACAAGATAAAAGATGTTCCAAGGAGGTTTATGATACTTCTAATTATGTCATGCTATGTGTTGAAAAAAGAATCATAGTGGCGTAATGTGTTAAGTGTTTGGATACTAACTGTGCAGTGGTTTGAAACCACCAGCCCTGCTTTGTGGGAAAAAGTCGTGGCAGTCTGTTTGCATAAAGACTGAAACTTTACAGACCCTATGCTCTACAGTGTTTTACAGACCACTATGTGTCCGAATTGCTATTTGACAGAAAATCTTAAGGTGTGATGCAAGACAAGGGCTTAGCCATCAACCTTGGAAGAATGAAGATGGGCAAAAGGAGATGTTCTCCTGGCTCTGCAGGAAAGACCAAAATCTTCCTAGCCTCAGTGAATAAAAGGTGAAAAAGATAAGTGAATTAAATTGCTAATGGAATGTAATCCATATCCTCCCCAAACAGATGAGAACTGCTGTGTTTGAAGATTTCACTATATACTTGCTTTTGCATATGTCATGAAAAGGTCAGCCGTGTAGTTAAAGTATCCTTTCTTGGCTTTTTGATGTTAGCAGAATCCAAGGCAACAAAGGAGTACACAACAGCACTTTAAAATAGACATGGGAATGATAGGGAAAGACTCTGGATGTGTACATGGGCTAAATAGAATAAAGGTAGACTGTGATGTATGCATAACCTTGGCATAACAAGGCTCTAAGATACAGGGATCGAGACATAGGCTGAAGGGGAAAGGAGGGGAAATAATGTTATGGTGCTTGATTGTTTTGTGGATATTGGGTTCCCCTGCCTATTAGTATAATGTTGTTGTTGTTAAGTGAGTAGAATCTGACCCATAGTGACCCTGTATAGGGTTTCCAAGGAGCAGCTGGTGAGCTTGAACCACTGACTTTGCAGTTCAAACGACTTTGCAGTCTGACACATTAGCCCACAGTGCTACACCAGGACTCGTAAATGTAAAGATGGAGTAATCTGAAGAGATTGTTGCTGTTATTTGAAGTGCCATCGAGTCAGTTCCAGCCCATAGCAACCCTGCATAGGGCTTCCGAGGAGGAGCTGGTAAGCTCGAATTGCCAACCTTGCAGTTCAAATGGCTTTGCAGTCTGGCGCATTAACTCACAGGGACACACCAGGACTCTGTGAATATAGCATAGAATGCCATAAAATGAAAAAAAAAATCTTTCTAGGTAGAAGTATAGCCAAAAGAATATATACAACCCCACTCTAAGACGGAAACTCAAAGGGAATACATGGGCAGGCATGTAAGTTTGCTGGTGTCCATATTGGTCTACTGGTGAGTGGAAGAGGGGGAAAGGCAGCAATGAAGAAATGGGCTGAGCTCAACCACATTCCACAGACTGAACATGAAAGAAAGAAGAAGAAAGGTTGGTTGGTCCAAAACATGGTGAGATTTGGGGACACCTGAGTCTATGAACAAGGAAATAGCCACAGAGGTCTAGAGCTGAGAGTGAAGCATCCAGCTGATATGAATAGGGATGGGCAACTTAGACATTGGCTACCTAAAATGAGGGTGCGATAAAGGCACAAAGTGACTGGCTTACAAGGTTTCAAGGGGGAGCTCAGTTTAATAGCGTGTGGGGAAAGAAAGAGTCCCAACTGAATAGGTTTCATCTTGTATAGATGGGTCTAGTTAAAAGAGATGGGGATACGATTCTTAAAGATTCAATAATGAGTAATTGTTGAGACCGCCACATGTGTCTGTCCAACAGTCTGGTCCACCCGAACATCATCCTGAAGTTGGTAGTGAACACCAATGTTCCTCCTGCCTCGGTACCCAATGGGCTCCTCTCCAAGCTCACTAAGCAGCTGGCGTAGGCCACTGGCAAGTCAGTGCAGTACATAACTGTGTAAGTGGTCGCAGACCAGCTCAGGGCCTTGGGGGCATTCAGCAAGCCATGTGCACTCTGCAGCTTGCACAGCATCTTCAAAATATGCTGGCAAGCAGAACCTCACCTACAGCAAGCTGCTGTGTGGCCTGCTGGTGGAGAGCCTGCGCATCAGTCCCAACAGGATCTACATCAACTACTATGACATGAACATGGCCAATGTTGGCTGGAACAGTTCCACCTTAGCCTGAGGACCCCACCTGCCTGCTGCTGCTAACTATGATTCTGCTCTCCCCATCCCAGCTAGCCCACCTTTTACTTCTGAGAAATAAATGGCTCAGACACCCCAAAATAAGTAAATAAATAATGAGTCATTGTTATTGTGACTATTTGTGATTGTCACAATTGTAAAGGTAGAACTTTTGTAACAAAAACAGGGAAGTAGTTAGTTTTACAGTCCAGAAAAAAAGGACCCTAGGATCATCAAGGGAGAAGAGCACAGTGGAATGAGAGACCTTATCCAGAGAAGAAACAATACCAGACATGGAGGCAGAGATGGATACATGGAGA
>NW_006408582.1:496422-497713 GCF_000296735.1 Chrysochloris asiatica | reverse complement strand
AGTCTGACTGTAGAATTTATTTTAATCAATTTTTATAAATGACAAATACATCATTTTCATCATAATCTCCTTGCTTTTCTGTATGCTTTGTCCATCTGTCAACAAATTTTTGCATTCCCTTATTTTAATAAGTTTTAGGCTGAGCTGCAAGGCATGAAAGCACTGCTGTCTTCACTTCTTTACCAGAGGTGAATTTTCATCCTTGAAGGCCTACTTTCAGAGGACCAAAACAAATGAAAATCTGATGGAGCAAGATCAGGACTATAGGGAGTATACTTTAACACCTCCAAATGAAGTTTTTGCAGAGTGTCAATTGTGTGGGCAGAGGTGTGTGAACACAATGCTCTTGGATAGCAGTCCTCTCCGATTAACTGAAGTTTACATTTCTGTTCTTCTGTGAGCATCTCATTGTAAGAGCACTGTTGACTGTTGAACCCTTTTCCTGATAGTGCTCTAATAGTGGCCCATGAGAATCTCAGAAAACTGTAAACATCAATTTTCTAGCTGATAAGATAGTGTAGTCAACAGAAGTTTCAATATTACTGGAGTGCAGATAATTTTTTACTCACTCTCGTAGTTTGAACATTCCATCTGGAGGTGCCAGCCCCTGGAGAAGCACATCATGCTTGGTAAAGCAGAGGATCAGCAAAAAGCAAGAAGATCCCCAATGAGATGAACAACACAGTAAGTGCTACAGTGGGTTCAAATATAGCAACAATTGTGAGGGTAGAAGAGAAACAGGACAGTGTTTTGTTCTGTTTATACATAGGCTCACTAGGAGTTGGAACTGAACTAATGGCACCTGTCTTAGGATGGGTTCTCTAGAGAAGTGAAATAAGTGTAACTTTTATATGTATATATAAACAAAAACTTATATCAAGGAATGGTTCACAAAGTTGTAGAGGTAGACACTTCAGATGAATCAATATTGTCAGAAGAGAAGGTGAAACAGGTAAGATGACGGACTGCTGATGACTCCCAGGATTGACAGACAATAGAACAGGTCGCTGGATCAAGTCCAAAGAACTGGAAGTTGGATGACAAGCCAGATGCAGGGTTCACACTCAGCAGAAAGCACACAAGCTTTGCCTAAGTTTACAATACATAGGAATCAGGCCACACCCTCAAGAAAATTTTCTTTCAGTTGATTGGCTATTCACATCAGGTCTCATCATGGAGTTGGTTACATTATATTAGGTCTCCTTGTGAGGAATTGCTTATGTCTAGAGTCCTGGTTTAGTGGCAGGTCAAACTCACCAGCTGCTACTTGGAAGCTATATCCAGAATCACT
>NW_006408582.1:494025-494937 GCF_000296735.1 Chrysochloris asiatica | reverse complement strand
CTCTGGTGAACACTTTTTCTGATTTTAAACTGTTATGTGGCCCCTTGTTTTGCTAGAGTGACTGCCTCTTTGTCTACGTACAAATTCCTCATAAGCATAATCAAGTGTTTTGGAATACACGTTTTTTACAATGTCATTCATAGATTATCATGATCCACACAATCTAAAGCCTTTGCATAGTCAATAAAGCACAAGTAAGCATCTTTTGGTATTATCAGATTTTAGCAAAGGTACATCTGACATCAGCAATGATATCCCTAATTCCACATGGTCTTCTGAATCTGGTTTAAGTTTCTGGCATTTCTCTTTCAATATACTGTTGCAGCTGTTTTTGAATATCTTTAGCAAAACTTTAATTGCATGCAATATTAAAGATATTTTTTGATGATTTCCCAATTCAGTTGGGTCACCTTCCTTTGACATGGACACAAATATGGATCTCTTTCAATCAGTTGGCCAGGTAGCTTGTCTTCCAAATTTCTTGGCATAGATTAGTGAGTGCTTCTAGTGCCTCATCAGTTTGTTGAAATATTTCAATTTGTATTATATCGCTAGCTAGAGCCTTGTTTTTGTCAATATCTTTAGTGTACCTTGGGCTTCTTCCTTCAAGACCATTGGATCTTGATCATATGCTACCTTTTGAAATGTTTGAACATCAGTGATTTCTTTTTGGTTACTATGTTACTAAGTGCTGTCAAGTCAGCATCCTATTCATAGCGACTCTGTAAAGGGTTTCCAAGGAGCAGCTGGTGAATTTGAACTGCCAGTCTTTCAGTCCAAGCCATCTTTACGGTCCAGCACATTAACCGACAGCACCACACCAGGACTCCTTTTTGGTAGTGATTCCATATATGCCTTCCATCTTCTTTTAAAAAATATTTTACTTGTTTTATTATATGAAACAAGTAACAC
>NW_006408582.1:473467-493479 GCF_000296735.1 Chrysochloris asiatica | reverse complement strand
CTTCTGAGCTGACCCCTCTTGCTTTGAATATAATTGCCCTAGCAGATCCCGTTGGAAGCTTTTGTGTGTGTGAATTGAGTGAGATTTTACAGAGCAGAGTATCAGATTTGCATTCAACAAATCATATACTTTGCTTCATTACAATGACTGCAGTCCCCTTATGTACCATCAGTTAACAGTATTTACCTCTGTTCACTTAACTATTGCACTCCTCCATGTCTCCAGCTACCTTCATCTTTCCTCAGCTAACCTCCCTCTTGTTATATATTGTCTGCCTTGTTACCATATGTCTAACTTCTAGCCTGTGAATAATTACCTCCCCCTCCATAACCATCATCGATTGTTTCTTTTATCAAGAAAGTATTTCTTCACATTTTACAATATTGGTCTCATATAATATTTGTCCTTTTGTGATTAATTTCACTCAGTATAATATCCTCCAGGTTCAACCATGTTGTGAGGTGTTTGCAGATTCATCATTATTCTTTAATATAGTGTAGTATTCCATTGTGTGCATGTACCAAAGTTTGTTTAACCATACTTCTGTTGATGGACATTTTGGCTGTCTCCATCTCTTGATATGTTCCTTGTACACAGCATATTGATGAATCTCGTTTTCTTATCCATTCTGCTTTCTCTGTCTCTTGACTGGTGCATTTAATACATTCACATTCAGTGTAACTGTTGTTGTTGTTAAGTGCCTTTGAGTCAGTTCTGACTCATAGCGACCTTGTAATTATTGGGTATGAATTAATTGCTGCCATTTTACTGTGTGTTTTTTTGTAGTGTTGCTGTTTTCTTTGCGCCACAAAATACTCTGTGCTGAGTTCATTTATGGGTTTTCTGCTTCTTGTTGTTGTTTTAGAATAAACACTTTTAATACATATGCTGGGTGGGAGGGAATCTGTTTCGTCCTGAAATCTACTTGACTTCCTTGCCTTTAGAATTTCTGTATCTATACTACTCCCACTTTTTGCTTTGTAGAAAAAAATTACTATAAATTGATGTCTCTGGATCCCTATTTTTTACTTTAGATACTTCTATATCTGGACTGAGTTCTGGGTGGTGTTGTCATGTCTGGTAATCTCAGGTTATTGTCTGTTATTGTTGTTTCTCAGTTCAAAGAATATCCCTTGGCATTTTTTGTGAAGTTGGTCTGGTCATTACAATTCCTTTAGTCTTTGCTTATCTGGAAATGTCCTAATCGTGTTGTAGTATCTGAGGGACAGCTTTGCTGGGTATATGATTCTTGGTTGTCAATGTTTTTCTTTCAGAGTTTTGAATATGTCATCCCATTGCCTTCTTGCCTGCATGGTTTCTGCTGGGAAATCAAGACTTAGTCTTATGGACTTTCCGTTTTAGGTAACTTTGTGTTTTTCCTGAGCTACTCTCAGGATTCTTTCCTAGACTTTGGTTTTTAAAAGTTTGATTGTAGTATGTTCTGGTGATTTTCTTTTAGGATCTATCCTATTTGGGGTTTGTTTAGCTTCTTGTACGCTTATCTTCTTGTATTTTATTATGCTATGAAAATTTTCTTCCAACAACTCTCCTTCAATTTTCTCCATGCTGTTTACTGTCTTTCCGTGTTTTGAAATCCTGATCACCTGTAAGTTGTTTCTCTTCATGGTGTCCCCATAAGTCTTAGGCTTTCTTCACATTTTTCCATTATTTTTTCTGATTATTCTAGCATACTAGTATTGACAGATTTATCTTGAAGTTCACTATTTCAGGCTTCCATTGATTCAACTATACGCCTTTGTTCTCTCAATGTATTGTCCATTTCTAATATCTTAGTGTTAATCTTTTGGATTTTCAATCACAGATTTTGTTTTGTTTCAAAATTTGCATTTATTTTGTCTGTTTGTTCCGGCACTGTTTTCCTGAATTCTGCTAAAACTGTTTCTGTGTTCTCCTTTCTTTTCTCAATCATTCTAGCAGTCCTTTGAAGGTTCCAAAATATCATTCTTTTGAATTTTTTTTTCAGTTAGTTCCATTACCTTTCCTTCCTCAGAAATGTTTTCTGTCTGCACATCTCAGTTATTTTCTTGAACCCGTCTCTCTTGTTTCTTTGTGTGAGCTAAAATTGGTTGTTATCTCTGAGGCATTGTGGGGTTGTTGTATTTCTATTTAATTGATGAGGCTCTTTTGATGTGTTCCTAGGATCTCACCACTGTCTCTTTTTCAGTGGCCACCATCACCTTCTTGATGTCATCCTTGGCCTGGCTGTGGGTTTTGGCACTGACCAACCAGCTGGACATGGCAACAGCAGGAGAGGAGGGCCCATCTTCATTTGATGCTTTCTGTATCATTCAATATTTTGCCCATGGAATGTTTCAATACTGCCTATCAGGGGTTGAATTTTGTTTTCAGTTCTTTTAGTTTGAGAAATCTGAGTGTGTTCATCCTTTTGGTTTTCTAACGCTAGGTCTTTGCATATTTCTTTATAATACTTGACTTTGTCTTCTCAAGCTGCCCTCTGAAACTTTCTGTTCAGTTATTTCACTTTGTCATTTCTTCCATTTGCTTTAGCATCTCTATGGTAGAAGGCAAGGTTCATAGTGTTTTCAATTTTGGGAAAGAGCAAAAAATCCATTTTGGTCTTTTATTTTTTCCTGTCTTTTTAAGGACCTTTTGTTTTCTTCCTGTATAATATTCTTAGTATCATCGCACAGATCTTCTGTTCTTTGGTCAATGGTGCCTAATGAATTAAATCTATTCTTTAGATGGCCTACATTTAGCTGGGATATGTTCAAGGTCATAGTTTTGCTCTCATGGATCTGTTTTCATATTCTTCAGCTTCAGCCTGAACTTGCATATAAGGAATTGATGGTTTGTTCAACAATCGGCTCCTACTTTGTTTGGGCTAAAGATATTGAGTTTTTCCACCATCTCTTTCCACAGATGTAGTCAGTTTGAATGCTGTGTATTCAGTCTGGTGATTTCTTGTGTATAATCACCTTTTATGTTGTTTAAAAAAGGTATTTGTAATGAATAACTCATTGGTCTTGTAAAATTCTATCATGTAATCTCCAGCATCATTTCTATCTATCACCAGGTCATATTTTCCAGCTACTGACATTTCCTCTTTGTTTTCAAACTTTGCATTTTGATCACCAGTAAGTATTGATTGCATATTTGATCAATTTCATCATTACTGGTTTTAGTACTTGTTGTGTAAATTTGAATAATAGTTGTATTAACTGATAGATGTATGGATATTATCCTATTATAGACAGCATTGTACTTCATACATATAAAAAAGTGCTAAATATAGATCTTGAAATGTTCTTTTTGATAATGAATGTGATGACATACCTCTCAAAATTTGCCATTCGTGGCATAGTAAACCATATGCTTGTCAAATTCAAAATGGCTAATACCAGTCCATTTCAGCTCATTAATGGCTAGAATATAGATGTTTATGCATTCCATTTCATGCTCTACAATTTCCAATTATTCTAGATTCTTGCTTTGTATATTCTATGCTCCAATTATTAATGTAAGTTTGACACTGTTTCTTCTCATTTTGAGTTTTACCTCATCAGCATTTGAAGGTCCTGAAAGTTTTACTCCATCCTGTCATCATGGTCAACTCTATTTTAAAGAGGCAGCTCTTCCCCAGCAGCATTTTGAATGCCTTCCTCGCTGAGGGGCTCAACTTCCAGCACTATATCTGACAATATTCTGGTGTTATTCATAATGTTTTCATCTTCTGGCACTGTATATGTCAATGCTATGGTACTATTTACAAGGTTTACTTGGTTAAGTATTCAAAAATAGTCTGCTTCTCCTTCTTCCTAGTCTGGCTAAGTCTGGAAGCTCAACTGAAACCTGACAACTGTGGGTGACCATGCTGGTATTTGAAATACCCGTGGCATAGCTTCCAGAATCACAACACCATGTAAGTCACCACAATATGACACACTGATGAATGAAGGTACATGACTGCTGCTATTGTTGGTAGTGCTGACGAGTCCGTTCTGACTCATAACAACTCTGTATAGGGTTTCTAAGGAGCAGCTGGTGAATTTGAAATGACGACGATATGGTTCACAGTACAGTGCTGATCCTACAGCTTGACACCAGAAGTCTGGTACATGACCAGGCAGTGTTTGTTCTGTTGTACATAGGGTCTCTATGAGTTAAAAATGATTAGCTGTCACCTAGCAAAAACAACAGGGTATATATGGAGAAGTAGGGCTGTTGGATCATAAGGTAATTCTCTTTCTAAATTTTTGAGCAAGTGTCACACCATTTTCCAAAGTGGTTGTACCATTTTATAGTCCCACCAAAAATGGATAAAGATTCCAGTTTTCCCACACCCTTACCAAGTTACTGTTATTTATTTATTAATTAAAATCAGTACCATTTTAGTCAGTGTTATGTGGTATCTCATTTTAGTTTTAATTTGCACTTCTCTCTAATGACTAATGATCGTGAACATCTTTTCATAAGTTAGTTGGCTGCTTGGATGCTCTTTTTGGTTAAGGTTCTGTTTATGTCTTTTAATCAGTTTGTGATTGTGTTACTTGTAATTTTTGTTGTTGTGTTGTTGCAGTTTTCTTTGTAAGACTAGACCTATACCAGATAAGTCATTTCTGAAGATATTTTCCTAGCCTTCAGGTTATCTATTTACTCTTTTAATAAGGTCTTTTGGAGAGCACAAGTCTTCATTTTTGTGAGTCCCATTTATCTGTTTTGTTTTCATACATCTGCTGTTATGTTTATTATTCAATTTTTACAAAAGATTTGGTTCCTAAAATTTTATGGTTTTAAGTTTAATATTTAGGTCTTTGGACACCATGGTTTTTTATGTGTATGGTGTGAGGTCCTATGTCATTTTTCTACATGTGGATTCTCCATTTTGCCAGCACAATTCATTAAAGAGATTGCTCTGCCCTGCTAAATGAACTTTGACCCCAAGTAATAAATCAGGTTCCCAAGCAGGTATGTTGTTGTTGTTGTTGTCAGGTGCCATCGAGTCGGAACCGACTCATAGCGACTCCATGCACAGCAGAACGAAACAATGTTCGATCCTGGGCCAACCTCACCACCGCTGCCACCCCCGAGTCCATCAATGATGCCACCTGGCCGATCCATCTCGTTGGAGGTCTTCCTCTTTTTCTCTGACCCTCCACCCTACCCAGCATGACATCCTTCTCCAACGATTGTTTCCTCCGGGCTACATGTCCAAAGTAGGAGAGACGAAGCTTAGCCATCCTGGCCTCCAAGGAGCACTCTGGCTGCACTTCTTCCAAAACAGATCTATTGGTTCTTTTGGCAGTCCATGGCACCCTCAGTATTCTCCTCCAACACCACAACTCAAAGGCATCAATTCTTCTACGATCCTCTTTATTCACTGTCCAGCTTTCGCATCCATAAGAGGCTATTGAAAACACAATGGCCTGGGTCAGGCGCACCCTAGTCCTCAAGCTGACATCTCTGCTCTTCAATACTTTAAAAAGTTCCTGTGCAGCAGATTTGCCCAGTGCAATACGTCGTCTGATCTCTTGACTGCTACTTCCGCGAGTGTTGATAGTTGATCCAAGAAGAATGAAGTCCTTGACAACTTCAATCCTTTCTCCATTGATAAGAATGTTGTTTATTGGTCCAGTGGTGAGGATTTTTGTTTTCTTGACATTGAGATGCAATCCATATCGAAGGCTGTGCTCTTTAATCTTCATAAGTAAATATTTCAAGTCCTCTTCACTTTCAGCGATCAAGGTTGTATCATCTGCATATCGCAGGTTGTTAATGAGTCTTCCTCCAATCCTGATGCCACGTTTTTCTTCATAGAACCCAGCTTCTCGTATTATTTGCTCAGCATACAGGTTGAACAAGTATGGTGAAAGAATACAACCCTGTCTCACACCTTTCCCAATTTTAAACTTTCAGTGTTCCCATGTTCTGTTCGAACAACTGCTTCTTGGTCTAGGTACAGATTTCTTAGAAGTACAATTAAGTGTTCTGGAATACTCATACTTCTCAATGTTGTCCATAGCTTGTCATGATCCACACAATCGAAGGGTCTAATTCTGAGTTCTCAATTCTGTTCTATTGGTCAGTGTGTCTATTGTTATACCAATATCAGCCTTATTTGATTATAGTGATTGTACAATATGCTTTAACGTTGGGTTGGGTGAAGCCTCCTACTTGGTTATTTTTCTTCAATACTGCTTAGGATACTTGTGGTTTCTTACAATTTCATTTGAAGTTGATCATTTAGGGTTTTGGTTTCTGTAAAGAATGTTGTTGGGATTTGTATACAGATTGCTCTAGGTAGAATTGACGTTTTCATTACATTATATATTGTAATGAGTAAACAATCAGAGAAGCTGAATTTTATGAAGAAGAATGTGGCAACAAAATTAGAGGAAGACTCATTAACACCCTTCTATATGGACTTCTGGTGTGGCACAATAGGATCAGCACTAGACTACAAACCACAAGGTCTGAAGTTCAAACCTACCAGCTGCTCCTCAAAAACCCTAACAGGGTTCCCTGTGAGACAAAACTTACTTGAGGGCATTTAACAACAACACATGCAGATGATATCACCTTGCTACTAGAAGCAAAGAAGAGTTAAAATAATTACTGATGAAGATCAAAGACTCCATAGCCTTCACTATGGATTGAACCTCAATATAAACAAAACAAAAAATCCTCACAACTGAACCAATAGATAACATCATGATAAATAGAGAAAAGATTGAGATTGTCAAAGACTTCATTTTGCTTGATCCACAATCAATGCTCATGGAAGCAGCAGTCAATAAAACAAATAATGTATTACATAAAGCAAATCTGTTATTAAACAGCTATCCAAATTGTTCGAGAGCAAAGAATCAGTTTGGGAACTAAGGTGGACCTTACTCAAGTCATGGCATTTTTAATTGCTTCATATGCATGAGAAAGCAGGACATCCTTGTCGGACTCTGCCTTGAGCCTCTGGCAGTTCTCTGTCAACGTACTCTTGCAGCCATTTTAAATTACGGTTTACAAAGTGTTACTTGCATGCATTAATGATATTTTCCAATGATTTCTGCATTCCATTGGGTCACCTCTCTTTGGGATGGACACAAATATTATTCTGTTCTGGTCAGTTGACCAGCTAGCTGTCTTCCAAATTTTTGACTTAGATGAATGAGTGCCTCTAGTGCTGTATCAGTTGGTTGAACACCAACCATTTCTTTTTGATACAGTGATTCTGTGTATTCCTTCTATCTTTAATAATGGTTTATGCAACATTCAGTATTTTGCCCATGTTGTTAGGTGCAATCAAGTTGGTTCTGACTCACAGAAACCTTATACACAATAGAATGATGGATTTTAGTTCCAGTTATGATTATATGCAAATTCAAACTAAAGCTGAAGAAAATGAAAACAAGTCCACGAGAGCCAAACTATAACCTTGAATATATCCCACCTGAATTTAGAGATCAGCTGAAGAACAGATTTGATATATTAAACACTAAAGGCCATAGACCAGAAAAGTTCTGGGATGACATCAAAAACATCATACAAGAAGAAAGCAAAAAGTCATTAAGAAGACAAGAAAGAAGGAAAAGGTCAAAATGATAGCATCAATGGGCTCAAGTGTAGCAACAATTGTGAGGTTGGCCCATGATCAGGCAGTGTTTCGTTCTGCTGTGCAAGGGCCACTGAGAGTCCAGAAATAAACCCATATACCTATAGTCAACTGATTTCAACAAGAGTGCTAAGACCATTGAATGAGAAACAACTGTGCTTGTCAATAAATGGTGCCAGTACAACTGAACAGTTATATGCAAAAGAGTGAACTGGACCCTTAACTCACATCATATACAAAACTCAATTCAATCAAATGGTTTGAATATTTAAATGCAAGTTAAAACTTTAGAAGTCAGAAGAAAACAAGAGTATATCTTCATGACCTTCAATTTGGCAGTGACTCAGGTGTTGTTGTGGTTGTTGTTGTTGTTAGGTGCCATCGAGTTGGTACTGACCCATAGCGACCTTATGCACAGCAGAATGAAACACTGACCAATCGTGGGCCAAGTTCACTACTGTTGCCACGCTTGAGTCCATCAATGCTGCCACTTGGCCAGTCTATCTAATTGGGGGGTCTTCCTCTTTTTCTCTCACCCTCCACCTTACTAAACATGATATCCTTCTCCAGCGACTGGTCCCTCCTGACAATATGTCCAAAGTATGAGAGGCGAAGTTTGGCCATCTTGGCCTCTAAGGAGCACTCTGGCTGCACTTCTTCCAAAATGAATCTATTGGTTCTTTTGGCAGCCCATGGCACTTACAATATTCTCCTCCAACACCATAACTCAAAGCATCAGTTCTTCTATGGTCTTCCTTATTCCCTGTCCAGCTTTCGCATGCATATGAGGTTATTGAAAATACCATGGCTTGGATCAGGCACACCTTAGTCCTCAAGCTGACATCTTTGCTCTTCAACACTTTAAAAAGGTCTTGTGCAGCAGATTGCCTAATGCAACATGTCATCTGATCTCTGACTGCTGCTTCCATGAGTGTTGCTAGTTGATCCAAGAAGAATGAAGTCCTTGACAACTTCAATCTTTTCTCTGTTGATAAGAATGTTGTTTATTGGTCCAGTGGTGAGGATTTTTGTTTTCTTTACATTGAGATGTAATGCATACTGAAGGCTGTGCTCTTTGATCTTCATCAGTAAATGTTTTAAATATTCTTTACTTTCATCAAGCAAGGATGTATCATCTACATATCGCAGGTTGTTAATGAGCCTTCCTCCTTGAAGGAGTTGGCAAAGAACAAGGCACCAAGAATTGATGGAATAAAAATTGAAATCTTTCAAGAAAGTGAGGTGCACAGGAGGCACCTCTGCCTCTGCCAAGAAATTTGGAAGACAACTATCTAGCAAACTGATTGGAAGAGATCCATATTTGTGCCCATTCCAAAGAGAGGTGACCCAACAGAATGCGGAAATCACCGGGCAATATCTTTGATATGCTATGATAGTAAAGTTTTACTAAAGGTAATACAGAAACAGCTGCAAGCATATATTGACAGAAAGCTTCCAGAGGTTCAAGCCAGATTGAAAAGAGGTCGTAGAATGAGGGATATCATTGCTGATGTCCAATGGATCTTGGCTGAAAGCAGAGAATATCAGAAAGATGTTTACCTATGCTTTCTTGACTATGCAAAATCTTTCAATTGTGTGGATCATGACAAGCTATGACAACATTGTGAAGTAAGAGTATTCCAGAACACTTAATTGTGTTCATGAGGAATCTGTACCTGAACCAAGAGGCAGTTGTTCGAACAGAACATGGAAACACTGAATGTTTTAAATTTTAGAAAGGTGTGCAACAAGGTTCTATTCTTTCACCATATTTATTTAACCTGTATGCTGAGTAAATAATTTGAGAAGCTGAGTTCTATAAAGGGAAATGTGGCATCAGGATTGGAGGCAGTGACTCAGGTATGGCATGAAAAGCTTGAGAACAAAGTAAAAAATAGATATATCAGGCTTCAGTAAAATTTAAAACATTTGGTTGGATTGAGACTGATGAAACCCCTGAGACTATGGTCCTTAGTCACCCTTTTTGGTCTGAAATTGACCTCACCCCCATTGCTCAATTTTCAGCCAAACAGTAGACAGGTCTATAAAAGGAATGATAACACTAGAGAGGTATGAACATCTTAGAATAATTCACCATTTGAGATCAAAAGAGCAGCATTTACCCAAGGGCAAAGTTCAGAAGGTTTAGGAAAGAATGAGGAATAGAAACAGGAAACACAAGGAGGATGTGGGATAAATGATGTTACCTTGTGGGAATTGCAATCAATGATACAAAACAAATTGTGTATGAATTGTTCAACGGAAAACTGATCTGCTCTGCAGACCTTTACCCAATTCACAATAAAAGTTATAAGCATAATAAATTCAAAATTAAAAAGTTTATACTTCAAATAGCACCATTAAGAAAGTTATCAGAAAGCCCACAGAAAAGGATACATTGTTTATCTAGGATGTATGTTAACAATACTTGTATGTAAAGAACTTTTACAACTCACTAATAAAATAACAACTAATCTGATTTTAAGGAGCTCTGGTAGTGTAGTGGTTATGAATCAGGCTGCGAACTGCAAAGTCAGCAGTTCGAAACCACCTAGCTGTTCCACGGAAGAAAGATGAGGCTTTCTGCTCCCATAAAGATGTACAGCTTCAGAAGTCATATACAGGGTCACTATAAGTTGGAACCAACTCCATGGCACATAACAACAATAACAATCTAATTTTAAAATGAGCAGAAGACTCAAATAGAGAGTTCTCTGATAAACATCCACAAATAGCCTGCACACATAAAAAGATGACCAAATAATTTATCTTCATGTAAATTTGAATTTTTGTTATATGTATTTCTTAAAATGGTGGTGGTGGTTATGTGTCATGGAGTCAGTTCCAACTCATAGTGGCCCTATATAGGGTTTCCAAGGCTGGAAATCTTTATGGGAGCAGAAAGCTGCCTCTTTCTCCTGCAGAATGGCTGGTACATTCCCAGTTCATAATACACTATGTTATCAGGGGTCTTTATTTATTTTAAATAAAAGAGTGGATAGCTGGAAGAAAAAGGACCACAGAGTGAGTGGGTTCCAACTGTAAAGATATTTAACAGCTGTTTGATCAAGAGTCATTTTAATTAAACAGTTAAGTTACATACTCTTCTTCAGTCATTCATATTTAGTGCTCACTTATTGAATGGCACTCTGTAGGATAGGAGTCCTGATGTGGTGTTGCAGGATAATGCACTGGACCGCAAGATTGGTTTGAACCACAAGGTCAGCAGTTCAAACTCACCACCTGCTCCTCAGAAACACTATATAGGGTCACTATGAGTTGGAACCAATTCAACAGCTCTTAACAACAATTAACAACTATAGGATAAGCACTGGACTGGTAAGTGTAAGTCAGTGATTCAGACCTGCCAGCTGCTTTTTAGAAACCCTACACAGGGTTGCTATGAGTTGGAACTGATTCAACAGCACTTAACAGCAACACTGTAAGAAACACTGAGAGTAGGACATTGTTGTTGTTGTTAGGTGCCATTGAGTTGGTACCAACCCATAGCAACCTTATACACAACAGAATGAAACACTGCCCAGTCCTAGGCCAACCTCACGCTTAAGCCCATTGATGCTGCCATTTTGCCAATCCATCTTGATAGAGGTCTTCTTTTTCTCTGACCCTTCACCTTACCAAACATGATATTCTTCTCCAGTGACTAGTTCCTCCTGACAATATGTCCGAAGCATGAGACAAGAAGCTTGGCCATCCTGGCCTCCAAGGAGCATTCTGGCTGCCCTTCTTCCAACACAGATCTGTTTGTTCTTTTGGCAGCCCATGGTATTTTCAACATTCTCCTCCAACACTATAACTCAAAGCATCAATTCTTCTATGGTATTCCTTATTCACTGCCCAGTTTTCACATGCATATGAGGTTATTGAAAATATCACGGCCTGGATAGGACATAATATAGGATAATTTCACTTTTCTAGAAGCTTACACATGCTGTCCCCTAGCATCTGTTGTTGTTAATTACTGTCAAGTCGGTTCCGACTCATAGAGACCCTGTAAAGGGAGTCCAAGGAGAAGTTGTTGGGTTTGAACTGCCAACCTGTGGTTAGCAGTCCAGTTCTTATCCTACAGCACCACATCAGGACCCTTAGAATCTATAGGGAAAGCTTCATATTCAGACAAGTTGTCTCATCGGCCTTTACCATGAGAAGAGAGGCTGACTGAGTTTACTTAGTTCAAATTTCCTGCCAACAGAGTGACAAAATACATCACATTACACCTACTATATGTTCAGGCACAGATGTAGTTGATCACCTTGGATACCCAAAATTTGCATTTAATAAAGCATTTTTCTATATGTCTCACTGCCTGGTCTTAGGCAGGGAGGTATTGTTTTAGAGTGAAGAAAAAATGAGATCCGGGCACTGAAGTTATATGCTCAAAGTTACATGTCTAATAATTAGTGATGCAGGGCCTGGAACTCACTGTCCCAAACACTGATGTGCAACATGTTGGCACTTGCACTTCCACATGAAACATTCAATGGGTACCAAGATTGGCCTGCACCATTAAATCTCCATACCAACAACTAAGTGCTTAGATTCCCAATCCTTTCCTCTCTGCCCATCCTCACACACCTTCTTTTGGACTGTAATATACCTGACAACTTTACCCTCTCAGCCAATACTAGCAAAGGTGTAAAGTCATCTTTTATGGAGTCCTGGTATGGCACTGTAGAATAAAACACTGGACCGCAAGGTCTATTTGAATCACAAAGTTGGTGGTTCAGATTCACCAATTGCTCCTTGGGAACCCTATACAGGGTTACTATGAGTCAGAACTGACTCAACGGCACTTAATAACAACAACAAAAGTCATCTTTTATACTGTCAGAAACTTATTTATACAAAAACTAGACTTTGTCTTCATTTATAGGAATGTCAACCAATATTGTGCAGAAACAAGGAATGTGGGTAGGCATGTAGCAAGAAAAGTTGCTTTTGCACCCACCACTGTACCTAATACATTTAACTACTATCTTCAACGCTTAAGGGAGCTGGAGTAAGGGAAATGTTAGACCAGAGAGAACTGTAGACGGTTTGGTGCAGCCCAAACACTTTCTTCCCTACTCCACTCTTACCCTATCTCTCTGGTCAAGATTCCTGTACAGTGAATCCCATGCCCAATCTGACTGTGTCCTTCCCATTCCCTATGTCCCTTCCCAAGTTGGAGTCTCCTCTCTGGATGTTTGCTTCTTAGATAGTCCATCTAGAGCAGCTGGTCCCCAGGCCCTGTCAACTCCAGCCCTTTAGCTTTCAGAATCTTAGGCTCTGTGTGAGGAGCCTTCTCCTCAGAGGACTGTAGCAGGAGATTCCTGAGAGAAGTCACAGAAATACGTGGGAGCACACAAGGAAAGCTATTGAGAAGGGAAAGGGAATTCCAGGTGTCTTGATGTGAGGATGTAAATTAGCCACTGTGAATGTGTATGTGTTTATAATAATGGTGACTGATAAGTAAGCAGCTCTTCCTTCAAACCTTCCCAGAGCTCTTTCTTATTTTCTTCAAGCTGCTGTTCAAAAGTTCTCTCCACAGAGAGGCCTGCTCTGACCACCTTCTCTAAACTAACTGCTTTCAACTTGTAGCATAGTGGTTACGAATCGGGCTGCAAACCTTAAGGTCAGCGGTTTGAAACTACCAGCCTCTCCGCGGGAGAAAGAGGAGGCTTTCTACTCCCGTAAAGATTTACACCCTCGGAAACCCTGTACAGGGTCGCTATGGGTCGGAACCGACTCGACGGCACTTAACAACAACAACAAGTACCACATTACGTATACACACACACACCACACACATAGAGTTTATGTGCTTGTTGTCTAACTTACCCACTATAGTGTCTCTTCAATTAAAATAAAGCTTCTAGGATGAAAGGGGCCTTGCTTGTACTGTGACTCAGTCTGAGTTTGTCATGAAAACAGAGTCACTACAAGTATTAATAGGGAATTTAGGCTTATACATATAGGAGGGGAGCAGGGGAGCCGTGTCTGGAAGGCTAAAAGATCAAGGACAAATTACTAAGTGTTGCAGCCTGAAGCACCAGAGGGGTGGAGGTGTGAAAAATATTCACACTCTCCTAAAAATGATGGCCTCTACTTTACTTACACATTTCAAATCTCACATGAGTTCCTCACATTGACACACTCTAACATATTGTCTCATACATGGAAGATGTGTCAGGCAACAGTTCCATACCTCTTCACTGCTGAATCCTCAGGGTCAAAGAGAATCCTAGGTACATGATTTGTTGTTGTTGTTGTTGTTAGGTGCCATCGAATTGATTCCAATTCATAGCCACCCTAGATACATGATAGGAGATCAATAAATATCTTTCAATGAATATCTAATGAGAAATCATAGATATTTAGATTCATTAAAATAAACTAGTAGATGAAACTTTGAGAATTGTGTGTCTGACCCAAATTATGGTATTCTCAATGGTCTTATATGCATGTGAAAGCCAGGCAATGAATAAGGAAGACCAGAGAAGAATTGATGCATTTGTATCATGGTTTTGAAGAATATTGAAAGTACCATGGACTGCCAGAAGAGAGAACAAATCTGTTTGGGGAGAAGTTTGGCCAGCTTGCTCCTTAGAAGCAATGATGGTGAGACTTCGTCTCTGGTACTTTGGAAATATTCACAGGAAGGACCAGTCCCTCAAGGACATCATATCTGGTAAAGTGGAGAATCAACAAAAAAGAGGAAGACCCCCAATGAGATGGATTGATACAGTGGCTGCAATAATGGGCTCAAACATAACAATTAAGAGGATGGCATAGGACTGGACAGAATTTTGTTTTGCTCTATATAGGTTCTCTATGAGTCGAAACCCATTCAGCAGAGCCTAATAACAACAGCAGTAGCAAATGAATACAATTTTAACAATTGAAAGTATTGTTTGGATATCCAAAGTTTTGTTGTTGTTAAGTGCTGTTGAGTCGTTTCCAACCCATAGCGACCCTGTATAGGGTTTCCAAGGAGCAGCTGGTGAGCTAAAGGCAATGGTATATTAATTTAAATAATAACCTCATTGTTTGCATTTAACTTTCTAGCAGTGCAATACATTTAAGAATTTGTGATTTGTCACCAGTTTTATTTGTGAAACCTAGTTGTTGTTCGTAACGTCAAAAACACAGTAGAAATACTTCATACCTAGCTTCTGTCAGTCCTTATCCTAACTTCCATCAGAGCACTTATCTCATCCTATTTTGGACAGGCACTTGTTTACTGTCTCTTCCTCCCACAATTTTCATGGGCAGAAATACAATCTTTTCATCTTTAAAAGCCTAGTCACAGCACACCTGGCATAAAATAGGGCTCTGTAATTGTTTGCTGAACGAGTAAAAGGAAAGAAATCTGTTCATTATTAATCACCTTTGATAAGATCAAACCTACATCATATGCCATTGTGTCAACTAAGTATACACTGAGAATTGAATTATCTGGGAAATAAGGCAAACATATCACAGATGTCATGCTATATGGTAGTAACACCTAGAGAAACAGAATAATAATCAATGATATCAAAATTCAACGTATATTCTAACCCAGAGTTTCTCAAATCCATAACTTTTGACATTTTGGAATGGTAAATTCTTTTGTGTGTAATGTGGGGAGGAGCTTCCCTGTGCACATAGAATGTTTAACAGCATCTACCCATCAGATGTCCTGGTGTGGCACTTAGGATAAGCACTTGACCACAAGGTTGGTTTGAATTACAAGACTGGTAGTTCAAATCCACTAGTCACTCCTCAGAAATGCTATACAGGTTTGCTATGAGTTGGAAACAACTTGACAACACTTAACAACAACAAGCCCACTAGATAGGAGGCTGGTGGCATAGTGGGTAAGCACTCAACTTTTAACAGAAAGGTCAACAATTTGAACCCACCAGCCCTGCTCGATGGGATAAAGATCAGACAGTCTACTTTCTATAAAGACTTACAGCCTTGGAATTGCTATGAACCATTGCCACTCCATCATATGCCATCACTAGGAGTCAGAATTGACTCGATGGTACCAGGTACGCCCACTAGATACAAGTGGCTTCTACTCACAAGACAACTGAAGTATCCTCTAAAATAAAGAACCAAGTAAAGAATCAAAATGAACTGATAGAAGTAGCCTTCACGTACTTTTCTGAGAGTTGCAAGTCTTTCCTCAGGTACACAGAGTATTATGTCCTGGAAAAATCTGTCTTCTCCCTGGACTTTGTTATGGATTGAATTGTGACCTTAGGAAAGTCGTAACCCCTAGTACTTGTGTATATGGTCTTGTTTTGGAAGTAGGTCTTTACAGATGCTATTAGTTAACATGAGGTCGTACTGGAGTAGGTAGACCCTAATCTAAGATGGCTGGTATACTGACAGAAACAGGAGAAGAGACATAAAAGGAAAACAACTCTGCAATGCTGGAAGCAGAGATCAAAATGATGTCATTTCAAGCAAAGGAACACCAGGGATTGCTGAAGTCATCAGAAGCTAGAAGAAAGGCATGGAACACATCTTCTAGAAGGAATTAACCACACTGAAATCTTCATTTTGAACTTCTGACCTCCAGAATTATGAGAAAATGGATTTCTGATGTTTAATGCTTTTCATATTGAGCTATGATACTTTGTCACAACAGCCCTAGAAAACTAATCCAAACTTGGTGTAGTGATTACCAGCTCTGGTCAAAATTGTAGAATAAATCTTTATCTTCAGGACCCATTCTGGAATACTGATTTGATGATCACCCAAGCCACAAACTATTCTTGCCACTGACCCATCCAGTGCCTGAGATGACTACAGTTTTCATTAATCAATGTTTATGACCAATTTGGAATCCTTAGACAAGTAGTCTGGTATAATGGAAAGTGTATGAGCTTTGGAACAAAACAGTCAAAAATCTGAATCCTAACTCTACTACTTTACTAATTGTTTCGTTGGATTGTTGAAAGGATTAAATAAAATGCAAACGTATACAGTATAGTTGTTGTTGTTAAGTGCCGTGGAGTCGGTTCCGACTCATAGAGACCCTGTACAGGGTTTCCAAGGCTGTAAATCTTTACGGGAGTAGAACTTCAGTAAATAAATGCCTTTTAATTATCAGAGTTTAACTAAATGGGACACAGGAAAAGTTTCTTTTTTTTTTTTTTTACATACATATGTAGGATTTTATAGACACTTGCTCTACAAAAAAAGGATTATACTACAGTATATGCATTTCCCTCATAGTCTTGGTATAGCTCTTTTTTGTATGTTTTATTGTGAATTATGTGATAGTTTACATGGGAGAACATTAGTTTTACATTCATCCTATCATATATCACTTCATTGCCATGGTTACAATCCCCTCCATGCATCATCAACCAACCAAGGTGTATATCCTACAAGCCTAGCCTCCCCACCCCTGGCCCTCCTGCAACACCGCCCCCCCCACACCCCCCAGGTCGTCAGTACACAGCCCCTCTCCCTCTCTGGGTCTAAAGTCTCCAGCTGCTTCATCTCTCCACATCATCGTCTCTGCCTCCATCTCAGGCATCACTGCTTCTCTGGGTAGGGTCCCGCTCTCCTCTCTTCTCCCTTCATGGTCCCAGGGACCTCCGCTCCTAAACTGCAAAGTTAATCACTCCCTTCCTTGCTAGAAAACATCTACTTTATATTTACAACCCTCACTATCAGTCCTGATAACAATTATTCACTATTGTATCACAAGAGACCTATCCACATTTCCTTTCATCAGCCCTGCCTAGACAGATTGGATACTACTCAGTGGAAATTCTACCTTCCTCAATGTCCTCTGGATCTAGGTTCCCTCTTGAAAGGTTGTAAGCCTGTCACTTCTTGCCTTTGTAGCCCCTCATTTTGGGTAGCCAATGACCAAGTTGCCCATCCCTGTCTACTCTGTGTATGGAGGGGGTGGGAATGATCCTGCTTTAAAGATTTGTTCCCTCTTTTGAGCTACTGCATCCATAGGTGTAGGTCAAGTTCATCAAATTGTATCAGCTTACTCTTTTTTTCCTCTTCTTCCTTCTTCTAGTTGAGCTCTGATCATTCCAGTCATTGGAGCCAGGTCAAGTGGATATTATCTACAAGTGTGGGTGTTCTTGTGCATATGCCCTCTCTTCTTATCAGCTGGATGCTTCACTTTCCACTCTAGTCCTCTGTGGCTATGTCACTGAATCTGAGCCCAAGAGTCCCCAGGTCTTGCCACACTGCTGGACAACCCAGTCTCCACCCAGGTTCACAGGAGTCTATTGAACGTTGTAGGGCTTAGCTCGTAGCTTCATCGCTGTTTTTGCCTCACCTCCCCTGGTTACCAATCAGAGCATATGTTCCCATTGAGTCTTATTCATGGAAGGGGGTTTACTCTGAGGGGACCTGACCACTTGCCTTGATGTCTCCTGGGCGAGCAACTTGCTTGCTCTTGTAGTAATCAGTTGGTCTGCCTATATTGTTTTGTATTTTTCCTGTTGGTCTTTCTTTCAAGAAGTATCTTCTAGCTGCTCCAGGTTGGTCTGCTTGTTCTTTCAAATGGAAATTTCCCACCTCTGAAGATTCTGGATGCTGTTCAGGATTCCACCTATACCCTTATGTAATGCAGAGGCTCTGCAGGAAGCGTCCTTCACTGGGTATGTTGTAGACCCATTTTAGGTATACCAATCAGTTATAGGCAGAAGACGGACTTATAAGCTTTCTATGGTAATATTTCTGGCTATTCCTTTCTCTCCCCTTCCAGTGTCTATTTTATAATGTAATACAAGGAAAACTAAGATTCAAAAGACAGCCAAGCATCTTAACATTATTTCCCCTCTTTCCCCCATTCCAACCATGTCTCAATCCTTGTATCCCAAAGCCTTGTTGTTCCAAGGTTGTGCATACATCATTATTTACCTCTGTCCCACTTAGCCCATGCAAACCTGCCTAATTGTTCTCCCATCTGCTTTGTTCTTTCATTCCCCTCCCCCTTTTTGTATATTGCCTCCCTCCCCAGCACCCAAACTATCCTGTGTCTAGTCCCTGGGGAAAGTAAGTTTTAAAGGTGATGGAGAAAGGATCTGGTATAAGGAGGCTATTGCTTTTGGTGAGGAAAGTGCTGCTGTCAGGTAAGTACGTTACAAACCTACACCTGTGCCTGTATTCAAAATCTTGTAGTCTCTCCAGGGCCCTATGCTGTTGGATTCTGTTGGCTAGGATTTTGTTGAGAATTTTTGCGTATATGTTCATGAGGGATATTGTTCTATAGTTTTCTTTTTAGTGATGTCCTTCCCTGGTTTTGGTATGAAGGTTATGCTTGTTTCATAAAAAGTATTAGGGAGTTTTCCATCCTCTTTTATATTCTGGAATAATTTGAGTAGAATTGGTGACAGTTCTTCCCTGAATGCTTGGTAGAACTCACCCGTGAAATCATCTGGGCCTGGGCTTTTGTTGGTTGGAAGTTTTTGATGACCTGGTCAATTTCTTCTTCTGTTATGGGTTTGTTTAAGTTTTCTACTTCATTCTGAGTAAGTTTAGGTAGGTTGTGGTTTTCTAGAAATATATATCCATCTCCTGTAAGTTTTTGAATTTGTTGGAGTACAGCTCTTCATAGTATTCTGTTATTATCCTTTTGATTTCATTTGGTTCTTTTGTGACTTCACCCAATGTGGTTTCTAATGTGATTTATTTGCGTGCTCTCCCTCTTTTCTTTTATTAGTTTTGCCAGTGGTTTGTCAATTTGATTAATCCTTTCAAATAACCAGCTTCTTGTCCTGATGATTCTTTCTATAGCTTTTTGGTTTTCCATCTCATTTATTTCTGCTTTTATCTTTATTATTTCCTTTCTTTTGGTGACTGTAGGTTCCGTCTGCTGGTCTGCTTCTAATTGTTGAAGATGCTGTGTTAACGTGTTGATTTTGGTTCTTTCCTCTTTTTGAATGTGTGCATTTATCGCAATGAATTGTACTCTCAGCACTGCTTTCGCTGTGTCCCAAAGATTTTGGTATATTGTATTTTCATTCTCGATTGTTTCTAGGAACTTTGTGAATTCATGTTAATTTCTTCTTTTACCCAGTTGCTATTCAGCAGGGTGTTGTTAAGTTTCCATGTATTCTACTTTATTGCCTTGGTCTTCTTATTGTTGATTTCTAGTTTTACAGCATTGTGGTGTGAGAAAATGCTCTGTGAATTTTGATGTTTGCAAATTTATGGAGTCTTGCTTTGTGACCTAACACATTTTTAATTCCGGAAAATGTTCCATGTGCACTGGAGAAGAATATATATTGTGCTGTTGTTGGATTGAATGCTCTGTATACATCTATGAGGTCAAGTTGGTTGACTGTGTTGTTTAGTTTCTCTGTAACTTTGTCGAGTTTCTTTCTGTTTGTTCTATCCCTTTTCAAAAATGGTGTGTTAAAATCTCCCACTATAATTGTAGATTTATCTA
>NW_006408582.1:466928-471792 GCF_000296735.1 Chrysochloris asiatica | reverse complement strand
TTTAGCGCCATTATCTGAGCCAGACTGGCTTTAGCCCTGCCCTCTAAACTCTGCCGGGGGGGTGGGGAGGGTAGGTAGTCACTGAGGGAGTCCCGTCTCTAGATTCCTAACTCACCCATATTTTCCTCAATATCGTGTTGTTTTTTTTACTTGCTAGTGTGGGAAACTGACATCCTGGATCTTAAGGCAGATCTGGAGCTCTGGAGTTGTTCTATGAGCACTTCCTTTGTGAGATCCCCCTCCCTTCTCACCAGAGCATACCCTACCTGGTTTTCACCACTATAGCCCCGACTGGAAGTCTATCCTGTATTATTTTAAAATTTTAATATAAAAAATTAATTTTTTGTATGCTGGACTCTGCTCTATTTTAACTACATATTAATATTTAGAGTCCTGGTGTGGTACTGTAAGAACGGATTGCTAACCACAAGGTCAGTGGTTCAACCCTACCAGCCACTCCCCAAAACTCTATGCAGGGTCATTATGAGTTGGAGCTGACTCAACAGAACTTAACAACAACAAAAATATTAGCAAATTCCATGATCATACACAAATGAAAAATTCCACTCATAATATTCACGTTTTATATATAAATGCATTTATGTGGTGTTATAGGATAAGCACTGTTGGCTACTGCACAGGATTGCAAAGTCAGTTTGAAGTGCAAGATCAGCAGTTCAAGTTCACCAGCTGCTCCTCAGAAACCCTATACATGGTTGGTATGGGTAGGAAAAGACTCACTAGTACTTAAAAACAACAATATTTCTACAGTAGAAATAAAAAATTTTCTGAAGTAATGAATGGTATTAATCAACTTCCTGAAATCCAAGCCAGCTCTCACATTCCAGTGCTCTGAGCACAGTGCCTTCAATACTGAAATGGGACAAAACAGAGTTCAACTGACCTCAACTCAGGAAGATATTGTGGAGAACCTGGCATGGGCCACATTCTGTACTAGATAATAGGCCTGCAGAGTAGATTCAGATGAAGTGCCTGTCTTCAAGAAATTCACATGTGAAATTGTTGTTGTTGTTATGTGCCGTGGAGTTGGTTCCAACTCATAGTGGCCCTGTACAGGGTTTCTGAGGCTGTGAATCTTAACGGGAGCAGAAAGCCTCATCTTTCTTCTGCGGAACAGCTGGTAGTTTCAAACTGCTGACCTTGCGGCCCGCAACCCAATTCGTTACCACTACGCTACCAGCAGTAAGACCACTGGTACTTACTTGTGGCAGGCCCTATTCGAAGTATTTTTTCTATATTAACATTTGATTCTCACGACAATCTTATAAAGCAGGTGCTGTTACTATCAACACTTTACAAATAAGGAAACAACAGAGAGAGTCAATTAACTTGCCAGAGGTCAATAAATTTTAGAGAGGGTAAGCAGGATTTTAACCCACCGAGTCTGGCTCCAAAGTCTGTGCCAGGCACACTGTCCCATAATGCTTGGTCACAAAGCATAAGACAGAATATGATAAATATTACAGTGACATATAAAAATCCCTTGGAAGGAGATGAGTAATTATAGATCATAGATTCAATCTATGAGATCATGAAGTTCCTTAAAGCTAAAACTCATCACTTAATAAACAAGAAACCAGGAAGGGATGAGGTGAAAATTCTGGTTTGGCCCTTGTTCGAGAAGCAAGTTTCATTTTCTGGAATGATTGCAAGTGCCTGACAGCACTTGTTGCTTGTTGAGACAGCACAAGCAATTTACCCTGATTAGAAAACCTGGCTACTCACTGTGGATGTGTAATTTCTTACCAAGTATTCAGGAACTCAGCATTCAGCTTAACAATGAAGCTACCAGGGAAGGAATGTGAAAAGGGGTGGGGGAGGTGCAGGTGCATTAGAAAACACTTCATTCTCAATATTATTTTTTTAAAAAATAAATAAAACTTACTTCTTTTCTGAACAAAGGAAGTGGAAATGTTGAATTCTATAGTTGGAGTAGGAGGTAGGTATAAAGTGGAATTTTGTTGGAGATCTGGACCAAAGTGACCTATCTCCAGCTTAGTCTCAGAATTGACTCAACAGCACTTAATAACAACAACAACAACAATGTTATTTTTTTCCATGAAAGAGATAATAAAACATTTTATTCACTATTATACTACACCTATCCTGGTGTGGCACTGTGGGTTAATGCACCAGACTGCAAAGCCATTTGAATGGCTTTTGGTCGGCGGTTCCAACTCACCAGGTCAGCGGTTCAAGCTTACCAGCTGCTCCTTGGGAACCCTATACAGGGTTGGTATGGGTCAGAATCGACTCCACAGCACTTGATGACAACAACAACAAGAATCAACTATTCAACCAATGAGTACATGAATGAGTCCAAGATAAATTATGGATGGATGGTGGCGGTTGTTGTGTGCCATTGAGTCAGCTCCGACTCATAGCTACTCTGTATAGGGTTCCAAGGCTGTAAATCTTTACGGAAGAACAAAGTCTCATCTTTCTCCCAAGGAGCAACTGGTATATTCTAACTGGTTACCATGAGATTAACAGCCTAGTTCTTAATCTATTACTTTACAAGGGCTCCTTATTCTATAGCTAAATGCATCTCAAATCAACAAGTAGCTCTATGGCTTTGATTATGTGTTAACATGTTGTCACACTTTTATTTGAATGAAATTTAAAGACAAAATAATCTAAAACAAAAGGAATACATAAACAAATAACTATAAGTCAAGGTAGAAAAACATAAATTCCATGAGAGAAATTGTTGCCGCCGAGTTGATTCCAACTCATAGCAACCCTGTATAGGGTTTTGGAGAAGTAATTGGTGGGTCTGAACCACTGACATTGTGGTGCAAATTTACCTTTTGGAACAGTGCTTATACAGTCCTAAACTCATCCAAAAGTGCCACCAGGGATCCTTAAAGTAAAAGAAAGAATATAAAAAGATTAGTGCATAAGTCATCTACCCAAAATAAAGAAAACTAGTATAAAAAAATCAATGAAAACTGTTTTATTGAGAGCATCAAAATGGATGGTCTTAATCTATATTGATTAAGAAAAATAGATAAAAGAAAGAGTAATTCAAGAAGTGATATGTTACATATTTTATAGGTAATAAATGGATAAGGGAATATTATGAACAAATTTATGTCAAAAAGTTGACAATTTAAATCGACAGTTTCCTCAAAAGACTCAAACTACCAAAGCTCATTGAAGAATGTTGTTGTTGTTGTTAAATATTACCAAGTTAGCTATGACTCATAGCAATCCTGCTTAGGGTTTCCAAGCAGCAACTTGGTGGGTTTGAACAGCCCACCTTGCAATTAGCAGTCCAGTGCTTATCCTACAGTGCCACACCAGAAGCTGCACTGAAGAATAGTTGTACATTAATAAAATTAAATTATTAGCTAGGAACTTGTAAGAAAACCCAGATCCAGTAGTTTTGCTGGTGAACCTAGCAAATACTTAAGTAAGAATTAATACCATATCTACACAAACTCTTCCAGAAAATTGGAAAAGAGAGAATATTTCCCAACTCATTTATGAGGATAGCATGTCCCTGATACTGAAATCAAATTAAAACATTACATGTCAAGAAAACTACAGACCAATTTGCTGCATGAATATATATGCAAAAAAATTAATTTTAGCAAATGAATATGACCAAGTGGTGTTTAGTCCAGGTATACAAAATTAGTTTAGCATTTGAAAAATCAATGCAATTTACCATATTAACAAACTTTCAAAGAAATACATATTATCAGATAAATGGTATTTTTCAAAATCCAATATCAATTCCTGATGAAAATTTCAGCAAGCTAAGCATAGTATGGGACTTCTGGTGCCTAATAAAGATATCTGCAAAATGCCTACAGATAACTTTGTACTGTGAAAGACTGAATTATGAAGGGTTCAACTACACTGTCATAGTCTTCAGAGTTAGGTCTCACGTCTCCAGACATGGTGTCCTGTTCCATTTTCATCAGCTTTCTATGTTGTAGGTGTGGCACTACCTTTGATACCAGTTTGTCATTTCTGGCATAGTAATCCAGTTTGGTGGGTTTGAACCAAAAAACCTTGCAGTTCTAAACCAACCTTGCAATCTAGTGCTTATCTTACAGCATCACACTGTTGTTGTTGTTAAGTGCTGTCGAGTCGATTCCGACCCATAGTGACCCTGATTAGGGTTTCCAAGGAACAACAGTTGGTGAGTTTGAACTACCAACCTTGCAGTTCAAATGACTTTGCAGTCTGACACATTAGCCCACAGTGCCACACCAGGGCTCCCTACACAGCATCACACTAGGTGGGCTCAAATCACAACCTTTACAGTTAGTGCACCTATTCTTCAGTCATCTACTCTCTTTTCTGTCATTTCAAACTTAAGACAATAGTAAAAAAACATGCTATCTGACAATTTTGTGCATTCATGATGTGTATCTGGTAATAATAAACCCCAGGTAGAGGTGACAGAAACTCTGGCTATGCTATTTAAGATTACGTATTAACTTGGCTGAACAATGATTTTCATGGGCTTGGCAATTATGTAATGATGTAACTTGGAAGTCATGTAATGATGATATTTGGCATTTATATAATGATGTAGTTATCCTCCATTCTGTAATTTCATATGGTCATCCTTCATTTTCATATAATGCCAATTTTCACATAAGGACCTGGTCTTTAGAAACTACCCATGTCAATATGTGAGGAGTTGGGTGTAGTGAAGTTCTTCACCATTTGTACCACCTAGGGACTTCTGATGTTGGTCTAATGATATTAAAAGATTCTACATAAAAAACAAACTACAGAACAGTATGCATATTATGTTCCCTTTAATATATTGTTGTTGTTGTTGTTGTTAGGTGCCATTAAGTCAGTATCGACTCATAACAAC
>NW_006408582.1:443308-461019 GCF_000296735.1 Chrysochloris asiatica | reverse complement strand
TGCCCACTAGCTCAGGCACCCCTATAGTCACCAGAATGGAGGTGCACAGACAGCAAGGGACCAATGAACAGATACCAAAAGAAAAGAATATCCACCCCTTTATCTCAGCGGTTCTGCCGGGCGTCTGTGGTCGCTCCGATCCTTTCCCCACGTGGTCTCACCCAAGATGGCTGCTCCTGGAGCAGCTGAGCGTCCCAGACTAGAAAGCAATAGATTTCTTGCTTCTGCCACAAATTCCCCCAGCTGTGAGTCTTCCAACCTCCTAAGTATTCTTTTATATGTGGGTCAGAGTTCTGGGACCATCCACTGAAACTGCTTGGTCAGTTATTCTGTGTTGTTGTTGGCGGAGCTTTCTGCTATATATCCACCCAATCTGCCATCTTGTTTGTTCTCCAACCTCAACACTTTTGCTTTTTAATACTTTAAAGAGGTCTTTTGCCTGCTCATTTAAGTTATTTTTATTTCTATGTAATATATTTATTAGCTGCCTACCTCCAATAGAATATAGACTCCTTAAAGGATGAACTTGATTTTGTTTTGTTAAAATTCTATACCCTGAATTAATGTCTAGCAAATAATATACACACAAACAAAATCTAGTTGCTGTTAAATTGATGCCAGACTAGAATTGTTCATTTGTATATAAAAGACATCTACCTGGCTAATCAACTGGAATAGATCCATATTTGTACCCATTCCAAAGAGAGAAAGGTGATTCCACAAGCATCAGTCTCCATAGCTGTTAAGGTTTTGTGTCAGTTTGACTGTGCTGGATTCTCAGTGGTTTGGCTGTTGAGATGTGGCTATCAGCCCTGATGTGACTTGATATGAAGAGCCAATAAAAAGATTAAGGGTAGGATTGTTTTTATTGTTGTTAAGTGTTGTCACTTAAATTATAGCAATCCTGCATAGAGTTTTCAAGGGATTGTTATGTTGTTTTGAAGTGTCGTGGAGTTGGTTCCAACCCATAGTGACCCTGTATAGGGTTTCTGAGGAGCAGCTGGTGAACTTGAACTGCCGACCTTGCAGTTCAAATGGCTGAGAAGTCTGGCACATTTAACCCACAGCGCCACAGATACACCTTCCTTAATCCCACCATCACCCTAATCCAATTTACAGGAGATTCCTAAGGATGTGCCACACAACACCTGTTACCTTATATGAGATTAAAGAAGAGAGACTTGAGCAGAGAAAGAGGGACTGACCACCAAAATAAGAAGAACCATGAGTGGAGTGCGTCCTTTTTTATCTGGGGTCCCTGCACTGTGAAGCTCCTTTGTTGTTGTTGTTGTTAAGTGCCATCGAGTCGGGTCCGACCCATAGCGACCCTGTACAGGGTTTCCGAGGGTGTAAATCTTTACGGGAGTAGAAAGCCTCATCTTTCTCCCGCGGAGCGGCTGGTAGTTTCGAACCGCTGACCTTAAAGTTCGCAGCCCGATTCGTAACCACTACGCTACCAGAGCTCCTTCCTAGATCAGGGGAATATTGGTGCAAGAGATATGGAGGTCTCTAAGGAATATTGGGCCTCTAGATGCTGAAAGAAGACAAAGACCTTTCCCTGGAGCCGACAAAGAGAAAGTCACCCCAAGATCTAGCAATCTGAATTTGGACTCTAGTCTCCTAGACTATGAGAGATAAATTTCTGATTCTTAAAGCCAATCATATGACATATTTCTATTATAGCAGCATTAGATAACTAAGACAGAATTTGGTACCAAGAGTGGGGTGCTGACCTAACATATACCTAAAATGTAGAAGCAGTTTTGAAATTGGATAATAAGCAGAGGCCTGAAGTGTACCAACCTTCCCAATAGTGGACGACTAGGTTAACTACAAAAGACTGTTGGTGCAATTATGGATGTCAAAGACAATCATGATGTGGGCTCAGAAGGAAGTAAGGAGAGTTGTAACAACAAAAACAGCACAGATGGTGAGAAGAAGCGGCAGAGAAACAACAGCAGCAGAACCAGGAGACATCACAGAAGCCAATCCACAGAGTAAGACAGCTGAGCACCTTTATGTAGGAGGCTTACTGGTAGAGCAGGGTGCTACTGGGCACTTGTTGGTGAAGGTTGGCTCTTTGACCATTAGTGAGACATCTGAGTGCCTTCCATTCAAGATTTACGGGTAGAGTGGGAAACCTCTGGGCGTTTATCAGCAGAGCTGAAGAGCTTCATGATACTGGAGTAGAGCAGAGACCAGAATGACTTCTTCCAAAATCAAAGAACCAGGAATTAGAAACTAAAGAGACAAGAAGCACCAGAAGCAGAGCTGCCATAGTTTCAAAAGACCACGACCTCTGGGCTTTCTAAGGGTGGGACTACAGTTTCCTACGTTTTGAAGAGTTGACTTCACCAACTCGGTTCCAGAGTATGGGTTGCCCATTGAGATGGGATTTCTGCCCAAAGCTGAGGGAATGAGGCTGCCATGCCCAAGGGGACAGAAGAATAGGGCCTGCTGGGGCTGAGGGTCACCACTCAGATGGACTAAGAGAATGGAGCTGCCCAAAGTCCAGGGAACAGAGTTGCTGAGAGGGCAGAGCTGAAGTTTAGAGTTGAAAAACTTCTACCTATAGTCCTGGTGTGGCATGACAGGTTAATGCACTGGACTGTAAAGTCAGTTTGAACTGCAAGGTTGACAGTTCAAGCTCACCAGCAGCTCTGTGGAAAGCCTTTACAGGTTCGCTATGGGTCAGAACCAACTTGACAGCACTTAGCAACAACAACTCATAACCCAGAGTATATAGCCAACACCCAGAATCTAGAGCACAGGACCATTGCCTAGGTGGTCCCAGAGAAGAGAGGATTATTTTCAAGCCTTGAGAGCTCATGTAAATTGTTCTGCTGGATTTTTAACTTGCTTGGTGCCTGTTATTTCTTCTCTTAGTTCAACTCTTCCCATTTGTAATGGAAATGTGTAGCTTTAGCCTATTCTACAATTGTATCTGGAAGCAGATAACTCATATTCTAGATTCAATGATGAAAAGGAATTTTATACCAAGTAGAAATTTAGACTTGGAAGAATTTGGGAATAATATAATGAAGCTAGTGCATTTTCAGTTGTGCATGTATTACTGGAATTGTGTTAGGTGCAAGTATGATTTTATGATTGTCCTTATTTAGAGATTATGTGTGATTTAAGGAAATATGTATAGTTGCCAAGAGGTGGGCTATGATAGTTAGGCTGTGTGTCAACTTTACTGAACCAGAATTCTCAGTGGGTTGGCAGTTGCATGTAGCTAGCCCCCATGTTGTAATTTGATGTGATAAAAAAAGAACAGGGTTAACCCCACCACTACCCTGATTTTCAGAAGATATTCAAGGGTGTGGCATGCTACACCTTTTATCTTACAAGAGATAAAAAGAGAGACACTTGAGTGAAGAAAGAGGGACTTACTACCACCAAGATACAAAGATTGGGAGTGAAGTGCATCCTTAAGACCTGGGGTCTCTGCACTGTGAAGTTCATAGATCCAGGGGAAGATTGATGCCAAGGTGTATGGTGATCTCCAAAGAATACTAAGCAATTTCCAGAACCGACAAAAAGAAAGCTTTTCCCAAGACCTGGCAATCTGAGACTTCTAGCCTCTAGACTTTTAGCATCTAGGCTTCTACCCTTGTAAATGTGAATGAAAAAAATTCTGCCTTTTAAAGCCATCCACTGGTATTATTTATGTTAAAGCAGCACTAGAAAACTAAGACAATAATTCTGAGATCAGAAGAAGAGGTAGATGGTACCAATACCAATTGCTCTGAAAGGAATTACATTAGAAGATTCTGGATAGAGTGAGAGAAAAACATGGAACAAAACTCAAAATCATAAATTAGATAGAGACAGGTAAAACTCCCAAGACTACGTCCCTTAGCCACCCTTTAGGTCTGGAAATGAGCTTACCCCCATGGTTCAAATTTCAGTCAAACAATAGACAAGCCTATAGGGAGAACAATAAATCTAGGAAAGTGCACCTTAGAAAAATCAACCATTTGAGATAGAAATGGCAGCATTTAACCAAAGACAAAGTTAAGAAATGTTAGGGAAAAAGAAAGAATGGAAACAGGAAACGTAGGGAGGAAGTAAGATAAGTGGTTTTACATTGTGGAGATTGCAATCAATGCATGAAATAAATGGTGCATGAATTATTGAATGGAAAACTTCTCTGCTTTGTAAACTCTCACCCAATTCACAATAAAAAGTTACAAAAATAGAAAGAAAGAAAGGTGATCCAACAGAATGAGCGAATTATCCAAATAACATCATACATAAGTAAAATTTTGCTGAAGATAATTAAAAAATGGTGCCATAGTACAAGGACAAGGAAGTAGCAAAAATTCAAGGTGGATTTAGAAGATGAAAAGACATCAGAATATCATTGCTGATGTTAGATGGATTTTGGCTGAAAATAGTGAAAACAAGAAAGATGCTTACCTGTGATCTATTGACTATACATTAAACTGTATAGATCATAATTGGTTATGGATAACATTGCAGTGACTGGGAATTCCAGAAAACGTAACTGTACTTATGTGGAATGGGCACATAGTCTAAGATGCAGTTGTTCAAACAAAACAAGGGGATGCTGCATGACTTAAAATCAGGAAAGATGTGTGTCAGGGTCGTACCCCTTCACTACCTATATATTTGGAAATAAACTTAGCTATATTTTGTCAGACAGTATTTTGAGATTTTTTTTTTTTTTACTTCATCATTTTATTTATTATACACAATGATTCCTTGTTTAAGTAATAATATTATAATGTTACTATTCCCATTTTATAGAAGACAAACACTAAGGTACAGAGAATTTAAATAAATGACCCAATGTCATACATCTAGTAAATGGAAGCCTGTGATAAGAACCAGAAAGTCTTTTTCTCTGACTGTGCTAACCACCCCTGGAAAACTTGTTATATCTGAAAAATGGCTTTAAAAAGAAGGAGACAGAAAATAGGTCTTTTTTTCACTACACACTAAGATGTTGCTTAATCTCTTCCCACATATTTCTTAACAAAATTTTACATTCTTGAGAGTGGCTCCTTGGCTATTCTTCCCCATACCCTTCATCGACTGTCCCTATGAAATAATTAACAAGGTTCCACTGTACAGAACCAACTCCACGGTACTTAACAAAACCAACAACAACCGTACAGAAGCTAGAGCTAAAAGTCTAGAGACACAAGACTTCTCTGGGAATCCCTTGCCTAAACTTCTGAGGCTGGCTAAATCATCTAGATGCTTCCATGATAATCCCCGCAGGCCACTATCAAAGAACCTAGCAGGCTTTACTGTATTTGTTTGTTTACTTTCTTTTTCCCTAAACTACACTTATAAGGGAAGCCACCATAAAGCTTATTCTTCTCTATACCCCAAGTCACTAAAATATTTCTTGGCACAGAATGGAAGCTTAAAATATTTCTTGGCACAGAATGTGATCTATTGACTATACATTAAACTGTATAGATCACAATATTCAAAAATATTTTTGAATGAATAAGTGAATAAATAAATTTGAATTTACTAAGCATGTGTCATTGGATTTTGTCCACCCAATATCTTTGGGTTTTTATGAAATTCTATACTTTTTTAAAAAAGTTTTTATTGTAAATTGAGTGAAATTTTACAGGGCAGATTATCAGTTTTAATTCAATAAATTATATTTTGTTTCATTGCAATGATTACAATCCCCTCCATGTACCATCAGTCAGCAGTGTTTATCTCTATTCCCTTTTACTTTGTTTATGTACACACACACAAAAAGAAAATACATATTCACTTAAATGTCTGAAAAAAGTCTGGCACATGTTGCAAGCCAACCTCCTACCCAAAGGCCTACAGCCTTGCTCAGTCCATGGGCCTAGAGTCCTCAGTTGCTCTATCTTTCTGTGCTATCACCTCTGCCACTGCTGTACTGTTGCCACTTTTCTGGTTAGGATCTCATGTTCCAATCATGTTTTTCCCTCTTGCTGATGCTAGGCCCTCTGTTCCTGAAATGGAAGGTTAACTACTCCCCACTTTAGTTACACATCTTCTAGATTTACAATTGTGACAATCACAATTAGTCCTGTTAACAATTACACACACTTGAATCATAAAATCCTATCCTCATCCTCCTCCATCCCCTTTTACCAGACACATCTGGAAAAGAAGAAAACTATTCAGTGGGAATTCTACCTTAGCCCCCTTGTTCAGAAACTAAGCACATGAATGAAAGCTTGTAAGCCAGCCACTTCACACCTTTATAGCCCCCATTTTTTATAGCCAATGTCTAAGTTGCCTGTCCTTATCAAGTCAATGTACTGAAGAGACAAGCTTGATCCTTCTGAGGTGGGACATTCCCACTTGAAAAGACATGCAGACCAACCCAGAACATCTAGAGGAATAGTAGATATTTCTTGAAAGAATCACCAATAGAAAAAAAAATTCAGACTGCTGGACTGTTAGAATAGCAAGCAAGCTAATCTGCCTTGGAGTCATCAGAGCAAGAGAGGTCAGTCTATCAGAGTAATCCCCCTTCAAAGACTGAAACTCAAAGGGAACACATGAGTAGTCTTGGATGCTTGCTGGTGACCACCCTGGTGTTCTTGTTAGTGGAAATGGGAAGAATGAAGCAATTAAGACATGGGTTGCATTTTGATGAGAGATGACTGGTATGAAGTTTAGGGAGGTATGTAAACTTACAAGTCCAAGGACATGGACCTAGCCACTGGAGGCTAGAGCTGACAGTGAATCAGTCAGCTGATCTGAAGTGGGGAGAGACATGCCAGCTATAGCTAGCTGACCAGCACTTGACTAGATGAAGACAAAGGAGTTTGATACAGGGACCAAGCATAAATTGGTACAATTTGATGAACAGGACCTTTGTTTATGGATGAATTTGATCAAAATTATCCATTCTTAAAGGTTGGTGAGAGTCAATCGCCCCCAACCCACCCCAGCACACAAAGGGCTGAATATTCAACATTCTTGCCTTCCCATGTGATATAGGTTCTGCCAATCAGACACATGCTTGCTAGACTTTGATTCAGAAGCTGAGACAAAAGGCCAGGCTGAGGATGTGTGTCAATGGTGGCAGTAGCAGTATCTGGAATGCAGAAATGGCACCCTGCTGATTATGATAACAATTGCAGTAAAGTCCGGTTCCAGCTGTTCTGATGTAAGTGGTCACAGCACAAATGTCCTCATCAGACTAAAAGGTGAGCCTCAAACCAGATTCTCCAACCCTCTCAATGATCCTATGAACTGCTCAGTATCTTTTTTTCAATAAGCTCCTTTCTTGCTTACTTAATCAGAGGCAGTTTCTGTTTCTTACAAATAATAACCCTGGCCCATTAATAGGAAAGTTGCTTCCAAGAAGTGAAGCATTGCTCCCGCTATAAAATGATAATTAAATTCATGCAAAATAAAATATTTTTTGAAGACTCAACATTGTTTAAAATCTGAGGGATCCTTAGAGATGATTTAGTACAGCATCTCAGTTTGGCAATTCAGGGAATAATATTCCAGTCCTCAAAGCTCAGTCAGTTTGAAACTGAGTTAACCATACATAGATTTCTTCACCTTGAGGGGGTCCACATGAGAGTCTCACTTTCTGGACAGTCAAAACTGAAAACTTTCCAAGAACATGTGTCTAATTAGAAAAGAGAATGGCTAGTGTTGGTCAAAGAGAAAATTTTAAATAAATAAGTAGATAATTGAGAAAGTAGCCTCGGCCTAATGAAAGAACTTTCATCTTTGTAGGTTATGTAGGGAATTCTGGTGTGTTATTGCAGAATAATACACTGGACCACAAGGTCAGTTTGAACTACATGGACAGTGGTTCAAATTCACTAGCTGCTCTTCAGAAACCCTATACAGGGTCCGTATGAGTGGGAACTGACTTGAAGGCACTTCCAACAAGATTATATAAATTGCAATTGTAACAGCTTTTTAAAAAGAGGAGGGGAATTTATAAGAAATCTTTCTCATTTTATAAGAAACAAAATTAAATTAAAGAGATTGCTATTACCCTAGACCTGGGTAGGCTTTTCTCAGAGTTTTTTGAAGGCTGATTCTCTGTGACCTTTTTGAGGAACAGAGAGAACCCCAGTCAAGCTGCCTTTTCCAAAAACCCAGTCAGAACTGCCCAATTTAGGAACCAAAATTGGACAGAGGAGCCAACATCATGTTTCCAGATTAGGGGTTAAATCCTGTTACAACTAGACAGAGGAGTAGACAAGTCACATGACTTGTAGACTTGTATGGCAAATGACGAGAAGTTAGTTATTAGAAGTTCTCTCTGTGCATTGCAACACCCTAGTTTCAGTCATCTATGAGATTGTGCAATCCTCCAGCCTATAAATACTGTGACACTCCAGTCTTTGAAAGCCTCTGTCAGCTGAGCCTCTGAGAAATCCTCTTCCTCTTCTTTTGGGATCCCCAGACCCAGCTTCCCAGTCACCATGAAGATGCTCTATTTTCTTCTCATCACTCTCTACTTGCTTTTCTCCCCGATTACCCAAGGTAAGCTTTGGGGTCTGAGGGTGCACCTCCTGTGCCAGGCCTGGGGACTCTGAAACAATGTGAACTTAAGGATAGTGGCTCCTATGTCCTGAGGGATGGACAAGCAGTGGGAAAACATCCTTCACCCTCTGGTTTAAAATAAAGCTATTGACAGAAGGCAGTAAACAATCTTACTGAGCCTTACAGGTCTTCATGTTGTCCCCAACTCATAGAGAAATGAGCTTACCAGGAAAATATCCTTCCTGATTCTCTCATGAGCTCTGAAGGCAGCAAGTTGTCAGTCCCTTGTCCTTCACTTAAGGTTCCAGTCCTGTGAGTGTGACAGGGATAAGGCATCAGTCAAAGAGAGCTCTAGCATCACCTACCCTCCACTTAAGGCTTAGCTATCTAGAAAGTATCCTATCTGAAAGGGAATTGTCCACTTAATCTGTACTATGACTTCTAACATTGAGGGGCCTGCTTCTACCCAGAGATGGTTTCAGAAGGGTAAGGAATGCAGGTTACCAGTCCCCATCTCACCTTGGGTCACTGGGTGGGACCTCCCAGATGCCCTGCTGCAGGCAAGGTGCAGCCTGTTCCTCCCACAAAGCAAGCTCACCAATGCCTTTGACTCATGTCATGTGGAACAGACAGGGATTGACAGACAGTTTGACCTTTTTGAGAAACTCATTCACATCCTCTGTGGTAGGAAACCTCCCTGGTCAGCTGGAGGCAGTTTCCTGTCAGGTCAGAGGATGTCAGCTTCTCCGGCTTAAAGCTTCTCTAGCTTAATATATGGGAAGTAGGAGAATGCAAGAGGAGTCAGGGAACAAATATTCATCCCAATTCTGCCTCCTACTAACTAAGTGACCTTGATCAAATCACATATATCTGGGGCTTAGTTTCCTCACCTGTAAAATGAGTGGGCTGTAAATAGATATTTTAAAAGCACTTGTTGTTGTTAAGTGCCGTGGAGTCTGTTCCGACCCATAGCGACCCTGCACAGGGTTTCTGAGGCTGTAAATCTTTGTTGTTGTTGTTGTTAAGTGCCGTGGAGTCTGTTCCGACCCATAGCGACCCTGCACAGGGTTTCTGAGGCTGTAAATCTTTACGGGAGCAGAAAGCCTCATCTTTCTCCTGTGGAACAGCTGGTAGTTTCGAACTGCTGACCTTAAGGTTCACAGCCCGATTCGTAACCACTATTCTACCAGAGCTCCTTTCTTCTCATCTTACTAGTTGTATTTTTTACATTGTTGAACATAAAGTCATTACAAACCACCCTGTCATCTAATTTTACAAGTTTTTTTTTTTCAAGCTTTTATTTTGAATCGAGTGATCGTTTACATTGGAGAACATCGGTTTCGCACTCATCCTATCATGTTTTGTTTCATTGCAATGATTACAATCTCCTCCATGCATCATCATTTAACAGTATTTGCTTCTATTCCCTGTTTTGTTGTTGCTTATGCCTCAGTTTTCTCACTTGAAAACTAGGTGTGCAAAGGTATTCTAAGGCAGAATTTTTTACATTACCAGTTGTGACCCATTAGAGAGGTAAAGAAATCCAATGAGTTGCAATCAAGTTTTCTGTTCAGTTTTTTAATAGATTAGAAAATATCAGTGTCTGTTTTACGGCTATTTATTAAAGCCATGATTTTTTGCTATACAATGAGACTTCAAAATGTTCAATGAAAAAATGAAATAAAAAATAATAGATTTTTTTTTTACAAACTTTTGAACCCCCCTTGTATTCTTAATTCAGATGTGTGTGTGTGTGTGTGTGCGTGCACACGCGCCTATGTGTATTGTGTGTTTTCTGAATAGCAATGCATTTTTTTTTCCCTTGTGGCAATTCAGTTCAAATTCAAAACAGTTTGAAAGCCATCAGAGCAGATATTTTCAGTCTGTTAAATTTAAATATGATTATGAAAACTTCATCAGAGCTTAGAAAATAAAAGCTTGTCCAAGGATATGTAGGAACAATTAAATTTACTAATCAATATAAGGAGCTCTGGTAGCGTAGTGGTTACGAATTGGGCTGCCAATCTCAACGTCAGCAGTTCGAAACTACCAGTGGTTCCATGGGAGAAAGATGAGGTATTATGCTCCCATAAAGATTTAGAGCCTTGGAAACCCTGTGCAGGGTCACTATGAGCCGGAACCGACTCCATGGCACTTAACAGCAACAACAACAATCAATATAAAAACAATAACTGATATTAAAGACAGGGCAACATTTCCTTCTGTTGAACATTGTTGTTGTTAAGTGCTGTGGAGTCGGTTCCAAATCACAAAAACCATGTATAGGATTTCTAACAGTGGCTGGTGAGCTTGAACCACCAACCTTGCAGTTCAAACCATCCTTGCAGTCCAGAGCATAAACTCACAGCACCACACCAGGACTCCTCTGTTGAACATAAGGTCACCATAAATTGGAGTCAACTCAGTGGAAACTAACATTTATTGAGTGCGCAGTATATGCAAGGTTACCTTGGGTACTTACTGGCAAGGCTACGTACTCCAAATTTTCCTTTCACAGCACATTAATTTCATCTGGATAAATCTACCAGTAAATAAATTCTCAGTATCAGGTTCAGGGACATCTCAGGAAGTCATTCCCATTACAGCTAGCAAAACCCCACTCGATTGCTAGTATGGTAGAAGAGCAGGGTCCAATCTTATCTCTAGTCTAAAAAGGTACGACTTTCATAGCACCTGAGAGCCCATGGGCCATGCGCCACCTTTAGGAGTCAAGACAGAGCAGAGATGTTCTTGTTTTTAAAAAGGGTAAAAGAAAAAGGCTCTACTTAATACAAGTATTTTCCCACTGGGATTTGTATTTGTTGATGGAGCATCATTGTCTGGAGTAAGTATCACTGATTCCGCCAAGTATTTTCCTCATTGAAGTATGCAGGTCTTACCAGCCCGTCTCTCCTGGGCCAAGCAGCAGCCAGTCCTTAAAAAGTGAAGCACACATTCTGCTTCACTTTTCAGATACTGGTTTGGGGGAGTATCCTTGATTATTGTAGTTGTGTCATTGTTGCTGTCTTGTTTGTTCCCCACTGCTCATGCAGTTGTGCTGATTGGGCTAAGCATGACTCTACCATGCTCAGAGTTTAGTGCAGGGTATCCCAAGACCTCATAGGAGTGGGATCAGTGCACTCCATTTCTAGTCCAAACTGTGGGAAAGATGAGACCCTCAAGACCGGAGTCAGATGGCAATTGTGACATCACATGGGCCTGAAACCCTAACTAAGGTCAGACATTATGTTTTAGCAGTTGTCTTCTCTATCAGTTAAAACTTGGTTGTTTGCTTTTATCTCATTTAAATGGTCTTTCTGTGACTCTAGAATGATGTCAAAATGAAAAGGCAACTCAAGTCTCTGAAATCAAGGTAGTTTGAGGCTGTTCATTCAGTCATTCAGCAAATATTTAGTTAGCAGCTTGTAAGTGCAGACACTGCCCTGGGAAGTGGGGAAGACCAAGAAAAGCATCAGTCCTTAGTCTCATGACTTCATATTCGAGAAGCAGAATATGACATGAAACAACTGATTATATAATGAATTACTTCATTACAATTGTGTTGTGAAATGGCATTAAGTACAGGCTGCAGAAGAACAGACAATAGGAGCCTCCTGGTCTTGAGGAGCCAGGGAAGGCTTTCTTGAGGAAGCTGAGAAATGAAGGAAAAATGGAAGTAGCTTTTGTGCACAAGGTGTTTTCAGAAATACAAATTTAATCCTTTCCCAACATTTAAAAATCAGGATATTTCACATAAAATTCAGATTTTTATCTTCTCTTGGAAAAACAAGACAAAAAAATCTAGCAACAAACATTCCTACATAGCAACACAGAGCTGCTCAGTAGTGGCTGCTCCCTCAAGCAGGGTACTCTCTCTTCTTTTACCACAGACCCTATTGCCTTAACCTCAACCCACTCCACACATTTAGGTTACATGCCTCGCTGGTATGGCATCTGAATTTGAAGCTCTGAATTAAATAAGCTAGGGAAAGCTGAGGGAGCAAGTGGGAACCAGGACAAACCAGACAGAAATAATAGCATGTGTAACACCTCTGAAATAAAGAGGAATTTAAGTATTGTTGTTGTTGTCAAGTGTCATTGAGTCAGTTCTGACTCTAGCGACTATGCATACAGTTTCCAAGATGTGGCTGGTGAGTTTGAACTGCTGACCTTGTGGTTAGCAGTCCAGTACTTACTTATCCTACAGCACCACACCAGGACTCTGAATATAAGTATCACTGTTACTTAATTTATTCCTCACAATACTCCTGTGAGATAAAATAAGTTGCTACCCCTGTTTTAGAGATAAATAACTTGTCCAGGGTTGCAGGACTTTGTAGGGAAAGCAAGAACTGAAACCCAATCCTTGCATCTCTAGAGTGGTACGGCACTGCCTCTCATCATAGAGAACATGACTGAAGAGTTAAGTAGAGTCAGAAGTGGAGAGGAATCTGGGACCCCCCACCCAAGTGCAACACCCCAGTGAGGGTCTGAGAACAGAGCAGTTGAGGTCTTATGGGACATGAAGGCATCTGGGTCTAAATGAGCCCCTAAAGACTTTGAAACTAGGAAAACTACATAGTTAGAAATGGCTCTTATAAAGGATCACTTTGGTGGCTGTGCTGAGGCTGGCTAGAACTGAGCAAAGGTCTATAACAAGAAGACCAATTAGGACATTATTTCAGAAATAGATCCATTTCTGTTAGAACTGTATATTTTTACCCAAGTTATCAGCTCTCCAGTATAGCAAAATTAACCGGACTCACTAACACACACCTTGGTCATTCCTCAGCTTTCTTCTTCCTTTTCTCTGCAGGTTCCTGCATGTATTCTTGGTAGACTTGACCCTGTTTCCTTTATCTTTAAAATAAGGGATTAGGCAAAACGACTGCTAGCTCTAACATTCTATAACTCTCAAACTCAGCCCTCTCTTGTACATATCTGAGTAAATATTTCATTTTGTAATCCCCACCCCAACCTGCCTGCCCAAATTCCTTCTACCTACCTGACCTTTGGCAACAGCTACCAGGAACGTGCCTGCTGTGTTCATGGTCTCTGAACCCATTCCAAAGCAAACAGACAAAAATACCATACTCCTGGTTGCCTCAGATATACGGCCCTTGCAGCCTTCAGGCCACACTTAACAGAGGCACCTGGTAAGCAGTTGACAGAAAACCACTGTTGTCAAAAGCACCCACCACAGAAATACCATGTGTGACATTTTATAGTTGAAAAGGAGTCCCTGGCTGGTCCAAGCATAAGTGCTTGGTGTTTGGCTACTGACTAAAAAATATGAATCCACTCAAAGGTGCTTCAGAAAGGACAAGTGGAAAACCTGGGAAGCACTGTTCTTCTCTGACACACATGGGGTTACCATGAGTCAGTGTTACTTGATGGCACTGGTTAAAGCCAAAGAAGGAGTTCTAAGAATATCAACTGGCCAAATACTACAGGAGTCCAGTGTGGTGCTGTGGGTTAATGTATTGGATTGCAAAGCTGGTTGTAACCACAAGGTCAGTGGTTCAAGCTCATCAGCTGCTTCTAGAAAACTCTATACAGGGTCACTATGGGTCAGAACCAACTCAACGGCACTCAACAACAACAAGTACTACAGAGTCTCTATCACTCAAGGACGACTGCTAGTGCCTCATAGTATAGTTGTTGTTGTTTTTTAATGTGTCTCAGAAAACTTGATTTTTCAAATACACAACAAGCAGTTAACGAAGACTCAAACCTAGGCCTGATTCCAAATCCTATGTTCTGCTCACCCACTTCATAAAGATGTCTAGATACATCTACAGGCACACAGACTTGTCTTGAGAACAATCTAGATGGGAATTGAATTAAAACTTTTAAGAACCTAAGAGCCATTGCTGATTATTAGAAGCCAAAATCTTTTTCTTGGTCAATGGAGGATGTATGGCCATTTTAACAAAAAAGAGTGCTTTAGATTTTCTGTTATGTTCCTGTTTGGTTTTGAGGTTTGTTATGTATTTGTTTTGTGGGAATAATTTATATTTTATCACAGGTAATTTTTAAAGATTCATAGCAATAAAGATAAATCCTTTTCCACCTCCACTGATTGTTTGAACCACAATTTCCTAAATTGGTCTGTTGTTGTTGTTAAGTTTCAATTCATAGGGTTTCCAGGGAGTGACTCATGGATTTGAACTGCTGACTTGGTGGTTAGCAGTCCAAAGCTTATCCTACAGCACCACACTGGGACTCCACTTAATCTTAATACCCCTAATGGGAAGAAACCCACTTACTCCTGAGTCAGTTATTTCCTGGCACTGCTGGTGTGACACTGTGGAACCTCCAGATCAGCAGTTCAAGCTCACTAGATGCTCCTTGAAAACCCTATACAGGGTTACTATGGGTCAGAACCCACTCGACGACACTTAACAACAACAACAACTGATAATCAATCATTTTGTCTTCAAGAGCTCGCCACAGATCAGGTGATGAGCCTTATGTAACCCACCAAGACCCAGTAAGAGTTCTGATAAACTAATTTGTCACTTCTGACAGCTAGGTCAATTTGTTTATCACCATACTTGTGGAACTCTGCAGCAACTTTTGCAAACATTGAGAGTTTTTCCTTGTTTTCCTCATATCTGTACCTGTGTTTGCTCCTCACGCAATTCAAATCGATTAGTCAATCATTGTCTTAGTTATCTAGTACTGCTATAACAGAAATACCACAAAGTGGATGGCTTTAGCAGTCAGAGATTTATTCTTTCACAGATAAAGAAGCTAGAAGCCTGAATTCAGAAAAAGGAGGCTTTCTCTCTGTCTGTTCTGAGAAAAGGTTCTTGTCTGCTTTTAGCATCTGTACACCTGGCATTCCTTGGGGATCTCCATCAGTGCAGGGATCTTGTGTCTAAAAGACACACTCAAGTCCAGGCTCTTCTTTCTTCTCTCTTCTCTTTTTGCTCATTTCTTTCTCTTTTGATCTCTTGTAAGATACAAGGTGTAGCACCCCAGAGATACTCCCTTTATATCAGATCAGGGCTGTGATTAGATTAAAGGTGTTGCATCTCACCCTTAATCTTCTTATTGATTTATCACACCAGATCACATCATGGGGGGATCATCACATAATTACTGCATTACATCATTGCATAACTGCCAAACCACTGACACATACTTTTGGAGGACACAGTTCAACCCAATAAAATCATATCAATCCTATTGTTGTTGTATGTGCCGTGGAGTCGGTTCCGACTCATAGCGACCCTGAACAGGGTTTCCGAGGCTGTAAATCTTTACAGGAGCAGAAGGCCTCATCTTTTTCCCGCAGAACAGCTGTTAGTTTCGAACTGCTGTCCCTGAGGTTCGCAGCCAGATTCGTAACCATTACACTACCAGAATCCTATTACTGCTCCTCAAATCTTCCCCCAAGCCTGCTTTTTTGTTGTTGTTGTTTCCTGTTGATTCTGTCATGCTGTTCTGGGTGAAATAGAGGGGTATGGATCCTGCAGAGATTATAATTGAACCACATCTCACCCCAGACCCTTGTCTTTCAAGCAAATTGTTTAGGTTTTAGTCAGCAGGAGTCCTGAGGTGGTATGCTGAATTAATAACTGAAAGGTTGGTAGTTCAAAGCCTGGAAATCTGCTTCCAAAAGGCCACAGCCTTGAAAACATTAAGGAGTTTTCACATACTGGCAAGGATAATTATGTGTTTGAAAGAGTTACTCTTTAAGCCAGCAAGCCTAGGCATTGATCTAATCTTGTTTTCCCAACAGGCCTGTTTTCTCTACCCTCCTCATCCTTTATTCTTTCTTACCAGATATTCATCTCTTTCTGCATTCCTCTGGTTCATGGAGCTCCAGGGACTGCCAAGTAGCATGTTAGATTGTCTTTCTCAGGCCAGCCTAGTGAAGACCAGAACAAAATTAAAAGCTGAGTTCAGAAGAATTCTATCATTGACCATAGACAAAAGAAGACCAATGCGATAAAAAGAAAGAATGTCAGTATCTGGGCTGGAGATTATGGAAGTTTTCCATTACCCTAGGTATATGAACTCCTCCAGAAGCACCCTATTCAGAAGCAAATCTTGTATTTTTTACTATTTTAATTGTAAAGTATCCAAAAAATACATGAAACCTGAATGTACCATTTAATTAATTATTATAGAACAAACACACCTGTAACCACAGTACAGGCCAAACAATGGAGCTTGTCAGCACCTTTGAAGCCCTCTTAGTGTCTTCCCAATCACAACTCCCTCCGTTCCCCCCAGGGGTAATCACTAGTTTGATTTCATGGTAATAACTTCCCGGATATTTTTATGCTATTACCACATTAATATTCATGCTGTATAATATAGCTTGGCAGGTGTGTGCATTTCTATTGGCTAGATACCAAGAAGTGGAATTGTTGGATCATAATTCATACAGATATTTAATCTTATTAGGTACTGCCAAGCTGTTTTCCAAAATACTTTACAAGAATTTACACTCTCACAAATAGTAAGTGTTATCATAGCTCCATATGGTTGCTAGTATTTGCTATTGTTGACCTTTTTTTAAAAAAAAATTATATACCTGGTGAGTATACTGGTATCTCATTGGAGCTTTAATTTATATTCCCCTAATAAGTAATGAAGTTGAACACTTTTGTATGTATTTACTGGTCAAAATACACTTTTTATAAAGTGTCTGGTTTTTCCCAATTTTTTCTGTTAGATTATCTGTCTTTTCTCATTTGTATTTAAGAATTTATGTTTAATATGTGTATATATATCTATAGATAGAGATAGAGATAGATATAGCTATCCTGAGGCACCCTGGTGGCACTGAGGATATAACATTAGGCTGCTAACCACAAGGTGGGCAGTTCCAATCCACTAGCTGTTCCATGGGACAAAGATGAGAAAGGGACAAAGATAAGCCTGTCTGCTCCCATAAAGATTTAGTAGTCTTGGAACCCTATGGATTAGCTCTACTCTGTCTTGTATAGGATTGCTATGAGTCAGAATCAATTTGATGGCAGTGAATTTGGAGTTTTGTTCTGTATTTTGGTTATGTATATATATGAATGGAGTCCTGGTGTGGTGCTATGGATTAATGCATTGAACTGCAAGATCTGTTTGAATTTCAAGGTCAGTGGTTCAAATTCACCAGCTGCTTCTCAGAAACCCTATACAAGATCACTATGAGTCGGAACCGACTTGATGGCATTTAACAACAACAATAACAATAATTATAT
>NW_006408582.1:430964-443208 GCF_000296735.1 Chrysochloris asiatica | reverse complement strand
TATATATATATATATAAAGCGGGACCCATTCCTAGAAAAAGATACAATGCTTGGTAGACTGGAGGATCAGTAAAAAAGAGTAAGACCCCTAACAAGATGGACTGACACAGTGGCAACCATAACAGTGGACTCAAACATAACAGTTGTGCAGATGGCACAGGACCAATCAGTGTTTCGTTCTGTTGTGTTGAGGACTGCCATGTGTCAGATTGACTCGACGGCACCTAACAACAGTTTTGACTCATATTGTTGTTGTTAGGTGCCATCAAGTCCAACTCATAGCTACCCTGCATAGGGTTTCTGAGGCTGTAAATATTTACAGGAGCAGAAAGGTTCATCTTTCTTCCTCAAAGCCACTGTAGATTTGAATTGCTGACCTTGCAGTTACAACCCAACTTGTAACCAAGGGTCCTCACGTATATTTTACACATAGGGTTGCTATGAGTCATAATCCACTTGATGGCAGTGGGTTTTGTTTTGCTTTTTTTTTTTCACAATTATGGGGCTTATTAGGAACACTAACAAGTTACAATACAGGATCAGAAAATGCTGAAGCATCATTGTTCCAGTCAGCTGATGATCAATGCCCAAAGGACACACCACTGCAACATAAACCTCATCCTGAAGACAATAGCTCTAGCTCTGTAGATTAACAAACCCAGATTCCCAATTTAAATGCTGGAGGCACCACATTTTACAAAATTCTCCCTGCCCCAAATCACTTATTTTTACTTACTCTATGAACTGAGAAACCCACTGCTCTGTCTAAAGCTCTGGTTCTTGTTTCTTCTAATGCTACTCTGCCACTCCTTAGATGTCACAGTTTTCTGTCCCTGGGTCAAGGAGGTTCAGTGCACAGGGATCTTGGGGTCCAGAGGAGGTGCTTCACTCTTAACTCCTATAATTTGATGATAGTGAGATCACTCCTGCTCCTGAGATGGCTTATTAAAAAGAAACAAAAATTATGGCTACTTGAGTGAAGGTTTACATATAAGACCATCGGTTTTATAGTCAACAAATCAGTTTCATGTCAATGCTTGAAATCCCTTCCGTGGAACAACAGTTCTCCCACTTCTTTCTAGTGGTTCCTATTTCCATTCCACCCACCTTCCCATCCCGTCTCAACTTTATCTTTTGGTAAACGTTACACTTTTGATTTTGAATGACTGACCATTCTATGGTGAGCATATCTTATTAGTCTTTCTGTCCCTCCTCTATAACTATCTACTGCTTGGCTGAAAATTAGGCCATTAGGGGAAATTCCATTCCAGACATGAAGGGTGGTCAAGGGCCATGGTCTCAGGTTCCTCCAGTTTCTTTCTGACCAGTAAGCTTGATCTTTTTTTTTTTTTTTAATACTTTTGAGATTTGTTTCTCATTTCCTCCACTCGATCCAGAATTTCTAATGTGATCCCTTTCAGAGCCATAGGAAGTAGCAGCTGGGCACCATCTAGTTCTGGTCTCAGAGTCATGGAGACAAATATTTACATGTTCCATTAATCCACTGGACTGATTACAATCATCTCTAATTCTCCTCATCCTTCTGTCTTCTGCACAGGGAGAGATGAATAGCCACAGCTTAAATGGGTGCTTATGAGCTTTTAAGATTCCAAATGCTACTCAACAAAGTAGGATGTTGAACGTTGTCTTTGTGGACTGTTAGGCTAATTGACCATGGTGTCCCCTGAGACTATGGTCTTGAGCCCTCAGACCCAGAAACTCACTGCCTTAGATGTTTGATAGTATCTAAAAAGTTTTCATCATTTTGCCCACAATATACCACACCACATTCAAAGCTGTTTTCTGGACACAAATATCCTTTAAAACTCATATATTTGTGAGTAGACTCCCACTTTTCCTCACATACTCATTCAGCCTGTATCTCTGTTCATGTGTCTACCCTCAGAACACTGCTGATCCAAGGTTGTGCATATATATATCACTATTTACCTCTTTCCCCTTTAGTCCTTTAGTTCTTGCATATCTCCCTATATCTTCTTCTGTCTTCATCATTCTTCTTATATATTGTCCTCCCCCCTTCTTGTATATTACCCTTCCTGTCACCTGATTTAACATGTGTCTACGTATTCTGGATATGTCCGTTGTCAATTGTATGCATTGCAAACATGTACTTTGTGTCTGATCTTTCACTCTCTTAATAGAAGCCTTTCTCAGAAAGAGCCTTTTCACTATTATTTTGATGTAGTTAAATGTGTCATACCTATTCCTTTAGTGCTAATGGGCTTATATTTTTATATCTTCTTTAAGAAATCTTTCTTTACCCCAAAGGCATATAGAAAGTCTCAAACATTGTTTTCTAGAAGCTTACTGCTTTTCTTCTTATTTTAAGACTTATAATCCATCTGGTGGCGTCCTGGTGTGGTGCTGTAAGAGAAGCACTGGACCACAATGTCAGTTTCAACTGCAAGGTTGTTGTTATTGTGAAGTGCCATTGAGTCAGTTCTGACCCGTAGCAATAGGGTTCAAGCTGGTGAGCTTGAACCACCTACCTTGCAGTTCAAACAGCTTTGCAATCTGGCTCATTAACCCACAGCACCACACCAGGACTCCAGCTGCAAGGTTGTTGTTGTTGGTAAGTGCCATAAGGTCGGTTTCGACCCATAGCGACCTTGGATAGGGTTTCCAAGGAGCATCTGGTGAACTTGAACCGCCAGCCTTACAGTTCAGACAGCTTTGCAGTCTGGTGCATTAACCCACAGCAGCACACCAGGCATTACAAATTCACTAGTAGCTCCTCGGAAACACTATATAGAGTTGCTTTCAGTCAGAACCGACTCAATAGCACTTAACAACAACAATAATCTATCTAGCAATGAATTTTAGTGTGGATTTGGTATCATTTAGGGCCAAGTTTGATTTTTATTTTTTCAATATGAACATGCTATTGTTCCAGATCCAATTGCCAATTTTTCCCCCACTGCTCTACTAAGCCACTGTTGTTCTCCATCAACAACCCCCCCAAATATATACATGGATACCTTTCTGCACTCTTTATTCTGTTCCATTTGTATAGTTGTTGTCTTTGTGTCATTGCCATACTGCTATAATTAAAGTGACTTTATAATTGGTCTTGAAATCCAATAGAACAAGCCCTCCCATCTACTTCTTCAAGAGGTGTTGACTCAAGGAGGTATGCAAGGGTTAAAGGAGATAGAGGTTAATGGTTAGATATACACAACCTTGGAACAAAAATATTCAACATTCTATGGGAGAAAGATGAGAGGGTTTTTGCCCTAGCAAAAATTCACAGCCTCAGAAACTCTATATAGGTTCACTATGAGTAGGAACTGACTTTACAGCACTTTACAACCATGATAAAATGAAGTCCAGCTTTCTCCATCATTGTTGCTGTTGTTCTTAAGTGCTTTGGGGTCAGTTCCAACCCATAGCAACCCCTTATAGAGTTTTCAGGGAGTAACTGATGAGTTTGAACCATCAACCTTGTGGTTCAAACCAAACTTGCAATTAAGTGCTTATCATACAGCGCCACACCAGGACACCGCTCCATCATTACAAGGTTTCATTTGACATTTCAAAATCAATTGATTCCATATTAACAATACACATAAAAAAGAAAAATCATTTTATCATCTCAATTAATGTAGAATACGCATTTGAAAAATTTCAGCATTGATTCATGGGAAAAAAAACCTTAGCAAAAGTTAAATAAATTAATCACAAAGGACAAGGTGCTATGGGTTAATGTGCTGGGCTGTAAAGTTGGTATGAACCACAATATCAGCAGTTCAAACTCACCAATTGCTCCTCAGAAACCCTGTACAGGGTCGTTATGGGTCAGAATCGACTCAATGACACCTAACAACAATATCAACAATATATGAAATACCTAGAATTTAGTAAATGTATAGAGACCAAAGTTTTCTTAGGGATTAACAGGAATTGTTGTTAAGTACCATGGGGTTGGTTCAGTGGAGTGAAAGAGTATCTTTACTTAAAGGACACTGAATTTATGTTAAGAGTGATGGAAAAGTTTGGAAACAGATAATAGTGATGGGTTACACAACATGCAGGATGAATACAATTAACTAATGTCACTGAATTGTACATGCAAATAATGTTGAAGTGGCAAATGTTTTGTTATGTATATTTTTATTACCATACAAAAGGTAGGGATTAAAAATTTTTTTAGTAAAGTAGGAATTGGAAGGAACTTTCTTAATCTGATAAAACCTACACCAAAATATTAAAACACTGAATGCTTTCTATTTGAGCCTGACAACAAGACAAGGAGAACTCTCTATTGGCATCTCCATTTAATTTTGTACTCAGAGCTGTAAGATAAAAACCAATAACCAGCAGGTATAAGAATTGTAAAGGAAGAAATCAACTGTCACTATTTACAGACATTATGATTATATATAAAAAGTCAGAAAGAAGTCAATAACTGATTCTAGCAAGTTTTCTGGATATATAGATAAAGTCAATATCAAAAAAGGAAAAGGGAAAATCAATTTTACTTCTATTAGCAACCAAAAGTAAAAATGAAATTAAAGATATCATATGTTGTTGCATTGTTAAGTGCTGTCAAGTCGATTCCTACTCAAAGTCACCTTGTATGGAGTTTTCAAAGAGCTGCTTGAAAGTGGGTTTGAACTGCCAATGTTGTGGTTTGCAGTCCAGTGCAGATCTTACAACACCACACCAGAAGACCAAAAATACCATATAGAATAGTACAAAATATCAAATGCCTAGTAATAAATCTGAGAAAATACGTGCAAAATTTCTTTATATAAAGCATAAAACATAGAAGTAGAGTGAGGTGCTGTAGGATAAGCATTGGACTGCTAATCACAAATTCGGAGGTTCAAGCCCAACAGCTGCTTCTCAGAAACCCTATATAGAGTCACTATAAGTCAGAACCTACTCTGGGCACACACCAAGAGAGAAGTGGAAGGATATATTATGTTTAATCATTAGCAGACTACGACGAGAGAGGTTTATTTCAAGAAAATGGTTCATGCAGTTGTGTGCTTGGAAAGTCCAAATTTGTAAGTCAGGCTATCAGAATAGAGGTTTCTGACTCATGTGGTTGCAGAGACTGACAAACTAAAAATCAACAGGTCAGACAGCAGGTTGATGGCTCACATCCCAAGATCCAAAGGTCAGAAGATGATAAATTGAATACAGGATCGAGAGAGGGCAAGTTTTACCGGAACATCCATATATATTGGACCTTAGTTGAACTAAGGAAATTTCCAGCTCTGATGTTGTTGTTCTTAAGTGCTGTCAAGTTGGTTGCGAGTCATAGCAACCCTGTATAGGGCTTCCAAGGAGCAGCTTGTGAGCTTGAACTGTCGATTTTGCAGTCTGATGCATTAGCCCATAGCACCACACTCTAGCTCTGACAGTGTTTAACAAAAGGAAATAAAACTTAGAAATGAAGAGTCCAGTTGGCCATGAACTTATTTGAAATCGACATTGTGATGAGACCCTTATATTAATGTTGTTGCTGTTGTGTAAGTGCCTTTGAGTTGGTTCTGACTCATAATGACCCTGAATAGGGTTTCCAAGGAGCAGCTGGTGAGCTTGAACTGCCAATCTTGCAGTTCAAACCAACTTTGCAGTCCAGTGCATTAACGCACAGCGCCACACCAGGACTCCCTTATATTAATAGAAATCAATAAAATGTAGAGAAAGAATACAATGCTTAGTATCGGAAGACTGTTTTGTGTGAGCAACTAAGTGACCTTGATCCAAGATATTTCCCTGATGGGTGGGATGGTGGAACCAGAGTGTCTCTAAATTTCTATCTCCATAGCAACATAGACCAGTAGAACTTTCTGTATTGATGAAATTGTTCTATATCTGTGCTGCCTGATACAGTAGCCACTAGTCACATTTGGAAGTCCTGGTGTGGTGTTGCATGTTAATGCACTGGACTGAAAGGTTGGTTTGAACTGCAAGGTCAGAAGTTCAAGCCCACCAGCTGCTTCTTGGAAACTCTATACAGGGTCACTATGAGTTGGAACCGACAAGACACTTTAAAAAAAAAAAAAAAAAGTCACATATGACTATTGAACATGTGATATGTAGTTAGCATAATTACAATGAACTTAAATGTAAACTGCTATATGTAACTAGTTGTTACCATATTGGACAACATACCTCTGTAGTGAACAAAACAGGAGAAACGTACTCTTTTGCCCTTGGTAAAAGGACATATCTGAGGTACTTTGTAGTTGATACCAAGACTCAAAAAAGAAACCTTGATAAACTTGAACAAATCTAGAAGAGAATAAACATGATCCTGACGGGTCTAGAAAATAGATGGAGAAAGAAATGAGAAAGAGAAGACTTTAAATTATATATAATTAGTAAAAGTAGGGTTGCCTTCTAAAAGATTAGACTTAACTAAAGTACAGAGAAAAAAGTAACTGGATGGAAACTACTGAAAGGCCAATTTCAATCAGTGTGAAAACCAAGTTCCCAACAAAGACATCTGTTATTAGAATTCGCTATCTACTGTGTGGTGACCTAGTGTGGCACTGTTAGATAAGCACTGGACTGGTCAGTGGTTCAAAACTACCAGCCACTCCTTGGAAACCCTATATAGGGTCTCGATGAGTCAAAACAGACTATGTGGCACTTAATAACAAACATGGTGAAACCCTGTCGTTGAATGTGTGCAAAACAATGGTTTCATGGCCACTTAAAAGGAATATTATTCAGAGATTTTGTACTCTGTTGCATGAAGTAGGAAACTAGTCTAGAGTACATTATAATTATAAGATCTGTGATGCTGGGAGACAAGATAAATTCCAACTGGATTAAACTATAAAAGTCTTCTATAGTTACCAATGATGTCATTAAACATTAATGGTGGTAGATTTCAAGGGAAATGTGATGAGGAAGGTAGGACAACAGAGAATCAAGACACAGTGAATAAAGTATAATCAAAGACATTGGAGTGAGAGGAATTTAGGGTATGCTTATGGAAATAGTGGTTGTGAGTTTGGGGGATGGTAAGATGTAATACATGTTTTATTCATGGAATACTTGAATGCCTTGTATACATTGGTAGATTAATCCCCAACTCAGAACTCTGCCTTTTATCTTTAGGTTTTATTTGGCCAAGTCGATACAGTCCTTAAATTGAGTAAGATCTTCAGATACCTTATTAGCAGGCCCAAAGACCATTTAAGTACAGGTTTTGTGGAAGAAAAATTTCTCTAAACAACTTTGCAAAAACATTGTCTGTCCTGCTTTAATCAAATGCTTTAAAATTGATGTGACTACTGTCATGAGTCTAAATATTTTCTTTTCCTTCTTACAGGTGCTGGCCAGAGGTCTGATCAATACAAATGTGTCAGCAAAGGAGGAACCTGTAACTTTTCCCATTGCCCACTCTTTAGCAGAATTGAAGGCACGTGTTACAGTGGGAGAGCCAAGTGCTGCATCTATTCATAGTGAGATACGAATGACTGGGACAATGAATGTAGAAGCCAACTGAAGCAATTGTAATTACTGCTTTAATAAAAGAAAAAAATTTTTAGCATACCTTCTTCCAACCAAAGGAAATTGTGTGCTTCATTTCACAAACCATGGGAGTTACAGAAATGAGACAGACCACAAAGGCGGTTTGGCACAGAGATTGTGGGAATGATGACTAGGGATTGAGTAAGATCACTCCCACTTTATTTTACTACCAAACCAAAATGTTCTTCATGGCTCACTGCCTTCCTCATTCCCAGCAGAGGCTCACATAAAATCTAATGGTGCCAGCAGCCTATTCAGTAAAATATAAGAACTGCAGGACCTACAATCGCTGCCTTTGAATTTGACACACTCTTTGAAGTTGGGGTAAATGTTGACCAATCGATTTTAGCATTTGAGAGCATTTATTATTACCATAAAAGTGTTTCATTAAGTTTCACTGTCTAGGCCTAATATCTGAATTTCCAGATCACAATTACATAAACTAGTTATATAATTCAAAACCATCTTATATGACCTAGTATGTCTGTATTTCCTTCCTTCCATAGAAGATCTTAGGTCTGGGCACACACTGGAGAGGCATGATGGGTAATCATCCCTCTTTACCAAGAAATTTTAACAGCTTCTCATTAGATATAAATTTATTTCTTTAATTTGGCAATAGTGATTTCATATTCCCCATCTAAAATTTATAAACACAAATGAAAATCTACCACAACAAAAGCTTTGCCCCATCCTCCAGTGATAGATGCAGAGTTAACTTATCTCTACTGTACGGAAAAGGATGAGAGAGGACGATGCTGGTCTACGTGGTGGACATTAACTTCTATTCAGGCACTCTCTTTAACATATACCATATTTTATGCAAATAATGTATGTGTTATATGTTTAAACCAGCAAATATTTTGTGGGTTAGTTTCCTATGTGTGCTATGAGCATTATATATGTATATGTGTTACTTGCTGTTGGCATTATATGTGAAAATAGGGAACACAACATGTGGTTTTAATTACAGTGAATCCAGGCTTCTTCTACCCTCTCCCAAAGAGCTCAGTAATAATTCAGGACCATTCTATCTTGGGAAGAAATCTCAGCCATACTGTCAACATCAATCTTCAAGATACTCATATTTAGGTCCTCTTATAGCAGATGCCCACCACTGTCTGTCAGTTTGTCATACTATGGTGGCTTGTGAGTTGCTGTGATTCTGAAAGTGATGCCACCAGTATTTTAAATGCCAGAAGAGTCACCCATGATGAACAGGTTTCATATGAGCTTCCAGACAAAGACAGACTAGGAAGAAGGAATGATAAACTACTTCTGAATATTTAGTTACTGAAAACCTTATGAATAGCAGAGAAATGCTGTCAGATACAGTGCCAGAAAATGAGCCCCTCAGGTTGGAAGGCACTCAAAATACGACTGGGGAAGAGCTGCCCCCTCAAAATAGAGTTGACAGTGATGACGTGAATGGAATAAAGCCCATGGGAGAAAAGCCCACGAGACCTTCGTTTGCTGATGGGGCACAACTCATAATGAATTTGGGTTTTTGAAAAGTCACTATGATAGGAGTTGATGAAGGCCTTGGATAGTGCAAGACTTGAGACTAATCCTTGAGGAATTCATTGCAGGAGATTGTTTTGGCTGGACTAAGGCAGTGAACGTTTGGAGAGAAAGGGAGAGATCTGTAAGTCTTTTTGAAGTAGAAGCAATAGAACTTGCTGATTGACTCATTCAAATTACAGGGTCTTTAGGTGAATAAACAGTTTATTTCTTATATGGCTGCTAGAAGGATAAAGAGGTTTAGAAGAAAAATCAGTAATTGGAGTTTATAAGATATCCAAATGAAGATCATCAAGAGGTAGCTGGATGCATGATTACATGATTGAATCCCCCAAAAGAGAATCTTTATCTGTGCAAATTCTGAGGTTTATTGAGTATAAAATACTAAAAAAACAAATATTCAGCAATAAATAGGTAATCTGCAAAGAGATACAGGAAGACCATAAACACATTCACCACTCCCAATTAAGAAGTATAAAGTGTTTCTTTTTTTATAGAGATAATGTGTATTGGAGTCAAGCTTCAATTTCCTCAACCTTTTAGGACTCCACTGAAGTTTTATCTCAGCTTACCCCAGCATGTGACAACCGCCTTTCCTGACTCCAGTTGATCTCCCAAATGATACTCAAGCCTATTGATTTCTTATTAAGGAATCCTTTCTGATTCTTAAAAAAAAATATGTTGGATACAGTATCTTATTCTCTATTTAGTGGATTTCATCTTTATATATTCTGATATGCTGACCATGTACATTTCCCCATTCCATTCTTCAAGGCTGCCAGCGACATAGTCTCCAACCTGATGTCATTCTTTGGTGGATTCTTATACTTATATCCAAGCATGTTAAGCTCAATGTTCCATGCAAACCATCCCACTGTATGAGCTAAAATTTAAATCCCAGCTCTATACAAGGATTTAGCCATTCCTGAAAAATGAGAGCACTGCCCTATATTCCCCAGCTACAGGTCATTTCACGGAGAATAACAACTTAAAAACTAGATGGAAGGACTGAAAGGATTCAGCTGCAGTGTTTAACATCTTGTATGAGCCCAGCCTATTTCCCTGAATTTGGTTTTCAGAAATGGACAATAGCCCGTTGCACTGATGAGCAATTCCCTAAACTCTGCCAAGTGGCCATAGACAACCCCCTGGAGGCCAAGCAATGGATGGTATCTTCAATCACCTCCCAATTTCCTGTGATGCTCACCCAGATGGACACTATCTTTAATTTCCTCTCAATATCTTGCCATAATAGCCCAGACGTGCAGTGAGGAGCTCTATCAGCAACAACACAGAATACCTGACCAAGCAGGCTCAGGGGATAGGGTAGAACTCTGAACCACATATAAAGGAATATTTAGAAGCTTGGAAGGCTTACAGCTAGGGGAATTTGTAGCAGAATCAAGAAATCCATTGCTTCCTAATTCAAGATGCTCAGCTGCTCCTGGAGCCACCATCATGGGAGAGACAAAGCAGGGGAAGGATCAGAACAGCCACAAATGTCTGACAGAACCATGGACATTCTTTTTTTGGTATCTGCTCATTGGTCTCTCGCTGTCTGTGCATCTCTATTCTGGTGACTAGAGGGGATGCCTGAACATCCCACCCCACCCACTGGAGGGTTTTACTATGCATGCGCACAGATCTTCTCGAAATTTAAAGTGACAGTTTCCACTTAAAACCAAACGACCACCACTAGTCTGTCAGTTTGCCCTAGTTTGGTGGCTTGTGAGTTGCTATGATTCTGAAAGCTATTCCACTGGCATTTTAAATACCAGCAGGGTCACTGACGGTGGACAGGTTTCAGGTGAGCTTCCAGACAAAGACAGACTAGGCAGAAAGAATGATGAACTACTTCCAAATATTTAGTCACTGGAAACCTTATCAATAGCAGAGAAACACTGTCAGATATAGTGCCAGAAAATGACCCCTGTAAGTTGGAAGGCACTCAAAATGAGACTGGGGAAGAGCTGCCTCCTCAAAGTATAGTTGACCATGATGACGCAAATGGAGTAAAGCCCATGGGAGAAAGCCCCTTGGACCTTCATTTGCTAATGGAGCACAACTCAAAATGAAGAGAAACAGCTGTAAACATCCACTGAAAATCGGAACATGGAATGTACAAAGTGTGAATCTGGGAAAACTAGAAGTTGTCAAAAATGAAATGGAATGCATAAACATCAATATCTTAGGCATTAGTGAGCTGAAATGAACTGGTATTGGCCATTTTGAATCTGACAACCACATGATTGACTATGCCAGGAATGACAAATTGAAGAAGAATGGTGTTGCATTCATTGTTAAAAAGAACATATCCAGATCAGTCATGAGGTACAACACTGTCTGTGATAGGATAGTATCTATGAGCCTACAGGGAAGCCGAGTTAATACCACTATTATTTAAATTTATGCACCAACCACTAAAGCCAGTGAAGATGAAATAGAAGAATCTATTAACTTCTTCAGTCTGAAATTGATCAAACATGCAATCAAGATGTATTGATCATTACCAGTGATTGGAATGCAAAGGTTGGGAGCAAAGAGGAAGGAATAATAGTTGGAAAATATGACCTTGGTGATAGAAATGATGCTGGAGATCGCATGATAGAATTCTGGAAAATCAATGATTTGTTCATTTCAAATACTTTCTTTAGACAGCATAAGCGATGACTATACACATGGACCTCACCAGATTGAGTACATAGAAATCAAATTGATTACATCTGTAGAAAGAGACGATGGAAAAGCTCCATATCATCAGTGAAAACAAAGCCAGAGGCAGACTGTGAAACAGACCATCAATTGCTTATATGCAAATTCAAACTGATGCTGAAGAAAATGAAAACAAGTCCAGGAGAGCCAAAACATGACCTTGACTATATCCCATCTGAATTTAGAGATCATCTGAAGAAAAGATTTGATACATTAAACTCTAAAGACAGAAGACCAGAAGAGTTGTGGGATGACATCAAGAGCATCATACAGGAAGAAAGCACAAAGTTATTAAGAAGACAAAAAAGAAGAAAAAGGTCAAAATAGATGTCAGAAGAGACACTGAAACTTGCTCTCCAGTGTAGAGATGTTAAGCAAATGGAAGAAATGAGGAGGTCTAAGAGCTGAACAGAAAATTTCAAAGATCAGCTCGAGAAGATAAAGCCAAATATTACAAAAAAATATGCAAAAATCTGGAGTCAGAAAACCAAAA
>NW_006408582.1:422761-428624 GCF_000296735.1 Chrysochloris asiatica | reverse complement strand
TGGAGAACCCATCTCATCATAACAGCATTTGGTCCTAAGGTCAATACCTAATGAAGCTTGCTATAGAATAACACTTCCTTACCACAAGTTTGGCAACAGGATACAGCTATTGCTGTTTCTGCCTATTCTCTGCCACCCATTCTAGGTTCTTCTGAGCTTCTACCTTCATTTCCACCTGTCTGGCAAAACCAGTTTCAAGGATGCAGCTTACATTGTAGTCTGTGCTATATAAATCCTTTCTTCTAAGGATGAGACTCTTGCAACTTCACCTTAGCAGGATCAACAGAGTTACTTTATTTTTCTTCTTAAAAAGTATATTCTCCCACTTGTTTAACAAATTTCTCCCCGATGGTGCATATTTATTAGCCCTCTATGTACTATTCCCCAATGCTCTAGCCCCTAACTTAGTAAGGTTGGAACTCAAAAGACACTACTTGAACCATCTTGAAAGTAAGATGGCTTTAAAGTGAAGGGGAATATTTAAGCATTGTCTGAAATTCACTTTACTCCTGAATGGTTTCAAGGTACAATTTCATGGTTCCATAGCATCTACTCAAGATGAAAAACAAAACAGTATTTATCAAAGTAAATTCAAACTACAGTTCCAGGTCCATCCTTTAGTACCATGCTGAAATCAAGAAATTACAGACCCACACACTACCTACTGTTAGTAGGAGAGGGGTCCACTGGGATAGATTGACATCTCTTGCATAGGAGTTTCTTTTATCGCTCAATTACTCCTACATTTCAGGGCATTGTGGTAGATGGAAGGTTCATTCACACACAGTGACTGTATTCTTCTATCATGAAAAATAAAGTAAATTTGACCACAAGTTACTTGAATGTAAACACTGGACATTGTAATACCAATCCCTTAAAAAGAGTGCAATACTTCATTACTAAGGCATACCAGGAAGTCCTCATGTAGCACTGTAGGATAAGCACTAGACTGCTAACTGTAGTCAAATTCACCAGCTGTTCATTGGAAACCCTATACAGGGTTCACTATGAGTCAGAACCTACTTGATGACACTTAACAACAAGAAGGCACACCATACTAGGTGTGTGCACAAATAGGTATGATGTTGTTGTTGTTAAGTGCTGTTGAGTTGGTTTCAACTCATAGCAGCCCTGTATAGCGTTTCTGAATATCAGCTGGTGGGTTTGAACCACTGACCTTGTGGTAAACTGTCCAGTGCTTATCCTACAGTGTTACACCAGGACTCTATAAACTATATGAGACATTGGGTTGTTGTTGTTGTTAAGTTCTGTCTAGTCATTTCCAACTCATAGTGACCCTGTGTAGGGATTCCAAGAAGCCACTGGTGGGTTCGGACTGACAACCTTCAGGTTAGTGGTCTGGTACTTATCCTACAGTGCTACACCATAACCAATAGGTATGCTGTTGTTGTTGTGAAGTGCTGTCGAGTCGGTTCAGACACATAGCAACCCTGCATAGGCTTTTCTAGGAGCAGCTGGTGAGCTTGAACTGCTGACCTTGCAGTTTAAACACCTTTGCAGTCTGGCACATTAACCCACAGCACCAACACCATGACTCCACCAACAGGTATTGTTGTTGTGTTATTGTGAAGTGCTGTCGAGTCGATCCTGACACATAGCGACCCTGGATAGGGTTTCCAAGGAATGGCTGGTGAGCTTGAATCACCGACCTTGCAGTTCAAATGGCTTTTCAGTCTGGTGCATTAACCCACAGCGCCACACCAGGACTCCACCAATAGGTATATTGTTGTTGTTGTTCTTGTTGTTAAGTGCCATCGAGTCGATTCCGACCCATAGCGACCCTGGATAGGGTTTCCAAGGAGCAGCTTGTGAGCTTGAAGCACTGACTTTGCAGTTCAAACAACTTTACAGTCGGATGCATTAGCCCACAGCACCACACCAGGTATAGGAACTGCTTAATCTATGAGTCTATTTCTGTTCAAGAAGGAAATTGGCCAAAACAAGCTTCATGGAAGGCAGATGGGGTTGTGATTGTTGGCATGAAAATATACCCAAGCTGGCATTTCTGCTTCAACCTTGATAGTGAATTCATGTGATTTCATACCAAGAGTAGCATGCTACGCTGACTTTCATAGCTCATTAACCCACCACGGTACACCAAACAATCAAGTGAAGAGATCTGCCTGGGTTTCTTACCTCAGTATTATTGGCTCTTGATCATATGCTACCTCTTGAAACAGTTGAACATCTACCATTTCCTTTTGGTACAGTGACTCTTTGTATTCCTTCCATCTTCTTTTGATGCTTTCTGCATCATTCAATAATTTGCCCAGAGAATCCTTTAATAAATAAAGTCGAGGCTTGAATTTTTTTTCTTCAGTTCCCCCAGCTTGAAAAACGCTGAACATGTTCTTCCTTTTTGGATTTCTGACTCCAGATCTTTGCACATTTTGTTGTAATATTTGGCTTTATTGTCTCGAGCTGATCTTTGAAACTTTCTGTTCAACTCTTGTACCTCCTCATTTCTTCCATTTGCTTTAGCATCTCTATGCTGAAAAGCAAGTTTCAGTGTCTCTTCTAACATCCATTTTGACATTTTCCTTCTTTCTTGTCTTCTTAATGGCTTTGTGCTTTCTTCTTGTATGATGTTCTTGATGTCATCCCACAAGTCTTCTGATCTTCGGTCTTTAGTGTTTAATGTATCAAATCTGTTCTTCAGATGATCTCTAAATTCAGGTGGGATATATTCAAGGTCATATTTTGGCTCCCATGGACTTGATAACAACATTTTCTTCAGTTTCAGTTTGAATTTGCATATGAGCAATTGATGGTCTGTTCCACAATCTGCCCTTAGCTTTTTTTTGACTGACAATATGAAGCTTCTCCATCATCCCTTTCCTCAGATGTAGTCAAATTGATTTCTATGCATTCCATCTGGCAATGTCCATAGGTATAGTCATCTCTTATGCTGTCTAAAAAAGGTATTTGAAATGAATAAATCCTTGATTATACAGAATTCTATCATGTGGTCTCCAGCATCATTTCTATCACCAAAGCCATCTATTCCAACTACTGATCCTTCCTGTTTGTTTCCAACCTTTGCATTCCAATTACAAGTAATGATCAATACATCTTGATTGAATTTTTTATCAATTTCAGATTGAAGTTGATAGAATTCTTCTATTTCATCCTCACTGGCTTTATTGGTTGGTGTGTAAATTTATTGGTTGGTATTAACTGGACTTCCCTGTAGGCACATGGACATTATCCTATCACAGACAGCATTGTACCTCATGATTGCTCTGTATATGTTCTTTTTGACAATGAATGTAACACCATTCAAATTCACATGCCAACCACTAAAGCCAGTGATGATGAAATTGAAGAATTCTACCAATTTCTATAGTCTAAAGTTAATCAAACATGTAATTAAGATATATTGATAATTACTGGTGATTGGGAGGCAAAGTTTGGAAACAAAGAGGAAGGATCAGTAGTTGGAAAATATGGCTTTGGTGATTTTGTTAGGATTTTGCAAGACCAATGACTTATTCATTGCAAATACCTTTTTAAACAACATTAAAGGTGACTATATATGTGGACCTCACCAGATGGAATATACAATAGTCAAACTCATTACATCTGTGGGAAGAGATCATAGAAAAACTCAATATCTTGCACCACAACGAGACCAGAAGTAGACTGTGGAATCGACCATCAATTGCTGATACGGAAGTTCAGGTTGATGCTGAAGAAAATTAAAGCAAGTTCATGAGAGTCAAAATATGACCTTGCACACATCCCACCTATATTTAGAGACCATCTTAAGGACAGATTTGATGCATTGGAGTTGTGGGACGACATCAAGAATATCATAAGGAAAGAGAGCAAAAGTCCATTGAAAAACCAGTTAAGTAAGAAAAGACAAAGATAGATGTCAGAAGAGACTGAAACTTGCTCTGTAACATAGAGATGCTAAAGCGAATGGAAGATATAAGAAAGTAAAATAGCTGAACAGAAATTTTCAAAAGGGTAGTTCAAGAAGACAAAGTAAGGGATTATAATGAAATGTGCAAAGACCTGGCATTAGAAAACCAAAAGGGGAGAACGTGCTCAGCATTTATCAAGCTGAAAGAACTGAAGAGAAAATCCAAACTTCTACTAGCAATATTGAATGATGCAGAAAGCATCAAAAGGAGATAGGAGGTATATAGAGAGTCAATATACCAAAAATAAATGGTTGGTGTTCAACCATTTCAAGAGGTACATAGGATGGTACTGAAGGAAGATGTCCAAACTTCACTGAGCCATTGGAAAATAAAAAAGAACAAGGCTCCAGAAATTGACAGACTATAAATGGAAACTTTCAACAAATTGATGAAACACTGGAGTCACTCACTCAGCTATGCCAAGAAATTTGGAAGAGAGATACCTGGCCAACCTATCAGAGAGATCCATATTTGTGTCCATTCCCAAGAGAGGTGACCCAAGGGAATTGGGGTATCACCAAACAATATCATTGCATACAAGTAAAATTTACTATAGATAATTCAAAAACAAGTCCTGGTGTGATGCTGCAAGAATAATGGCTGGACCACAAACTCGGTTTAAACCACAAGGACAGAGGTTCCAAACTCACCAGCTGCCACTTGGAAACCCTATACAGAGTTACTATGACTTGGACTAGACTCAATAGCACTTAACAACAACAAAAACAACAATTCAAAAATGGTTGGAACAGGCCACGGATAAGGAACTGTTAAAAATTCAAGTAAGATTCAGAAGAGGACATGAAATCAGTGATACCATTCCTGACATCAGATGAATCTTGATAGAAAGCAGAGAATACCAGAAAGATGTTTGTTGTTGGGGTATTAAGTGCCTTAGAGTTGTTCCAACTCATAGTAACTCTGTATAGGCTTTCTAAGGAGCACCTGGTAGGTTTGAACTACCAATCTTGTGGTTCAAAGTCCAGTGCCAATCCTACAGCACCATACCAGGAGACCACTTTATTGACTATGCAAAGATTTCTGACTGTATGGTTCATGACAAACTATGGATAACATTGGGAAGAATGGGCATTCCAGAACACTTAATTGTGTTCATGTGAAACCTGAACATAGACCAAAAGGCAGTCCATCAAACAAAACATGGGGACACTGAACGGTTTAAAATCAGGAAAGGTGTGTGCCAAGATTTTATATTTTCACCATACTTTATATGGAGTCCTGGTGTGGCACTGTGGATTAATGCACCAGACTGCAAAACCTTATGAACTGCAAGGTCAGCGGTTCAAGCTCACCAGCTAGCTGCTCCTCGGAAACCCTATACAGGGTCGCTGTGGGTCGGAATCAACTTGATGGCACTTAACAACAACATTCAGTCTGTATACTGAGCAAATTATCTGAGAAACGGGGTTAAATGAAGAAGAATGTGCATCAGGATTTGAGGAAGACTCATTAACACCTTATGATATGCAGATGATACAACCTTGCTTGCCGGAAGTGAAGAAGTCTTAAAATACTGATGAAGATAGAACACCACAATCTTCAGTATAGATTATACCTCGAAATAATGAAAATAATCCTCACAATCAGACAAAAAAATGACATCATTATAAATGGAGAAAAGCTTGAAGTTGTCAAACACTTCATTTTGCTTGGATTCACTATCAACACTCATTGAAGCAGCAGTCAAGAAATCAAGTTACATATTGTATTACACAAATCTGCTACACACGAACTCTTTGAAATGTTGAAGAGTAAAGATATCAGTTTGAGGACTAAGGCACACTTGACCTTAGCCAGGGTATTTTCAATTGCCTCATATTCATATGAAATTTGGACAATGAATAAGGAAGAACATGGATAAATCACTGCATTTGAATTATGGTGTTGGAGAA
>NW_006408582.1:412960-422661 GCF_000296735.1 Chrysochloris asiatica | reverse complement strand
AGGAGGTATATAGAGAGTCAATATACCAAAAATAAATGGTTGGTGTTCAACCATTTCAAGAGGTACATAGGATGGTACTGAAGGAAGATGTCCAAACTTCACTGAGCCATTGGAAAATAAAAAAGAACAAGGCTCCAGAAATTGACAGACTATAAATGGAAACTTTCAACAAATTGATGAAACACTGGAGTCACTCACTCAGCTATGCCAAGAAATTTGGAAGAGAGATACCTGGCCAACCTATCAGAGAGATCCATATTTGTGTCCATTCCCAAGAGAGGTGACCCAAGGGAATTGGGGTATCACCAAACAATATCATTGCATACAAGTAAAATTTACTATAGATAATTCAAAAACAAGTCCTGGTGTGATGCTGCAAGAATAATGGCTGGACCACAAACTCGGTTTAAACCACAAGGACAGAGGTTCCAAACTCACCAGCTGCCACTTGGAAACCCTATACAGAGTTACTATGACTTGGACTAGACTCAATAGCACTTAACAACAACAAAAACAACAATTCAAAAATGGTTGGAACAGGCCACGGATAAGGAACTGTTAAAAATTCAAGTAAGATTCAGAAGAGGACATGAAATCAGTGATACCATTCCTGACATCAGATGAATCTTGATAGAAAGCAGAGAATACCAGAAAGATGTTTGTTGTTGGGGTATTAAGTGCCTTAGAGTTGTTCCAACTCATAGTAACTCTGTATAGGCTTTCTAAGGAGCACCTGGTAGGTTTGAACTACCAATCTTGTGGTTCAAAGTCCAGTGCCAATCCTACAGCACCATACCAGGAGACCACTTTATTGACTATGCAAAGATTTCTGACTGTATGGTTCATGACAAACTATGGATAACATTGGGAAGAATGGGCATTCCAGAACACTTAATTGTGTTCATGTGAAACCTGAACATAGACCAAAAGGCAGTCCATCAAACAAAACATGGGGACACTGAACGGTTTAAAATCAGGAAAGGTGTGTGCCAAGATTTTATATTTTCACCATACTTTATATGGAGTCCTGGTGTGGCACTGTGGATTAATGCACCAGACTGCAAAACCTTATGAACTGCAAGGTCAGCGGTTCAAGCTCACCAGCTAGCTGCTCCTCGGAAACCCTATACAGGGTCGCTGTGGGTCGGAATCAACTTGATGGCACTTAACAACAACATTCAGTCTGTATACTGAGCAAATTATCTGAGAAACGGGGTTAAATGAAGAAGAATGTGCATCAGGATTTGAGGAAGACTCATTAACACCTTATGATATGCAGATGATACAACCTTGCTTGCCGGAAGTGAAGAAGTCTTAAAATACTGATGAAGATAGAACACCACAATCTTCAGTATAGATTATACCTCGAAATAATGAAAATAATCCTCACAATCAGACAAAAAAATGACATCATTATAAATGGAGAAAAGCTTGAAGTTGTCAAACACTTCATTTTGCTTGGATTCACTATCAACACTCATTGAAGCAGCAGTCAAGAAATCAAGTTACATATTGTATTACACAAATCTGCTACACACGAACTCTTTGAAATGTTGAAGAGTAAAGATATCAGTTTGAGGACTAAGGCACACTTGACCTTAGCCAGGGTATTTTCAATTGCCTCATATTCATATGAAATTTGGACAATGAATAAGGAAGAACATGGATAAATCACTGCATTTGAATTATGGTGTTGGAGAAGAATATTCAAAGGATCATAGACTGCCAGAAGAATAAACAAATCTGTGTTGGAAGAATTACATCCAGAATTTCCTTAAAAGCCAGAGTAACTGACTAGAGGAAGACAAAAAACAATTTTTGATAAAGGAAACAAGTGTAAATTGCCATGATTTGATGAACTTGACCTGTATTTATGGATGTAGTAGCTCAAAATACCAACTGAGAGTATCAATCCTATCCCCTCTGTATAGAGGGTTGATAGGGACAGGCAACTAAGACATTGGCTACCTAAAATCTGGGAACCATAAAGACACAAAGTGACTGGCTTACAAGTTTTGAAGAGGGGATTTAGTTTCAGAGTATATTGGAGAAGATAGAACCCCCCTGAATAGTTTTCATCTTGTCTAGACAGGTCTGGTGAAAGGAGATGGGGGAATAAGATTCTTACGATTCAATAGTGAATAATTATTATGACCAATTGTGACTGTCACAACTGTAAAGTTAGAACTCTTGTAACAAAAAGGGGAGAGTATGAATCAGGCGGTGAACCTCAGGGTCAGCAGTTCGAAACTACCAGCTGCTTTGCGGGAGAAAGATGAGGCTTTCTGCTCCCATAAAGATTTACAGCCTCAGAAACCCTGTACAGAGTCGCTATGAGTCAGAACCGACTCCATGGCACATAACAACAATAGTTAATCTTACAGTCCAGGAACAGAGGACCCTAGGACCATGAAGGGAGAAGAGCACAAGCAGAATGTGGGACTCTATCTAGAGAAGCAGTGACACCAGAGATGGAGGCAGAGATGAGGACATGGAGAGATCGAGCAGCTGAGGACTCTGGACTCATGAAAAGAGAAAGGTTGTGTGCCGGCAGCCAGGAGGCAGGCTTGCAGAATCCCTTTGGTTGCTTAAATGTTTATGTATTCCTGAGTGTTTTTGTGTACATCCCCTCACCCCCACACAAACAAACAAAAAACAGAGGGAATAGAAGCAAATACTGCTGAATGATGATGTACAGAGGAAATTGTAATCATTGCAGTGAAACGATGAGTGTAAAATCAATGTTCTTCCATGTAAACTATCACACAGTTCACAATAAAAACTTTAAAAAAAAAAAAATAGTGGCAAAGATTCCATCTCTCAAACTTTAACCTGTTATCAAGAGTGGCAAGTTCCTGAAGAAGGACATCATGCTTGGTAAAATAGAGGGTCCTCAAAAAAGACTCCCAACCAGATGGATTGGCATGGTGGCTGCTCAATAAGTACAAACATCCCAACAATTTTGAGGATATCCCTTATAAAATGAAAAGATGGTGTAGTGTTCTGTTTTGCACAGGGTCCCTATGAGACGGAGCTGACTCAACAAACAGCACCTAACAAGAAGAACAAGAATAGGGACTTTGTTCAAAAGTGTTTTACTAGAAACGTTGTTGTTGTTGTTGTTGAGTGCCATCAAGTTAGTCTGACTCATAGCAACCCTGTATAGGGTTTCAGGTGAGCAGCTAGTGAGCTTGTACCACTGATCCTGAAATTTATACCAACCTTGCAATCCAGCACATTAACCTGCAGTGCCACACCAGGACTTACCTTTTGTAGTATCACAAATATTTCCTGAAGTTAAATCAAAACTAGAATTATTAGTATATCCTTCACAATGTGCCCTTAGGTTGTTTAAATTACTATATATTACTGAGTGTTTTTGTGTACCTCCCCACCAAAAAACAAACAAACAAATAAAAAAAAAAAAACAGAGGGACTCGAAGCAAATACTGTTGAATTATGATGAACGGAAGAGATTGTAATCATTGCAATGAAATAATGGTGTAAAAGCTCATGTTCTCCCATGTAAACTATCACTCAGTTCACAATAATAATAATAAAGCAACAGAGTTGAAGGTAGGAAATAATGAAAGATAGTTTTTTCTTGTCAAATACTTTGAGTTTTAGTTTCACAAAACACATGAATTACTTTTATAAAAAGTATGCAGTGTAGTATAAACTTCTTGAAAATGCAAAACATTATTATTGTCCATTGCAAAAATCAAAGCCATTTGAATGAGCTGTGATTAGTCTTTCTCCTCAAAAATAATTTTTTAGAATCACATGTTGTTAAATTTCTGGGTGTGATCATTGCATTGTGGTTTTGTCGGAGAACCTCCTGTTCTCAGGAGATACGTGTTAAAGTATTTATGCTTGTAATGCCATGATGCACACAACTTCCTCTCAAATGGCTCAAAGAAATGAAGAAAATAGGTATTGATGAGTGATTACAATTGATGAATCATGAGAAGGGTGTTACAATTATTGCACGTGGTTTCGAAATTTGAGAGGAAAAGGAAGCGAAAAGAAGCCCTAAGAAGCAAGATTTTCAGCTTAAGATTGAAAGAAAGCAACAATAGTTTCCATTCAAATCCTAAAACCTTATATTTGAACTGGAAATATCATGATCCAATCATAACTTTTTTCCTATTAATAAGAACTATTTATTTCTTAGGAGCTGTCCCTGGAGGTGTAGCAGTGACCCACTGTTGTCAAAAATGGATGGTTCATATAAAAAAGACACAGGCTCCAAATTAAGGAGATTCCATTGACTAAAGATGAGACTATTTTTATTTCATTATTGTAGAGAAAAATAACTAAAACTGATTGTAACACATCAAATATATAAACATTTTTGCATTTATAGTGATAGTTATAAAACAATATTGTTCATAATTACAGTTTGTTGGTGCATCAATTTACCATTCTGAAGACTGGTCAACAAAAAAAAAAAGATCAAGTGATTATTCAGTCTTTCCTTCCCAAGCTGTTTATTTTATGGCAAACAATTGTTAAATGAAGGAAATCTCTTCTTACAGATAATTCCCAGGTAATAAATAGTAGACAGAGATAGTAGAATTAGAATATCACCATTTTTGCAACCCCTAATGTAAGGAACCCCTAATCTAAGGAGCAGGACGGTGTGGCGCTATGGGTTAATGCACTGGACTGCAAAGTCAGTTTGAATCGCAACTTTGGTGGTTCAAGCTCACCAGTCACTCCTTGGAAACCCTATACAGAGTTGCTATGGGTCAGAAACCACTTGATGGCACTTAACAACAATGACTGCAATGTAAGGAACCCTAGTTGCACTGTGAGTTCAAACCCACAGCCACTTCAATGATTGATTAATCAGCTTTACTAAAAGCAAGACAACCAGGCATTCCTGAACCTGCTGTTGTGTTAAGAAGTACATAGAGCCACCTGAGAAATATTATTGCCAAAAGGAACTGAACTTGAAACTAATCTAGTCTCTAGATCAACTACTAATTTACAGGAAATAGCTACTCATTTTCTAGAGAAACAAGTACAACAACTACAAAAGGAAACAGTCAAGCCCAGAAGATGAGACATTCTTCAGAACAAATGACCTGGTTTCTGCCACAAACCAATGGTATGAGGAAAAAGAAGGAAGAAAGAAAAACAGAAAAGAGATAAAACATGTACAGCCAATGTGTGGGCCTTGTTTGGATTCTGTATTGAACAAAACAAGTATACTAAGAGATTTTTTAGATACTCAGATTATATAATACTAATTGTTCATTGTTCATTCTTTTAAGTGTGACAGTGATGCTCCAGTAGAACTGGAAGAAAAATGCTCTCATCAGTTAAATATGCATACATAAGTATTTAGAGATGAATAACATGGCATCTTTGATTAGTTTTAAAATGAGCCAACAGAAAGAAATGAAGAAAGAGAAAAAGGAATGGAGGAAAGAGGGGAAAGAAGGAGAGCAGAATTGAAACAAAATTTGTAAAATGTTGATAAATGCTAAAGACTATTGAGATTCATTCATTACATGCATGCTTGTATATATTTCCTTTTCCGTGCTGTTGTTGCTGTTCCTAGGTGCCGAGTTGCTTCTGACTCACAGCAACCCTACACACACCAGAATGAACATTGTCCTGCCCTGTGCCATCTTCACAATTCATGTTATATTTTAGCCCATTACTGCTGCAACTGTGTCAATCCATCTTTTGGGGAATCTTGATCTTTTTCACTGATCTTCAACTTTTCCAAGCATGATCTCCTTTATCAGAGACTAGTGACCCTGATCATATATCCAAAGAAGTAGATACAAAGTCTCACCATACTGGCTTCAAAGGAGCACTCTGACTATACTTCTTCCAACATAGATTTCTTCATTCTTCTAGCAAGTCATGATACTTTTAATATTCTTCTCCAATGCCATAACTTAAATGCATCAATTATTCTATGGTCTTCCTGAATCATTGTCCAACTTTCACATGCATATAAGGCTACTAAAAATACCAAAACTTGAGTCCAGCCCACCTTAATCCTCAAACTGGTATCTTTGCTCTTCAAAAGTGTTCTTGTGCAGTAGATTTGCCTATTGCAATACATCATTTGATTTCTTGACTGTTGTTTCCATGAGTGTTGATTGGGGATCCAATCAAAATTAAATCTTTGATAACTTCAATCTTTTATTTATTTTTTTAACTTTTATGTGAATGAGTAAAGGTTTACAGAACGTATCATCAGTTTTAGATTGAACAAATCATATATGTTGTTGCATTACAGTTATTACAATCCTCCAGGTACCATCAGTTAACAATATTTATCTTTGTTTATTTTAACTTTTGCATCCATCCCTCAGTTTCCTGACACCTTCATCTTTCCTCTGCTGACCTCCCTTTTGATGTATACTGCCTGCTTTTTCACCCATATAAACAGCCTGTGAATAATTTTCCTTCCCCTTCCTCCCATAACTTTCATAGATTATTTCTTTTGTCAAGAAAACTTTCTTAATTTTTTATATTGTACTCATAAAATATCTGTCCTTTTGTGACTGATAATTTCACTCAGCATAGTGTTTTTGGTTTTTTTTCTCAAGTTTTTATTGTGAATTATGTGTTAGTTTACATGGGTGAACACTATCTTTACATTCATCCTATCATACTTTGTTTCATTTCAATGATCACAGTCCCCTGCATGCATCATCAAACACCCCACACTCCTACCCCCTGGCCTCCAGCACACAACCCCTCTCCTTCCCTGAATCCAGAGTCTGCAGCCACTCCTTCTGTACACGTAATTGCCTCTGCCTTCATCCCTAGTGTCACTGCCTTTCCAGACACTTCACTTTTCTCCCTTGATGGTTCCAGGGATTTCCTTTCCTGGACTGCAAAATCAACTGCTCCCCTCTTTTTGTTACCAAACATTTACATTTGCCTTTCCTACACTCACTGTAAGACCTTATAGCAATCATTCCCTATTGAACCACAGGAGTTCTTTCCCCCTCACCTTTTATCAACCCCATCCAGACAGGTTGGAAACAATTCAGTGGAGGTTCTTCTTTTCCCTGTATCCTCTGGAGCTAAGTTCCCTATTGAAAGCTTGTAAGCCAGTCACTTCTTGCCTTTGTAGTCCCCCCATTTTGGGGAGCCAATGTCTAAGTGCCCCCTCCCTGTCAACGCTGTGTACCAAGGGGGTGGGAATGATCCTCACTGTAGAGATTTGTCTGCTCCTTTGTCATACTGCATCCACAAGCATAGGTCAAAATCATCCACTTACAGTGGGTTACTCCTTTTTGTTTTCCCTTGTCTTTCTTCCTCTAGTCGTGTTCTGATCATCCAGCCATTGATGCCTGGTCAAATGGGAACTATCTGCAAGTGTGAGTGTTTTTGTGCATATCGGCTGGATTCTTCACACTCTGTTCTAGTCATCTGGGGCCATGTCCCTGCCCCTGGGCCCAGGAGTCCCAAGGTCTTGTCATACTGCTGGTTAACCAGGACTCAATCCAGGTTAACTGGAGTCTATTGAATGTGGTTGGACTTAGTTCACAACTCCACTGCTGTTTTTCCCCCTCTTCCCCTTATCGGTGACCAACGTGGTCAGCAGCAGGACCATATGCATGCTAGTGTATTCCATTTGACTTTCAGTCTTGGAAGGGGGTTTGCTTTGAGGGGACCTGACCACTTGCCATGATGGCTCCCTGGGGAATAACTTGCTTGTTCTTGTAGTAGTCAATTGGACTGCTGTTATTGTTTTGTTTTTGTTTTTGTTTTTTTGTCTGCTGGTCTTTCTTTCAAGAAGTATCTTCTGTTCTTCTAGCTGCTCAAGACTGGTCTGCTTGTCCTTTCACGTGGGAATGTCCCACCTCAGAAGATTCTGGATGAGGATCAGTATTCCACCTATGGTCTTGTGCAATGCAAAGGCTCTGCAGGGAACCTCCTTTACTGGGCAAGTTCTGGCCCCATTTTAGTTATTCCAAACAGTTATAGGCTGAAGACAGACTTACACGTTTTCTCTGGTGATGTTTCTGACTATTCCTCTCTCTCCCCTTCAAGTGTCTATTTTACAATTGTAGGCAAGGAAAAGCAAGATTCAACAGACAGCCAAGCATCTTAATATCATTTCCCCACTATTACCCATTCAAACCATGCCTCAATCTTTGTATCCACAAGCCCTGTTGTTCCATGTTTGTGCTTAGATCATTATTTATCTATATCCCATTTAGCCCATGTAAACCAGCCTAGCTATTCTCCCATCTGCCTTATTTTTCCTTACTGTTTCCCCTTCTAGTGTATCACCCCCCAGCACCATACTAACCTGTGTCTATTCCATATCCTGTGTTCCACTATCCTGTGCCTATTCCCTAACCTGTGCTCCACCTTGCCCTCATTCCCCCCTCACCCCACCCTATACACCCTGGTAACCAACAACAAAATTTTAAAAATGTTTAAACGATAATAATAATGAAATAAAAAAATAAAAGATAAAAAATTTTCCCCTTTTAGTGTGGGTGCTTTTTCTTATTCTTTTACAATAATGGCTCTATGCCATATTTCTCCTATTGTGACTGACTGATTTCTCTCAGCATAATGTCCGCAAGGTTCATTCATGTTATGTGGTGGCTTGCTGTTATTCTTCAGGGTAGCATAGTATTCCATTGTGTGTATGTATCAAAGTTTGTTTATCCATTGTTCCATAGATGAGCATTTAGGCTGTCTCCATCTTTTTGCTATTGTAAATAGTGCTGCTATGAACATTGGTGTACATATGTCTACTTGCGTTATGGCTCTTATTTCTTGTGGATAAATACCAAGTAGAGGAATTGCTGGATCATAAGGTATCCCTATTTCCAACCTTCTGAGGAAGCACCATATTGTTTTCCAGAGTGGTTGGACCATTTTGCAATCCTATCATCAATGTAGGAGGGTCCCAGTCTCTCCACATCCTCGCCAACACTTATTGTCCTCTACTTTTTGGATCTTTGCTATTATTGCTTGTGTGAGATGATATCTCATTGTTGTTTTGATTTGCCTCTCTCTAATAGCTAGTGTGGAGTCTGGTATGGTGCTGTGGGTAAATGCACCAGACTGCAAAGCCATTTGAACTGCAAGGTTGGTGGAACCACCAGCTCACAAGCTGCTCCTCAGAAACCCTATACAGGGTCGCTATGTGTCAGAATCAACTCGACGGCACTTAACAACAACAATGGCTAGGGATAGTGAACATTTTATCACATGTTTGTTGGCTGCCCGGATCTCCTTCTTCGTGAAGTATTTATTCATGTCCTGTGCCAATTTTTAAATTGGGTATTTGTCCTTTTCTTGGAGAGGTGTTGTAGGTTCCTATCTATTTTAGAAATTAGTCCCTTGTCTGATGTGTCGTTGCAAAAGATTTTTTCGCATTCTGTGGGCTAATTTTTACTCTTTTTGATGAAGTCTTTTGATGCATGTAAGTTTTTAATTTTTAGTATGTTCCATTGATATATTTTATCTATTTTTGTTTGTGTAAGTTTCAAAATGTTTGCTAGTCTGTGTATGCCCTGTATTAGAGCTCTCACATTTTCTCCTATTTTTTCATTGATGACCTTTGTAATTCTGGGATTCACATGTAGGTCTTTAATCCATGCTGAGTTGGGTTTTGTATAAGATGTGAGGTAAAGGCCTCCTTTCAGTCTTTTGTATATCGCTTTCCAATTCTGCCAGCACAATCTCCTCCTCATGCAATA
>NW_006408582.1:402397-411847 GCF_000296735.1 Chrysochloris asiatica | reverse complement strand
TTTTTATCAGGAATGGATGTTGGCTTTTTTCAAATGCTTTTGCTGCATCAATTGATATGATCATGTGGTTTGTTTCCTTTTTTCTAGTTTATATGGTGAATTACATTGATTGTTTTTCTAATGTTGAACTATCCTTGCATCCCTGATATGAATCCTATTTGGTCATGATGTATTATTTTTATGATGTGCATCTGGATTCTGTCGGCTAGGATTTTGTTGACAATTTTTGCATCTATGTTCATGAGTGATATTGGTCTATAATTTTCTTTCTTAGTGAAATCCTTCCCTGGTGTTGGTATGAGGGTTATGCTTGCTTCACAAAATCTATTAGGAAGTTTTCCATCCTCCTCTATATTCTGAAATAATTTGAGTAGAATTGGTGACAACTCTTTCCTGTATGTCTGGTAGAACTCACCAGTGAAGCCATCTGGGCCTGGACTTCTTTTGGTTGGGAGTTTCTGGATGACCTGATAAATTTATTCTATTGTTATGGGTCTGTTCAAGTCTTCTGCTACATTCTGTGTGAGTTTAGGTAGGTCGTGTTTTTCTAAAAATGTATCCATCTCTTCTAAGTTTTCAAATTTGTTGGAGTACAACTCTTCATAGTATTCTTTTATTATCCTTTTGATTTCCTTTAGTTCCGTTGTGACATCACCCATGTGGTTTCTATTACGTGTTATTTGTGTCTTCTCCCTCTTTTCTTTTGTTAGGTTTGCCAATGGTCTGTCCATTTTGTTAATCCTTTCAAAGAACCAGCTTCTTGTCTTGTTGATTCTTTCTATAGTTTTTTCTGTTTTCTATCCAAGGAGCAGTTGGTAAGTGTGAACTGCCGATCTTGTAGTTCAAGTAGACCTTGCAGTCCAGTGCATTATCCTACAGCACCACACCAAGTTGATTTACTATAGATATATCTGTATAAGCTTTGTTTAAGTAAGAGTTTATTTTTGCTAGAACATTTGGGGAATTAGAATTCTAGTGAATTGGACTGTAAGTGAATAAACCTTTCTTATATCAGTTCTTCTAAGAAATAGTTCAGTAATGCTTAAATCTTCTGTCTTCCTATGTCAATAGAAACTGATTACATTTCTATTTAATAAGCAAAAAAGATTTAAAGATGCAAAGATTTAAATATTCACTAGTGGTTAACATTAGATGATGGTGTCAGTTGGCAAACATTTTCTCTAAAGATTATCATCTAATATTATCTAAGAAAGATGATAACTGTTTTCAAATTTGCTAGCTATATAGTCTCTGTTCCAGCTACTCAACTCTGCCATTGTAGTATAACAGCAGCCATAGACAATGAGGAAGCACATTGCAGTGGCTGTGTCTCAAAAAAATTATAAAAAAACAGACAGTGAGCCAGATTTGGTCAAGGGCTATGGCTTGCCAACCTCTGATTTAGGAGGCAGAGCTGGCTCTGCCCAGTATTTACCATGAATTTTTTTTTTTAAGTTTTTGTTGTGAATTGAGTGATAGTCTACATAAGAGAACATCGGCTTTACATTCATCCTATCATAGTTTGTTTCATTGCAATGATTACAATTCCCTCCATGCATCATCATTCAACAACATTTGTTTCCATTCCCTCTGTCATTTGTTTGAGATTTTTTGGATGTTTTTATCTAGTCAACTTCCAAAATCCATATATTTTTCCATGCTGCTTTCTTCTGAAAGCATATGAAGTATAAGAAAATATTAAATAATAGGTTTTTTTAATCATAATAAGCTAAGAGGTTAGAACATGAATCTAGCTTTTCTGCTTTTATTTTCTCTGTTGGAACACAAACTGAAATGAATTTACAGTCACCTGTGACGCTGTATGATGAGCACTGGACAGCTGTCAGGTCAGTGGTTCAAACCCACCAGCCACTTCTCTGAAACCCTGTACAGAGTCTCTATGAATCAGAACATTGTTATTTAGTGCCGTCGGGTCTTTTCCGACACATAGCTACCCTGTAGGGGGTTTCCAAGGAGCGACTGGTAAACTTGAACCACCAACCTTGCAGTTCAAACTGACTTTGCAGTCTAGCGCATTAACCCACAGTGCCACACCAGAACTCCGAGTCAAAACATTTTTCAGAGCTTCATTCACCAGGCACATACCCTTTTGTTTCCTGTTTATTGTTCTGATATTCATAGTTCCTCCTTACGGTTTCTACATCTCCACAATGGTTCTCTTTAATGACTGTGTAAACCAAAAAATATATGAGTCATTACATGGATACATATGTGTATATGAATATATGTGTGTGTATATATGTGCTCATGCAGGGGTGTATCTGTAGGCACATGTATATACGTGGTTGTTTGTGTTGCACAGTGGGTTATCAGTCAGGCTGCTAACCACAAGGTCAGCAGTTCGAAACTACCAGCTGCTCTATGGATAGACTGTCTGCTCCTGTAAAGATTTACAACCTCGGAAAGGGGTTCCGAAGCTGTAAATCTTTACGGTAGCAGAAAGTCTCATCTTTGTCCCATAGAACTGCTAGCAGTTTTGAACTGCTGATCATGAGGTTAGCAGCCGGAATCGTAACCACTGTGCTGCCAGAGCGCCTAAATAAAAACACATTGTTGTTGTTAAGTGCCGTCTAGTCAGTTCTGACCCATAGCGATCCTGTATAGGGTTTCTGAGGAGCAGCTGGTGAGCTTGAACCGCCGACCTTAGAGGGTACAATAATGGATGTTTCTCAGACATAACTAAACACCTCACAGGATTGATTTACTGGGTTTGAAGGTTTAGAACTATAGGTCTCTGTGACAACTTGGTCAATTGGTAAAACATAGTCCAAAAAGTTTATGTTCTATGTCCTAGTTTGGTAAGAATCATGTGTAACATTCTTTATTATGTATATTCCTTTATTAGCATTTTATTATTGGTACTGGCTTGGGGATGATCTTAGTGGTCATTGTCTACAGGAACTAGAAGCAGGAGAAGATTCTCATTGATAGAAGAGGAGATAAACTTTTGCCTAAGGAAGACTTCAGTGGCATTATTGGAATCCTGGTGTGGCGCCGTAGGATAAGCACTGGACCACAAGGTCGGTTTGAATAGCAAGGCTGAAGGTTTAAACTCACTAACTGCTCCTCAAAATCCCTATACAAGGTCACTCTGAGTCACAGTAAACTTGACAGCACATAACCAACATAAAGCATGCCTAATTTACTCACATGCTGATGGAACTAGTGCTCCATCACAAGCATGGTAGCTTCACAGAATAAACACTGGACTGTGAACCACAAGGTTGGTGGTTGGAGTCCACCAGCTGCTTTGTAGGAAAAAAGAGAAGTGGGAGACTTCCTGCTCCCACAATGACTTAATGCCCTGAAAACCCTCAGCAGCACTTAGCAACCACAACAACACTCAAGTACTAAAGGAACTAGTGTTCCATTACAAGCTGGAAAGTACCACACACACATCCTGGGCTTCCTCTTCCCGTTGGTCTCCCATCACTACCTGGCTGCCTGTGTGTTCTGGTAAGCTTCCTTCTCAGGCCTCAGCCCTCATCCCACTCCCCCGGGGGACTCAGGACACCTACAGAGAAAGCACTTCTTCTGAGGCTGACCTCACATGAGTCGCCCTCTCCCAGCTGGCAGACTCTCTCTGCATATCCAATTCCTGTAATTGACATCAAAGCTGGGCAGTTAGTGGTCCCCTGGCATGCTACCCCATTCCTAGGGACTCACAACCTCATAGAAGGGCAGACTCAAAATATGGAAAGTAATCAAAAGATCTTGCTTAATTTGGCTTTGATTTTTACTTGTTTGTGGTTTTGTTTAGTTTTAGTATAGACTCACTACATAAATAAATGAGAATGCTTGTGGAGTAAGTCATGTCTGGCTTGACTGGTCTTTTACTAGCAAATAAAATGTCTGTGTGCCCAAAGCAGACCTTCCAAAATGCAGTGGAAAATGGTTCGTTCTATTCCCCCACAACCACTCCAGGAGGTCAGTTGTGGTTCCATAGTAAAAGTTTTGCTTTCCATAAAGGAGGCCCAGGTTCAATTCGCAGGCTGTGCTCCTCATGTGTGACCACCACCCACCTGACAGTGGAGACTTGCGTGCTGCTGTGATATTGAACAGGTTTCAGTGGAGCGTTCAGACTGAGACAAGCCAGGAAAAAGTTCTGGTCATCTACTTCTGGAACTAATGATATTTAATTCCTTTGTGTATGGGGTCAGCTTGATGGCAGCTAACAACAGCCACTCCATCAGGATTTGTTTTCAACAGTAATGTATGCATTAAAGTTCTTCTATATGTTCCAGCCCCTCTCTCACATCTGTGGGAGGCAGGGTCTCTAAAATGTCTTGTATCACTTGATTGGGCATGATATACTTGGTTTAGAGATGCACTTGGCATCTTTTATCTGGCTAAATGTACTCAATTTCTACCAGTAACTAAACCACCTGCATGAAGGGATCAAGGCAGAAGTCACATAGATTATCACAGTGACTCCCTAGGTAACCCTTCTAGGTAAAACTCACTCCTTCCTCCAGTTGTCTTGATATTGAGTATTATCAAGTTGGTTCTGACATAGCAACCCCATATAGGATTTCTGAGGAACAACTGATGTGTTTGAACTGTCAATCTTGCAGTTAGCAGTCCAGTGCTTATCTTATAACACCACACCAGTTGTCTTAAAATTTTATAAATTTCACACCGCATTCTACTTCCTACCTTCCCAGGCTGCTTGTTTGGGGGCATGGTTTAAGAACTCTCGTCTTTCTTTTTGACTTGTCAGTCTCACAAGCAGCATTCTGAGCACCACTCTTCTTCTCTGGAAAAATATACTCTTGTCCAACCCATACCCACACCCACCTTGTTCATTTATTAGTCTAACAGTCTTCTGAAATATATGCTCCAGGAATTCCTGAATATTTCCCAGCCCAAACACTCAAATATCTGTTCTCACTGCACCCCAAATCACCAAAACATCCTGAGCTTTCTTATATTTGTACATCAGTCATGTATACTCTAGCCTACTCCTGAAACCTGTTTCCCATAGAGAAGGGCAGAGTCTCTGAGCTCTTTTACCCCTAGGGCTAATAAAATCCAAGTCCTAATAGACTTTCCATGAATTTAGAAACCTACCCACTGTGTATAAATTAAGACATATGTGTTTGCAACTTGCCTATAGGCAGTTTACTACAGCAGGAGGAACTATAGGTGTAGAGAGAGGACTTTTACTCATTTATTCCACGGGTCCTTATGAAGTCCATGTTGCTAGCTATCATTAACTCAGCCCCAGACTCATGGTGACCTTGTGCATAACAAATCAAAATATTTCCCCGTTCTGCACTATTCCTATGATTGGTTAAGGATCAGACTGACAGAGATTCCAGGCCTTTCTTCCTACTCCATCTTAGACTGAAAGCTCCACTGAAACCTGTTTTTCAGTGTTTTGGAGCCTGGCTCAGAAATGAATCAGAATATACTTATATGTGCAAGAAGAAAGAGGGATTATGGGCAGTCAGAAACTTTAAAGAACCATCATAGTTTAAGCTGAAACAGACTTTTAAAATCACTAATAGTGGTGACTGCAAAGGAAAATCTGGATCTAAGTCCCTATTCCACAACCTATGAGTTGTATCTCCTTTAATACGTTTTAGGCCCTTACTTTTCCTAAATTAGAATCAGGACAATCAAGGTAACTAAACCATAGGCGATTTGATAGAATTTAATCAGTAAACTATTATAACTAGTTTGATTGAACTATGTTAACTAATTGAGTGAAAAACATGAAAATAATTTTCTTTTTCTAAAACCACTAATAATATCTAGGCTCAAATCCATAACATCTCAATATTTTTCTATTATCAGAATCTCCTGATTTTAATCTACAAGTTTGTCTGTTTTCACACTTCAATCATACATCGTATTCAAAGCTCTCCCCCTGCTCCTGTAAATGAGGCTGTTGAGCTGTGGAATACCGGAGGTTGGAAGGGAGGGGTGGTCCACACCTAGGTCCCTCCCTCTTCCTTCCCCACACTGCATGCTATCAGGCTGGAAGGACTAATGACTAATGGCACTCTCTCAGGTGAACCCTCTTTATTAGGCCAACGAAGTTGCTGTTCCGTTAGGTTTCTTATTTTTACTTTTCTAACACTAAATGTGTTCCTCAGCATTGTTGTTATTGTTGGTTGCCATCCAGTGAATTACAACTCATAGTTGGACTCCATGTGGCACATTAGAACTGCCCCTTAGGATTTTGGGAGTCTTGGTGTGGTACTGTGGGGTTAATGCACTGGTTAATGCAAAGTTGATTTGAACTGCAAGGTTTGCGGTTCAAGCTCACCACTGGCTCCTTGGAAACCCTATATAAGGTCTCTATGGGTTGGAATCAACTTGATGGCACTTAACAACAACAATCTTCAGGGAGTCCTGGTGTGGTGCTGAACTGCAAGGTTGGTTTGAATCACAAAGTCAGAGGTTCAAATCCACTAGCCACTCTTCAGAAACCCTATACAGGGTTGCTATGGGTCGGAACAGACTCGATGGCACTTAACAACAACACCAACAACATGGAACTAGTTCACCAGGTATTTCTCCCATGGAGACCACTGGGTGGGTTCCAACCACCAACCTTTGAGTTAGTTGTAGAGTGCTTAATATCACCATAACGGATGCTCTGTATTACAGTCAATCTAAAGCATACGTTTCCATGGGCTGCATTTTCTGGTTCTCCAGACAACTTGTGAGTTTCCTGTCCCACCCACTGGCAACATGTTTTTGAGACTCACTCACCCAGTAGGTGGCTCTCTAGTGAATGACAGTAATGTCAACTAGATCCTTTAAGTGTAGTCATTTTCCTAGTTCCCTTACCCTAGCAGAAACATATATGCAAAATGGTAGCTATTTAAACCACTCCTTATTCCCACCACTACACTCTAACTCACATTCCTTTTTCCATGCCACAGCAGCAGAATATGGCACTCCACCTAGACATCAAATTTCAGGCAAGAACTGAGTGGTGGTGGTTATGTGCCCTGGAGTCAACTCTGACTCATAGCAACACTGTATAGGGTTTCTGAGGCTGTAAATTTTTACAGGAACAGAAAGTCTCATCTTTCTCCTGTGAAACTGCTGGTAGTTTCGAACTGCTGCTTTTAAGATTAGCAGCCTGACTCATGACCACTATGCTACCAGAGATGAACACCGTGCCCAATTCAGTGAAGGCCGGAACATGGAACAGTTGTCTCAACCTTGTAGAAAGGGGAAGAAGCACATGTTGAATGTTTGTCTTCTCCCAGTGGGAGAGGTGAGGTGGGGATAGATAGTACAGATCCCCAAAGCTGATCTTTGAGACATTCCAGACACACCAAACGAAGTTCACTGAAAACACAACAGTTGGCAGTAATGTATTAAGAGGAGAATCTGAAAGGAAAGGATAATTTTGAATGAAGTAATTTAAACTAACATAATATTTTTTTTTTTAAGTTAAATGCCAGCTAGTGGGTTACAACTCATAGCAGCCCACTATACGGCTTCCAAGGAACAACTAGTATGTTTGAATCGCTAACCCTGTGGTTCAAACTTACCTTGCAGACCTGCACTTAACCTACAGCACCACACAAAGGCAACTAAATGTAATTAGTGAAAATATTGCAGCAGATAAGGAAAATATCATTAAGTCACTTTAAGGAAAATTTAAAAGCAAAGAATGATATGAATTATGGAAAGTCTGACCATTCGTATGCTAATTGTTCCATTCTTTTTTTTTTTTTTTTTTTAAGCTACATCATTGCTGCAAATTTGTGACAACAAAGAAAAAGAATCTTTGTTGTTGTTGCTGTTATGTGCTATCCTGTGGTCTCTGCCCCTATGCACAACAGAAGGAAACACTGCTTGGTCCCATGTCACAATTTTGCTACCCTTGAACCAATTGCTGCTGCTACTGTGCCAATCCTTCTCCTTGAAGGTCTCCCTCTTTTTGTCTGACCCACAATTTTACCAAATGTGGCATCCTTCTCCAGGTACTGGTCTCTCCTAATAATATGTCTGAAGTATGAAAGACAAGTCTGGCCATCCTGGCTTACAAGGAGCATTCTGACTGTACTTCTTCTGACACAAATTTCTTTGCTCTTTTATCAGTCTGTGGTACTCTCAAATTTCTCTTCCAACACCATAACTCAAATGTGTCAATTTTTCTACAGTCTTCCTTCTTCACTGTCCAACTTCCACATGATCTGAGATTATTGAAAATGGCTTGAATCAATTGCACCTTAGTCCTCAAACTAAGGTGCTCTTGAACACTTTAAAGAGATCTTGTTCAGCAGATTTGGCCAATGCAATATGTCATTAGATTTCTTGACTGCTATTTCCATGAACGTTGATAAATGATATGAGCAAAATGAAGTCTTGATAACTTCAACTTTTTTCTCCATTTATCTTAATTATCTTATTGGTCCAGTGGTGAGGATTTTTGTTTTCTTTACATTAAGATGCAACGCATTCCAAAGACTGTGGTCTTTGAGCTTCATCAGTATACATTTTAAGCCCTCTTCAACATTTTTCTTCATATAATCCAGCTATTCAGACTATTTGCTCAGCAAACAGATTGAATAAGTATGGTGAAAAAATAAAACCATGGTGCATGCCTGTGTTAATCTTAAACCATTCAGTGTTCCCTAGTTTTGCTCAAACAACTGCTCTTGTACATGATCCTCCTGAGCACAATTAAGTGTTCCAAAATACTCATTCCTCACAATGGTATCCATAGCTTGCCATGATCCATACAATTGAAAGCCTTTTTGTAGTCAGTAAAACACAGGTAAATATCTTTCTGGTGTTCTTTACTTTCATCTAAGATCATACTGGTATCAGCAATGATATCCACCATTCCACATCCTCTTCTGAATCTAGCATAAACCTCTGGAAGTTCCCTATCAATGTATGGTTGCAGCCATTTTTTAATTGTCTTTAGCAAAATTGTACTTGAGAGAACAAACAAGATGGCAGATAGGGTAGATGTGCATTGAGAAGCTCTGTCAGCAACAACACAGAATACTGGACCAAGCAGTCTCGGGGATGGTCCCAGAACTCTGAACCACATATAAAGGAATATTTAGAAAGTTGGAAGGGTTACAGCCAGTGGAATTTGTAGCAGAAGCAAGAAATCCCAGTACTTTCTAACCCAAGGCACTCATTTGCTCTCTGAGTGGCTATCTTGGGTGACACTGAATGGGGGAAGGATCAGAGCAGCCTCGGATGCCTTACAGAACCGTGGAGATAAAGGTGCGGACATTCTTTGTTTGTATCTCTTCATTGGTCTCTTGCTGTCTGTGCATCTCCATTCTGGTGACTAGAAGGGGTGCCTGAGTGAGTGGGCACCCCACCCCCACACCCGAAGGGTTCTATTATGCATGCATACAGATCTCCTCAAAATTTAAAGGGACAGTTTCCACTTAAAACCTAACAGCAGTGCAAAACAGCCGCAGCCAGCCCTGAACT
>NW_006408582.1:400172-401243 GCF_000296735.1 Chrysochloris asiatica | reverse complement strand
GATGGTGTAATCAAAACATTCCAGGATAAACAAAAGCTAAGGGATTTTGCCAAAGTCAACCCTGCTATGAAAAACATCCTAAAGGAAGTTCTGTGGACTGAGAACCAGCAAGAACACATAACAACTACAGAATGATGTACATGGTAGCATTAACCGGAACTCAGTCAACAAATGAAAGAGTCAAGAACAGAACAAAATTATAATAACAAATTCAGAGGATCTGGGAGGTCAGTTGATGATCAAAACAATTACAATGTGAAAGAAGGTAAACACACAGGGAAACAGATCCAGGTGGTGAGAAGGTCAGGTAGATTACAAGATAAAATAGACTATATAAAATGGAGGGGAAAGTTAATGGGATATAAGATAACCTCAAAGAGAATTAATATTTCACAACATTCCAAGGAAATGAAAATCCAAAAAGTACATGAAAACATAAAACTATGAGGAAACTCACAAGATAGAATAATAAAACATGAACTCAGCACAGGAAGACATGCAGAACAAATAAACCATGTGTTAGACCATAAAACAAGTTTCTGTAAATTTAAAAACATCAAAATACTATAAAGCATCTTCTCAGACCACAATGCTATCAAATTAGAAATCAACAATAGGAAGTCTAAGGAAATAAAGCCAAATACATGGAAACTGAATAACACCCTGCTGAAAAACAACTGGGTAGTAGAATAAATAAAATGTGAATTCACAAACCTCCTAGAAACAAATGAGAATGAAAACACATCATACCATAATTTTTGGGACATGGCATAAGCAGTGCTGAGAGGACAGTTTATTGCAATAAATGAACATATCCAAAAAGAAGAAAAAACCAAAATCAACATGTTAACACAACATCTCCAAAAACTAGAAACAGAAAAACAAAATAAACCTACAATCAAAAGAAAAAGGAAATAATAAAGATTAGAGCAGAAATAAACAAGACAAAAATGGAAAAACTATATAGAAAAAAATCAACAAAACAAGAAGCTGGTTCTTTGAAAGAATTAATAAAATCAACAAACCATTGGCAATCTTAACAAGAGGGAGAAGACACAAATAACACGCATA
>NW_006408582.1:394707-395817 GCF_000296735.1 Chrysochloris asiatica | reverse complement strand
TGGGGGAGGTGGAGGAAGGTGATGGTAGAGCACAGGGTAGGGGCAGACACATCATAGTTCGGATGTTGGTTGAGGGCAGTACACAAGAAATGGAAGGGGTTGGAAGAACAAGATAGATAGGGGAACACTGAGACACGTTTGTATGGGCTAAATGGGACAAAGGTAAATAGTGATGCATGCTCAACCTTGGAACAACAGTGCTCTGTGATATAAGGATCAAGGCATAGTTTGAAGAGGTGAAATAATACTAAGATGCTTGACTGTCTTATGTATATTGGTTTCCCTTTCCTACTATTGTAAAATTGAAACTTGAGTTGAACAGAAAGGAATGATGGGAAACATGATTATAGAAAGTTTGTAAGCCCATCTTCAGCCTAAAACGGATTAGAATACCTAAAAGGGGTCCTACAACTTGCCCAGTGAAATAGGCCTCCTGTGGAGCCTTTGCAGTGTGTATGGGGTTCAATCTTGAACCGCATCCAGAATCTTCTGAGGTGGGAAATTCCCACTAGAAAGGACAAGCAGGCCAGCCTGAAATACATAGAACAACAAAAGATACATCTTCCAAGAAAGATCGTCAGGAAAACCCCAAAACAAAATGGCAGTATGACTGGCTACTACAAGAATAAGCAAGTTGTTTGCCAGGAAGCCATAAAGGCAAGCAATCTAGTTCCTTCAGGACAAACCCCCCTCTGAAACTGAAACTCAAAGGGAACACTTGAACAAGCATGTAAGCTTGCTGGTGCCCATGTTGGTTTACTGGTGAGTGGAAGAGGTGGAAAGGCAGCAATAAAGAAATGAGCTGAGTTCAACCATGTTCCATGGACTCCCATGTACCTGGAGAAGAGAGAGAGATGAAGAAGGGCTGGTTGGTACAAAATATGGTGAAACCTGGGGACACCTGAGCCTATGGACAAGGACATAGCCACAGAGGTTTCGAGCTGAGAGCAAAGCATCCAGTCAATATGAAGTGAGAGGGGTCTCACAAGAACATCCAAAGTTGCAGATAGTACCCATTTGACTTAGCCCTGATGGCTTCATAATCAGAACTTGACTAGAGGAAGATTTTTAAAAAGAAAAGAACAAATAAATTTTGATAAAGGAAACAAG
>NW_006408582.1:384167-393948 GCF_000296735.1 Chrysochloris asiatica | reverse complement strand
TTTGTTGAATGTAAAACTGATGTTATGCCCTGTAAACTTTTACTCAATCCACAATAAAAACCTTAAATAATTTTTTTTCTTTAAAGGAGCAGATTAGGCACAGAACGAAGCAGAGTGGTGGAAGATAAATGCTACACATGAAAATCATCAGGAACCAAATAAAAGAAGCTGACAACAAGCAATGACCTCACTCCTAGAGCCAGTACCCTGAATTTGGATTTGTAGCCTCTTAAACTGTGAGTCCTTGTGTGTCTCTGTGAGCTAATACACTAGACTGCAAAGTTGGTATGAACTGCAAGATTTGTGGTTCAAGCTCACCAGATGCTACTCTGAAACCCTATACAGAGTCCCTATGGGTTGGAACTGACTTGATGGCACTTAGCAACAACAAATTGTGAAAAATCAAATTTTTGTATTTTTGTATCCAGTGCTGCTATAACAAAAACACTCACAGTGCTTTTGTTATAGCAGCACTAGATAACTAAGACAGAGCCTAAGACCCAAGCAAGATGTGTCCAACCCTGATGCTGGACATTAAGAAGTCTCATCTCTGGCCATCTCCATGGGACTCAATTGATACTCCTTCTTCCCTTTTAAGGAGCCCTGGTGGTGTTGTAGGATTAATTCTGGACTTCTAACTATGAAGTTGACAGTTCAAATTTACCAGATGCTTCTTGGGAAAAAGATGAGGTTTTCTGCTCTCATAAATATTCACAGCCTCAGAAACCCTATATGTATCGTCGCTATTGACTCAATGGTAGTGGGTTTGGTTTGGGTTTTTTTCTCCCCCTTTAGATTATTCTCTGAGTACCTGCGACTCCAGATTGATTTGCCCCCAGCCTTCTTCCAAGGCCTTCATGAGTTTCTTCTCTGGGTCTGACCATACTTCCTGTGTGCTTATTGTAAGCCTAAGGTATAGTCCTGGTGTGGCACTGCAGGGTAATGCTCTAGACTGTAAGGTCAGTTTGAACCTCAAGGTTGGCAGTTCAAACTCACAAGCCACTCCTGGGAATCCCTATACAGGGTCTCTATGGGCCGGAACAAAATTGACAGCACTTAACAACATCAACAAAGGTACAGTCAAGAGAGGGTTATTTATCAGAGTGTGAGAACCTTGTATGTGCAAACTGAGTGGTTCCCATGTGGGAACACACGTGGTACTGCGGGGTGGACTTGGGTGTCGAAAGAAAAAGACAGGGTCCTGCAGGTCAAGAACACAAGAGTACAGGCTTTCTTCATACTGTGAGGACCTTTTAGGTATCCAAGAATTAAATTTTACATGGCTTTCTAGGTTTTTATGAAAGTATATTTTTCAAGGGTGGAGAATCAACCAGATTTTGTTGAATAATTTGATTTATAACTGTTAAATGTATGTCATATGGTTTGTGAGTCTCTGTATTCTTCACAGAATCCAGAAATATTTGTGGTAGGACTGACTTTCCTGGAGAAAAAATGACTCACCTCAATTCCAGGATAGGATGTTGGCTTCCTGCCTAGATTTATTCTAGGGTATGTTGTTGTACTTAGCTACCATCAGGTTGGTTCTGACTCACAGCAGCCTTATACACAACAGAATGAAGCATGGCCCTGTCTTGCTCTATCGTCACAGTTGTTGTTATATTTGAGCTCACTACTGCTGCCACTGTGTCAATTCATCTTATTGGGAGTCTTTCTCTTTTTTGCTGACTCTCCACTTGTTCAACCATGATGTCCTTAACCAGTGACTGACCCCTCCTGATAATATGTCCAAATAATAAGATACAAAGTCTCACAATCTTTGCTTTAAAGGAGCATTTTGATTGTACTTCTAACACATATTTGTTTGTTCTCCTGGCAGTCCATGGTATTTTCGATATTCTTCATAATCACTATAATTAAATTGTATTGATTCTCCTACAGTATTCTTTATTCATTGTCCAATTTTCACATGCATATGAGGCTATTGGAGAAACCATGACTGGGATCAGGAACACTTCAGTCATCAAACTGACATCTTTGCTCTTGAACACTTTAAAGTCTTTGGTATCAGATTTGCCTAATGCAATGTTGTTATTGTTAGGTGGAGTTGAGTCAGTTCATACTCAGAACAGAGCAAAACACTGCCCAGTCCTACACCAATCTCACAAAAAGTTGCCATGCTTGAACCCATTACTGCTGCCACTGTGTCATCCATCTCCTGTGGTCTTCCTCTTTTTTGCAACCCTCCACTTGACTTTGCATGATGTCCTTCTCCAGGGAATGATCCCTTCTGATAATATGTTTGAGTTATGTGATACAAAGTCTGGCCATCTGGTTTCTAAGGAACATTCTGACTGCACTTCTTCAAACAAAGATTTTTTTTTTGTTCTTCTGGCAGCCCATGGTCCCTTTAACATTCTCCTCCAACAATGTAATTCAAATGCAACAATTCTCCGATGGTATTCCTTATTCACTGTCCAATTTTCACATGCATATGAAGCTATTGAAAACACCATGACTAAGGTCAGGTGCACCTTAGTCCTCAAACTGGTATCTTTGCTCTTGAACACCTAAAAGAGGTCTTGCACAACAGGTTTGCCTAATGCAATATATCATTTGATTTCTTGACTGTTGCTTCCATAATTGTTGGTGGTTGGTCCAAGCAAAATGAAGTCTTTGTCAACTTCAATCTTTCTCCATTTATCTTGATGTTATTGATTGGTCAAGTGGTGAGAATTTCTGGTTTGTTTGTTTTTTACACTGAGGTGCAACCCTGAAGGTCGTGGTCCTTAATTTTCATCAGTAAGTATTTTAAGCCCTTTTTGCTTTCAGCAAATAAGGTTGTATCATCTGAATGTTGCAGTTTGTTAATGAGTCTTCTTCCAATCCTGATGCTATGTTCCTCTTCATATAATCCATCTTTTCAGATTATTTGCTCAACATACAGTATGAGTAAATATGGTAAAAGAATACAATCCTGGCTCACACCTTTTTTGATTTTGAACTGTTCATTTCCTCCTTGTTCTTTTCAAAAGACTTCATCTTGGTTTACATACAGTTTCCTCATGAGCATAATTAAGTGTTCCAGAATACTCATTCTCTGCAATGTTACCCAGAGTTTGTCAGGCTCCACACAATCAAAAGTCTTAGTGTAATCAATACAGCACAAGTAAACATCTTTCTGGTATTCTCTGCTTTCAGCCAAGATCCCTCTGACGTCAGCAATGATATTCCTCATTCCATGTCCTCCTCTGAACCCAGCTTGATTATAACAGTAATTACTGAACTGTCTTGAACACGTTTGAAACCCTGCTTAAAATAACAACTGTCTGCTTAGTTCATGATTCTGTGTATCAGTGAACTGATCTGGGCCCAGTGGTAGTTCTTGTGATCTTAACTGCATTTACTTCTGAGCCTGCAGTTGCTTTCAGATCATATGAAGGTTGACTATCTTTGAGGCAATGTGTTTTCACATTGTCCAGCAAACTGACAAAGACTTGTTCATATGGGAATTTCCAAGATTCCAACAGAATGAGAAAAAACATGCAAGTTATCTATTGACTTAGACTTATTCTTGGTCCCTTAAACTATATTCTATTGGCTAAGGCAAGTCAAAAGGCCAGCCTAGATTCCAGAGTTGAGAAAACAGGCTCGGCCTCTTTCTGGGAGGGGCTTCAAAGTCATATTATAAAGGGTGTGATTCAGGAAGTAAGAAGCAAACAAAATTCTCATTCTTGTTTTTCCAGTGACACTTCATGTGAGTTTGTAATTAACATATGTAATAGGACGTAGGAATTCACCACCTTACAAACTCGAAATGTACAACAATTTAATGAGGATCTGTGGCCTAGAAACAGTAATAGAGCCAAATCATTTATAAATTCCTTTAGGGTAATGAACAAGCCTTCCATTCCTTGCCTCACCACACCCAGAATCTGAATAAATGCACATTGGTTACAGATAAGAGTATTCCTGAGGGAAAACTGCCTGGTCAAACCATCAGGGGGCTAACTGAATACACATAAGCCACTGCCCCAAACACATTCTTGGCCGTATTACTCCATAAGAAACTGCAAAGAGAACTGCCCTTTGTCTAAGGATGGGTTCGCTAGAGAAGTAAACCAACTGAAGCTCATGATACAAGAAGGCTTCAAAAAGTTTGTGGGAACTTTGAATTAAAAGATACTGGAGGCTCTCTGCTCCTCCCTATTTGACAGGCAGCCTCAGCTCTCTTGCAGTACCAGCCACATCCCAAGACAGGAGGTGAAGGTCAGAGTCAATGGATTTGGCCAAATTGGGCACCTGGTAACCAGGGTTGCTGTTAACTCTGGCAAAGTGGAGATTGTTGCCATCAATGACCCCTTCATTGACCTCAACTACATGGTCTACATGTTCCAGTATGATTCCACCCATGGCAAGTTCAATGGCACTGTCAAGGCTGAGAACGGGGAGCTTATCATCAATGGGAAACCCATCTCTTTGGTCCAAGAGTGAGATCCCGCCAACATCAAGTGGCGTGATGCTGGTGCTGAATATGCTGTAGAGTCCACCGGTCTCTTCACAATCTTGGAGAAGGCTGGGGCTCACTTGAAAGGTGGCGCCAAAAGGGTAATCATCTCTGCCCCTTCTGCTGATGCCCTTATGTTTGTGATGGGAGTGAACCATGAGAAGTATGACAACTCTCTCAAGATTATCAGCAATGCCTCCTGCACCACCAACTGTTTGGCTTCCTGGTCAAGGTCATCCATGACAACTTTGGCATTGTGGAGGGACTCATGACCATAGTCCATGCGATCACTGCCACACAGAAGACTGTGGATGGCCGCTCTGGGAAACTGTGGCGTGATGGCCATGAGGCTGCCCAGAACATCATCCCTGCATCTACCAATGCTTCCAAGGCTGTGGGCAAGGTCATCCCCGAACTTAATGGGAAACTCACTGGCATGGCCTTCCATGTCCCCACTCCCAACATGTCTGCCGTGGACCTGACCTGCTGCCTGGAGAAAGCTGCCAATTATAATGACAACAAGAAGGTGGTGAAGCAGGCATCAGATGGACCCCTAAAAGGCATCTTGTGTTACACTGAAGACCAGGTCATCTCCTGTGACTTTAAGTGACACCCATTCTTCCACCTTTGATGCTGGGGCTGGCATTGCCCTCAACAACCACTTTGTCAAGCTCATTTCCTGGTATGACAATGAATTCAGCTACAGCAACAGGGTGGTGGATCTTATGGTCCACATAGCCTCCAAAGAATAAGAGCCCCCCTGGACCACCAGCCCCAGCAAAAGCACTAGAGGAAGAGAGAGACCCTCAGCTGCTGGAAGTCCTTACCCCAAGTCTATCCCCCTACACACTAAGAAGCTCCCATCCTCACAGTTTCCATCCAGACCCCCTGGAGAAGGGGAGGGGCATAGAGAGGCCAGTCATGTCATGTACCATCAATAAAGTACATTATCCAGCAAAAAAAAAAAAGAATTTTTCCACAAATATTTTGCAGATCCTAGTAGCGTAGTGGTTATGAATTGGGCTGCTGATCTCAAGGTCAGCAGTTAGAAACTACCAGCTGTTAAATGGGAGAAAGATGAGGCTTTCTTCTCCCATAAAGATTTACAGCCTTGGAAACCCTGTACAGGGTTGCTGTGAGTCGGAACCAACACATAACAACAACAACATATATATAAAGAAGCTTATGTAGAAATGTAGAGTCCTGGTGTAGCACGATATGATAAGCACTGGACTGCTAACTAAAAAGTCGGTGGATCATATCTATCAACCACTCTTCGGAAGACACAGAGTGCAAAAAATATATATGCAAGGAGAGGATAAGATTACTAAATTGAAAAATCAAACAAACTGACCTTATTTCTGGGGAAACATCTTAAAATTAGGAAAAAGGATATTCTTCCTGTTCATCGCTCCACTCTACCAATAATGAATTACTTATTATTGGATGTGAGTTTCTCTATTGATAGGACACACTGAACTTGATCCAATTTGTGTAATGTGGATAAAAATGTGAACTACATACATTTCCTTAAGATGTAAGCTGGGTTTCATATGATAATGGTCTTCTCACTTTACATTAAGTAACATAACAGTTAGGTCTTCTGAGCATTTTCAGTCAAGACTATCCTAGGTTGTTTCTCCGAAGTTCATGGTTCCTAGTAAGAAGTCTGATAGTAGTAACAAAGGTAGGGTTAGTTTCCTACGAATACTTAGTCCAATGCAGCATCCAAATTAAAAAGAGTCTTTGTCTGGGTACCAGATTTGTGAACACTGTGCATCGATCACTCAAGTCAAGAAAGCAGAATCCACACTAGATAATTCAACTGAGAAGATTAAATAGAGGGAATTGGATAGACAGGTTTTAGAGAAACTGTGTTAACAATATAGAAGAAAAACTGAGAGTTGTTGTTGTTGTAAAGTGCTGTTGAGTCTGTGCCGACCCATAGCAACCTTGTATATGGTTTTGGAGTAGTAGTTGGTGAGCTAGAACCACCAACCTTGTAGTTCAAATGGCTTTACAGTCTGGTGCATTAACCCACAGCACCACACCAGACTCCATAAACTGAGAGTAGATACCTAAAATACAGATTTGTATTAGCCACATAGTCACTTTAAAGAAATCCCTGACTAAAATTAATCTACAGCACTTCTTTTCCTGTTCCAAGCCAGGCTTGCTGTTGTTCTTGCAGGTGCCATTGAGTTAGTAGCAACTCATAATGACCTTATGTACAACCGAATGAAACACTGCCCGGTCCTGCGCCATCCTCACAATTGTTATTAAGCTTGTACCCATTGTTGCTACCATTCTGTCAATCCATCTCATTGGGGGTCTTCCCCATTTTTGATGATCTGCCACATTGCTTAGCATAATGTCTTTCTCTAGGGACAGGTCCCTCCTGATAATAAGTCCAAAGTATGAGAGATGAAGTCTGGTCATCCTGGTTTCCAAAGAGCTATACGTTTTCTAACACAGATCTGTTTGTTCATAGTACTTTTAACATTCTCCACCATAACTCAAAAGCTTCAATTCTTCTACAATCTTCCTTATCTACTGTCCTACTTTGACATGCATATGAGGTTACTGAAAATAAAATGTCTTGGGTCCTCAAACAAGATGTTTGTGGAACATCTTTACTCTTGAGAACTTTAAAGCAGTCTTGTGCAGCAAATTTGCTTAATGTAATGATTTCTTAACTGCTGCTTCCATGAATGTTGATGGTTGGTTTAAGCAAAATAAAGTCTTTGACAACTTCAATCTTTTCTCCATTTATATAGATATGGTTTATTGTTCCATTGGTGAAGGGTTTCATTTGCTTTATGTTGAGGTGCAAACCATAAAGAAGTATGTGCTCTTTGATCTTCATCAGTAAGTATTTTAAGTCCTCTTCCCTTTCAGCAAGCAAGGTTGTATCATATACATATCACAAGTTGTTAAATGAGTCTTCCTCCAATCCTGATGTTATATTCTTCTTCATATAACCCAGCATCTCGGATTATTTGCTCAGCATACAGATTGAATAAATATGGTGAAAGAATACAACTCTGGCACACACCTTTTCTAATTTTAAACCATTCAGTGTTCTCTTGTTTTGTTCAAACAATTGCCTGTACCAGTTTCTCATGAGCACAATTAAGTATTCCAGAATACTCATTCTCCACAACGTTGTCCATAGTTTGTCATGATCCACACAGTCGAAAGCCTTTGTGTAGTCAATAAAATACAGGTAAAAATCTTTATGGTATTTTCTACTTTTAGCCAAGATCCATCTGAGGTTATGTCGTCTTCTGAATCTGGCTTGAACCACAGTAAGTTCCCTGTCAATGCATGATTGCATGCATTTTTCAATTATCTTTGTCAAAATTTTATTTGCATGTGATATCAATGATAGTGGCCGATGATTTCCGCATTCTGTTGGGTCACCTCTCTTTAGTATGGGCACAAATGTGGATCAATTCCAGTCAGTTGGCAAGGTTGTTATTGCTGTTATGTGCCGTGGAGTAGGTTCCAACTCATAGTGACCCTGTACAGGGTTTCTGAGGCTGTAAATCTTTACGGGAGCAGAGAGCCTCATCTTTCTCCCGTGGAATAGCTGGTAGTTTCAAATGGCTGGCCCTGAGGCTAACAACTCATTCGCAACAACTACGCTACCAGAGCTCCTTAGTTGGCAAGGTAGCTGTCTTCAAAATTTCTTGGCACAGGTGAGTGAGGGCCTCCAATGCTGGATCAGTTTGTTGAAAGATTTCAGTTTGTATTCCATCAATTCCTGATGCTCTTTGCCAATGCCTTCGGTGCATATTGGACATCTTCCTTCAGTAACATTGGCTTTTGTTCACACTCTACCTCTTGAAATAGTTGATCATCAACCATTTCTTTTTGGTACAATCACTTTGTATTTCTTCCATCTTCTTTTGATACTTTCTGCATCATTCAATATTTTGCCCTAGAATCCTTCAATACTGGAAGTCAAAGCTTGATTTTTTTTTCTTCAGGTCCCTCAGCTTGTGAAATGCTGAGCGTGTTATTCCTTTTTGTTTTTCTAACTCCAGGATTTTGCACACTTTGTTACGATATTTGACTTCGTCTTCTTGAACTGCCCTTTGACATTTTCTATTCAACTCCATTACTTCCTCATTTCTTCCATTTGCTTTAGCATATCTACACTGAAGAATAAGTTTCAGAGTCTCTTCTGACATCCACTTTGGTCTTTTTATTCTTTCTTCTCTTCTTCATGATGTTTCAAACCCACCAGCTGTTCCTTGGAAACCCTATAATGGGTCACTATAAGTTGGAACCAACTCAACAGCTCTTAACAACAAAAATAATTGTTTCAATTTATTTCAGCTTCAGCCTGAACTTGAATATGAGACAATTCTTCCCTTGGCCTTGTTTTGGCTGATGATAGGGAACTTTTCAAATATTTCTTTCCACAGGTTAGTTATCTTAGTTTCCATGTAGTCCATCTGGAGAGGTCCATGTGTATTCGTCTTTTAGGTTGTTTAAAAAGGTATTTGCAATGAATAAGTCATTGGTCTTGCCAAATTCTATCGTGCTTTCTCCAATATTGTTTCTATTACCAAGGCCATATTTTCCATCTACTGGCTCTTCCCCTTTGCTTCCAGCTTTTGCATTCCAATTACCGATAATGATCAATGCATCTTGACTGTATTTTTTATCAATTTCAGAGTGAAGAATTTTGTAGAATTATTCATTTCATCATCACTGGCTTTAGTGGTTTGTGAGTAAATTTGAATAATGGTTGTATTAACTGGTCTTCCTTGTAGGCATATGGATGTCATGTTATCACAGATAGCATTATACTTCAAGATAGAAATGATTTTTTTGATGATGAATGTTACACCATACCTCTCCAATTTGTCATTCCCAGCATAGTAAACCATGTGAATGTCAGATACAATTTGGCCAATAGCAGTCCATTTCAGCTCAATAATAATTCCATTTCATTTTTGACAACTTCCAATTATTCTAGATTCATACTTTGCACATCCTGTATCCGTATAATTAATGGATGTTTACAGCTATTTCTCATGTTGAATTGCCCCTCATCAGCAAATAAAGGTCCCCAAAATTTTACTTAATTTGCATCATCACAATCAGCTCTACTATGAGGTGGCATCCCTTCCACAGTCATATTTTGAGTGCCTTCCAACCTGAGGGGCTCATCTTCCATTACTGTTATTGTTGTTGCTCTTGTTAGGTATCATTAAGTCAGTACGGACCCATAGCTACCCTATGCACAGCAGAATGAAGCACTGCCGGATACTGGGCCAACCTTACTAATGTTGCCACACTTGA
>NW_006408582.1:369295-382717 GCF_000296735.1 Chrysochloris asiatica | reverse complement strand
GTTGAACATTAACCATTTCCTTTTGATACAGTGACTCTGTATATTCCTTCCATTTTCATTTGATGTTTCCAGCATCATTCAATAATTTGCCCAGAGAATCTTTCAATAACGAAAGTCGAGGCTTGATTTAGTTAACAATAATCTAGTGTTACTCATCATATTTCAATATTCAATATTCTGGTGTTATTTGATATTGCTCTACTGCTATTCAGAACATTTCCATGAATAAACATTTACTAGTACTCTGTTGCTCTTTCTTCCTAATCTGTTTTAGTCTGGAAGCTAAACTGAAACCTGTCCACCATGGGTGTGTTGTTGTTAAATGTTGTTGAGCAAGTTTTGCCTAATAGTGACTCTGTATAGGGTTTCTGAGGACTGACTGGTGAGTTTGAACCACTGACCTTGTGGATCAAACTGGCCCTATGGTAGAGTGCTAATCCTACAGCACCACACCATGGGTGTATCCTGTTGTTGTTGTTAAGTACCATCGAGTCGATTCTGACCCATAGTGAACCTGTATAGGGTTTCCAAGGAGCAGCTGGTGAGCTTGAACAGCTGACCTTGCAGTTCAAATGGCTTTGCAGTCTGAAGCATTAACCACACCAGGACTCCTTGTACTTAAAATACCAATGGTATAGTTTCCAACGTCATAACAACATGTTAACCACCACAGCATGACAAATTGACAGAGGAATGGTGGAAGCCTGGCTTAGGAAATTTGAATTTCAAAAGATTTGTCTAGGTGGAGGGGAAGAGACCATCCTGTAAACTGTGAGGCCCCAGACAATGGAAAGCTCACAAATTTGAAGAGAGAATGCTGCCAAACTGGCGCTAGTACCTCTTGTTGTTGTTGTTGTTGTTGTTAAGGGTCATCGAGTCCGTACCGACTCATAATGACCTTATGCACAGCAGAACGAAACACTGCACGATCCCTGGCCAACCTCACTACTGTTGCCACACTTGACTCCATCGACGCTGCCACTTGGCCAATCCATCTTGTTGGAGGTCTTCCTCTTTTTCTCTGACCCCCCACCTTAGCAAACATGATATCCTTCTCCAGTGACTGGTCCCTCCTGACAATATGTCAGAAGTAGGAGAGACGAAGTTTGGCCATCCTGGCCTCCAAGGAGCACTCTGGCTGCACTTCTTCACTGTTTCTGGAGTACTCTAGGAACCAACCTAGAGTACGTAATGCATATTAGACATATTAGGACTGAGCAAGATGACCTAAGATGGCAACATTCACATCTGGAGGTTGATATACCTACCAAACCTATCCAAGGCCTCAATTTCCAAGCGATCTGTCATTCTCAAGGAGTAAGGAAAAGAGTGAGGGGAGAGGAGAGATGAGGAAAAAGAGTAAGCTGCAAATTTTCTTGTGGCCTAGGCTTGGAACTCCTACAATATCACTTCGATCATATTCTTTAAGTGAAAGCATATCACAACACCAGCTCAGATTCTAGGAGGTAAAGAAAAAGTGCCATCTCTTGATGGAAGAAGTGGCAAAGTCACATTGCAAAGAAGTACAAATGGAAGGAATTTGAGGTCATTTTTAACAATCTAACATAAAAGGGCTACATGAAGGATCAGGTGTTTTCACTCTAACAACAAATGACTCTCTAGTTTTAGAGATTTCTGAACAATTCCTCACCTCCACCATCTGTGCTCTTGGTACAGTTAACTAATTCCCTGGTTGTGATTTTGGGTAGCTTTCAATACTTTCTGAACTGAGGCAATTCTTTGGGGACAGTATCCACTTACATCTTATTTTTCTGTTTCTTTTCAAAATCTCTCCCATAACTTCAAGGCAAAAAGCAGTATTTTTATTCAAAAACACTTCTGCTGCTGTCCCAGAAGAAAGACCCTTTTTCAAATGTTCAAAAAAATAGAACGTTTCCTTCCAACGTATTATATACTATTATTGTTGTTGTTAAATTCCGTCAAGTCAGTTTTCGAGGCTATAAATCATTTCAGGAGCGGAAAGCCTCATCATTCTCCCACAGAACTCGAACCACGGACCTTGTGTTTCAAAGTCCAGTGCTTATCCTTTAAACCACTGTGCTTCCCATATGTTATATAGAATACATATATACGTGCTTCAAAGAATGCCTAGGGGAAAAAAATTTTTTTTTCTAAAGCTTTAAACACCAAAGAAGGAATTCTGCAATAACCCCTTCACAACTATAAGCATCCTTTTCTCCTAATTCTAAGTTATATATGTGCTTTTAATTTTATAGTCCTTTTCTAGAACAGGTTCTAGTCTTCTATACACATAAATTATGATTTCCTTCCTTTGCCAGGGAAACAAGAAAAAAGAAAGACCTAGGGATTAAAATAAATAGAAAGGAAGATTTTTAGTGAGCAGAATGGTGTAAGGATTTTGGGCAAACTGAAGCTAAAAGGAAAAAAAAAAAAGTAAATCCAGACTTTGGAACTGATTTCTTTTATCCTTATATAGTTCATAGAGAAGAGACTTGAAATATTTATAGAAGATTTTGAGAGTCTATATATTTTTTGGAGTTTTAAAAATGGTGGGAAATCTAAGAGACTAAAACCCACAGAAATACATTGAAAAGTAAATGGAAAACTAGGGAGGGGGAATTTATATTTTAAACTAAATAAATTATAGGAATAACATTAAAACTGTAGAGAAGAACCAATATATGTGACTTCATAGTTTTATTTTGTTGTTGTTAAGTGCCATCGAGTCGGTTCCGACTCATAGCGACCCTGTATATAGGGTTTCCAAGGAGCGGTTGGTAAACTTGAACTGCTGACCTTACGTTCAAACCGTCCTTACAATCCAGCGCATTCACCCACAGCACCACACCAGGATTATCAGAATTGTTGCTAGTTGCCACTAAATCCATTTTGACCCATTATAACCTCAGGTGTGCAGAGTAGAACTTCTCCATAGAGAAGTTCAACACGTTTCAGAAGCAGATCGCCAAATCTGTCTTCAGAGTGCCTCTAGTTGACTTCGGTTAGTAGCTGAGCTCTTAACCACTGTGTTAGCAAGACCTTTAAAAAAAACTTCATCATAACCATGTCTAAAGGTTTATTTGTTCTTTAAAGAAAAAATCCCAAGAGAACATCTACAGGTGCACAGTTTTACGCTCTCTGTAGATCTGAAGAAGGATTTTGTGATTGGGATGGATTTGTAAGTGAAATGTAGACTAAAATGCCCCTCAAGACACCCTATATTTTCCTGTCCACATAATTGTAGGAGTCCTGGTTGAAAAACTTTGAAAAGACCAATTAACTATTCTAATCTAACTTCAGATACATAAACACACTTGGACCAGGATTTCTTTCTGTGGACCCAGGCGGCGAACTGTTTAATCTCCACGTGACTACCATAAAAGCCGTCTGTCTTGTAACCTTCTTTAAGTCATTTCCCAGGGTGCTGTTATATAGGGTAGAGAACAGCTCAGAAAATGATTTCTACCCATAATTAGGAGGTCCAATCTGAGTTATACTGTCTCCCTGCTGCTGCCATCCCTCCCTCCCTCTAGTGGCAATTTGGCCAAAACCAGAAACCGGCACTGCGTGCAGGGTGAGCTTTCCCCAGCAATTAGGTCTCCAGCCGGAAACCTTCCCGCCTTTGAACTGGGAAGAAAGAGAGGGGGGCACTGGGGAGTAGGCGGCGCGGACGCTGGGAGAGCGCGGGCCGGCGGGCGGCGCTGCCTGGCGCCGAGGATGCACGCGGGATTCCTGGGGTTCTCCGCCCTGCTGGTGGCGGCCGAGCAGAGTGCGCGTGAGTCTGGGCACAGCCAGAGGCGTGGGGACAACAGCCCTTGCTCACCTCTTCGACACTAACACCCCACCCTCCAGCGCCCCAGCATGCATCTTCCCCCTCCTTTGCTTGGACGAAAGCACCCTAATCCGCTTGCCAGACACACCCACCAAATCTTACTTGGATCCCCATGAATGCATGATACCCACACTATGCCAAACCCTCTCCCAGTCCCACTCCAGACTGGGGAACTTTCATTTAGTTCTGTCCTCCAGAAAACCCTCCAGAAAACCCTCCCGAGCTCCGCAAAGGGTTGGGGGGTGAAAGTCTTGCTTAACAAGGTGCTGAAGTGTGTCCCTGATTATCATCTCCTGTCCGGCCGGCTAGGGGTCCTTATCAGCGTGGAAGGACCACGGTAGTCCTTCCAGACCCGCCACTTTCTGAGCCAGGAACCGGGAGAACAGAGGTTACTAATCAGTCGCTTTTGGGAGACATGCCCGACGCATGGGGGTGTGGGGACCAGCCTTTGAAAGTTGAAGCAAAGCAAGATGGCAACAGTTTTTGGCGCCCTTCTAGTTTGAACTTGTAACTCTTTCGGGGAATGAGCTAAGTGTCTCCGCCCACCTTCCCCAGGCCCTGTAGTATCTTTCCTTCTGCGCTAGGTTCGTCAGCAGTGTGGGGAGTTAGGGGATTACTTTCCGGAAGCTCCAGCATCAACATCCCCTGGACTCTGTGCCTCCCTCCCCAACACACAAGCATTTGTAGACCCTGGTGGGGCAAAACACTCCAAAATTTTACTCCTCTGTAGCAAGTTCCTGTTCTTCGGGGGTTAACTGTTCATTGTTTACGTGACTGGTCCGGCGGTCGATTACCCGCGCGCTTTTTCAAGGGCAAGAAAGGAAGCTTTTGGCTTTGGAGGAGGAGCTAGTGTTAAATCAGTTCTAAAGTGGCACCAGATTTAGCAATGGGGAGGGCTAAAACAATACAGTGGGTCTCAGCACCCGCTACAGTGGCTTATCGTTGGACACATTCCTCAGCAATGCGTAGGTGGTTGCTCTCCCCAAAGCCTTTGTGTGTGTGCGCTAATGAAGCCCTAAGGAGCTCTGGTAGCTGGTGGTTTTCAGTTGGGCTGCTAACCCCATGATCAACAGTTCAAAACAACCAGCCGCTTCGCTGGAGAAGGATATAAGGCGTCTTGGTCTCTTTAAGATTTACAGCCTCGGAAATCCTATTTAGGGTCGTTATGAGTCGGAATCAACTCCAAAGCACACCACCACTAATGAAGCCCGAGTTTGTTATTTTGTGTTTGGCAATAAATTCAAGGTGGTTGCTCACTGGAGAAGAAACCTTGGGACCAAGGAATAGTTTTTCAAAAGCCATGACTGTCTCTAATCAGAGCTGTAGGATTTTTATCTGTATCTTGCAACAATGCTCTTGTTTCTGCTAAAATACACCACTTGTGCTCAGAAATCCATTTTTTTAAAACGTTAGAATCTGTCAAAAACAGGAAAATCTGTATATTCTTGTGCCTACAAGTGCTGGTCATAGTACAAAGCACCATCTACATCATCAACCTCACAACTATCTTCAGAAGTAGGTGGGACCGTCATATTGTTGCTATGGTCCAAAATTACACACCCAGTACGTTCTCACATTTGAAAAATAGAGAAAACATAACCTATCTCAAAGAAAGAATTGTGTTAATGCATATAAGCGCGTTGCAAAGTCACTTGCATGTAGTAATAGTTAAATCTGTTATGTTTGGGTAATGCAGATTCTAACATAATTTGTCTCTCTCCATTACATTACTCTATCCCACCATTATCAAACCACCACATGGCTCTCAGTTTTGCTGTACTGTGGTGACTTGCAGTTTGCTATAATACTGGTAACTATGCCATTAGTATTCCAAATACCAGCAGGGTAAAACACCCTCACTTATCTGACAGTTTGTTGTACTGTGGTGGCTTATGTGTTGCTGTGATATTAGAAGCTATGCCACTGGCATTTTTAATACCAGCAGGATCACACGTGGTTGACAGATTTCTCAAGACTAAGGCAGATTAGGAAGAAGCAGAAGTGGACTACTTCTGAATATGTAACCACTGAAAACCTTATAAATTGCTGTGGAACATTGTGAGATATAGTGCAGGATGATGAGACCATTATGAATAGCTCAAGAACAATGTCAGATAGAGTACCAGAAGGTGAACCCCTCAGATTGGAAGGAACTCAAAATATTACTGGGGATAAACTGCCTTCTAAAATTAGAGCTGGCCTTAATGATGCAAATGGATTAAAGCTTAAGGGACCTTCATTTGCTGATATGGTACAACTCAAAATGAGGAGAAACAGCTGCAAACATCCATTAGTAATCATAACACAGAATGTACGAAGTATGAATCTAGGAAAAGTGGAAGTTGTCAAAAATGAAATGAAACACTTAATTGATATTGTAGGCATTAGTTAGCTGAAATGGACTGGTATTGGCTATTCTGAAGCTGAATATGGTTTACTATGCCAGGAAGTACAAATTGAAGAGGAATGGCATGGCATTCATCATCGGAAAGAACATACCAAGATCCCTCTTGAAATACAGCACTGTCTGTTATAAGATAATATTAATACACCGACAAACCCAGTTAATACAACTATTATTTAAATTTACTCACCAACCACTAAAGCCAATTGATGATGAAATTGAAGAATTCTAGTGTTCAATTGAAGAATTCAAAGTGTTCAAGAAGTTGTTGGCAGGATTCAGATCTCAGGGCTGTCCTGTCCTCTGTTCTTAGTGGTTTATACATCCAAACTTCTTAAGTCTGAAATTGATCAAACATGCAATCAAGATGTATTGATAATTACTTATGATAGGAATACGAAGGTTAGAAACAAAGAGGAAGGATCAGTATTTGGTAAATATGGCCATGATAATAGAAATTATACTAGAGATTGCATGATAGAATTCTGCAAAACCAGTGACTCATTCATACAAATACCTTTTTTAAACAACACAAAAGGTTGAACCATCAATTTCTCATATGAAAGTTCAGGCTGAAGAAAATTAAAATAGTCTGTTGAAAGATTTCAATTTGTATTCCGTCACTTGCTGGAGTCTTGTTTTTTGCCAGTGCCTTCAGTGCAGCTTGGATTTCTTCATTCATTACCATTGGCTCTTAATAATAATCATATGCCACCTCGTAAAATGGTTGAATGCCAACCATTTCTTTTTTTGTACTCCCTGTATTCCTGTGTATTCATTCCATCTTCTTTTGATGCTTTCTGCATTATTCAATATTTTGCCCATAGAATTCTTCAATATTGCAAGTCAAGGCTTAAATATTTTCATTTCTTTCATCTTGAAAAATGCTGAGCATGTTCTTCCCTTTTGGTTTTCTAATCCATGAGGAAATAATCCCAGAAACTGGATTATATGAAGAAGAAGTTGACATCAGGATTGGAGGCGGGCTCATTTACAACCTGCAGTATGTAGATGACACAGCTTTGCTTGCTGGATGTGAAGAGGACTTACAGTACTTACTGATCAAAAACTACATTCTTTAGTATGGATTGTACCTCAGTGTAAAGAAAACAAAAATCCTCACAACTCAACCAATAAATAACATCATGATAAATGGAGAAAAGATTGAAGTTGTCAAAGACCTCATTTTGCTTGGATCCACAATCAACACTCATGGAAGCAGCGGTTTAGAAATCAAATGACATTGAATTAGACATATCTGCTACACAAGACCTTTTTAAAGTGTTTTGTTGTTGTTAAGTGTCGTCGAGTCAATTCCAACCCATAGCGACCCTGTATAAGGTTTCCAAGGAGCAACTAGTGAGCTTGAACTGCCAACCTTGCGATTCAAATCACTTTGCAGTCTGGAGCATTAACCCACAGCGCCACACCAGGACTTAAAGTGTTTAAGGACAAAGATGTAAGTTTGAGCACTGAGAAGTGCCTGATCCAAGCCATGGTATTTTCATGTGAAAGTTGGAAAATGATGAGAAAGACCATAGAAGAATTTATGCATTTGAGTCATGGTGTTGGAAAAGAATGTTGAAATTAGCATGAACTTCCAAAAGAACAAATCTGTCTTTTGAAAAAGTACAGACAATCTGCTCCTTAGAAACCAGTATGGAGTATGGCGAGACTTCATCTCTCATACTACATGTTAACATAAGAGGCCAATCCCTGGAGAATGCTTGGTAAAGTGGAGGGTAAATGAAAAAGAGGAAGACCTTCAACAAGATGGATTGGCACAGTGGCAACAGCAATGGGCTCAAGTGTAACATCAATTGTGAGGATGGCACAGGACCAGGCAGTGTTTCATTCTGTTGTACATAGAGTCACTGAATAGGAATAGACTCAATGTCATTTATCAGCAATAACAGGGTAACCCATGGCAGACTGGTTTCAGCAAAGCTTGCAGACTAAGATATACTCAGAAGAAAGGCCTATGATCTCCTTCTGAATTCTAGTCTATGCAACCATATGGATCACAAAAAAAAAAACAATATCCAATATAGACCAATCCAGTATAGTTAAGGAAAGATAAATCTCCAGAAAAGGAGAATCAATATAATGGAGGGACAGAACAGCGGTGATAATGATGCAAACATACCAATAAGCATGAAAACAACCCTGCAATGTTTTGTTCTATTATACATAGTGTTGCCACTAGTTGGAGCCAACAATTAATTAAAAACAAAACTAGACTTTTTCTCATCAAGTCAATTCTGACTCATAGTAACACTATAGAACAGAGTAGAATTGCCCCATAGAGTTTCCAAGGCTATACACATTTACAAAAGCAGACTACCATGGCCTTTTCCAGAGTGGCTGGTGGATTCTAACTGCCAATCATTAGGTTAGCAGCCAAGCGCTTGATCCAGCAACCCCTCTTTATGTACCATGGTGTCTAATCTTTTGGGCACCTTAGTTAGCCCTAGAGTGTTCATTAAACATCTTGGCTATAGATTTACAATTGGCTCCTGCCTACTCAAGTACTGTGTTTAGCAAAAAGCCCTGCTAGAGGTATAAACTTAGTGTTGGTTAACCAGTCTCAGTACATCCTTCCAATAACCTAACTAATCTGTCCTCTTTTGTCCCCCAGGCATCTGCACTGTGGTTTATTACTTCATCACTGGACAGCTTCTTTGGGGTTGGCTGTCCTTCGCTGCCTTATTGCCTGGCATCTTGGTCCAGGGCCTGAGTTATGTATGGTTTCGAGCTGATGGACATCAAGGTGGTTGTTCTCTGATGCTTCTGCACGTCCTTCAGCTTGGTGTTTGGAAACGGTAAGAGCAGACACATCTAAGTCTCAAAGATTGTGTTGGAAAGCATGATTTCATATGTGCAAAAGAAGGATTACTCTGTGCATATGTTTATCCTTTGTTGTTGTTGTTGTCAAGTGCTTTCGAGTCTATTCCAACTCATAGAAACCCTATGTAGGGTTTCCAAGGAATAGCTGGTGAGCTTGAACCGCTGACCTTGCAGTTCAAATGGCTTTGCAGTCTGGTGCATTACCCCACAGTGCCACACCAGGACTCCATGTTTATCCTTAGAATCATGAAAATTCAGAGTTGGGAAAATGTCAGAAGTTACATTTAATCTCTGCTCTGACTTTTTCATCTTCTTTTCCAGCCTATGCCTCTTTGAGTATCTCTCACGTCAGGAGCTTCTTTGAGATGTAGCTGTGACCTTTATTTATATATATACTTTTAAAACTTTTTATTATGATTTGCATGAAAGTTGGTTTTGAATTCAATAACTCATACTTATTTGGATTCCTGACATTGATTGCAATCCCCACAGTATAATAGCACTCTTCCCACTTCCTCCTTGTGTTTACTGGTTCAATTCGTCCATCTTTCCTATTCCGTCATACGTTCTGAGCTTTACCCCTGGTCAGATGCTGCACTTTTGATCTCATGTGATTGATGCAGCTAGACTTATAGAAAGCTCTTCCTTGACCTCTGCCAAATTCTGTCTTCCTCCTGTTTGGATTCATTGGCCAATGCTTTAGAGCCCAATGGGGTGACTCATTTAAAGGCAATTCTATTTAAACATCTATTAGTTTAGTTAATTCTGAAGGTAGAATAAAAAAGGAGGATTTAAACACAAATTTAAACACAGTGTTGTTGACCTAGAGACATTTGTCTCAGACCTTTCTTATGAGAAAAAGCCACTTAGGATTCAGTTCCAGTTTTTTCCACAAAAACTAGACAAGGATGGCCCCTGTACCTGGCAGACTTACCCACAGTCCACAGGCTACTTCTGTATGCAAGATACTATTTTTGCTTGGAATACCCTGGATAGGTTTTTTTTGTAAATTTGGTCAGTCATTATAAATTCCTTTAATTTCTGATTATCAGGAAATGTCCTAATTTTACTGTCATATTTGAGGGACAGCTTTGATGGGTATATGATTCTTGGTTAGCAATGCTTTTCTTTCAGAATTTTGTATATGCCATCCCATTGCCTTCTTGCCTGCATGGTTTCTGCTGAGAAATCAGAGCTTAGTCTTATTGGTTCTCCTTTGTAGGTAATTTAATATAGATGGCAGACTTCAGCTCTCAGCTGTCTATAACCCCAGAGGGTTCATAAGAATAAGAGAAGAGAAATCCAGGGACTTAACCAGTGAGGCTTTACAACTCAAGTGCTACTACACACAGAGGATTGCAAAGTGTTCAAGAAGTTGTTGGCAGGATTCAGATCTCAGGGCTATCCTGTCCTCTGTTCTTAGTGGTTTATACATCCAAACTAGTCTCAAGACCTTCTTTGTCAGAGTGAAAATTAGTTTTCTTGTTTCTCATCTCAGTTTGAGATATGTGCCTTATGTACTGAACCAGTCTCAGGCAGGGATAACCCCCTTCTCACTCAAAAGAGAATTTCAGGTAGAAAGTGACAGATGCATTTGATACTGAAATCAAGCAGCCACCCCTGAATTACATTTTCCACCTCAAAGTTGGAACCCTAGATCTTAAAAGGTGCTGAAAGCACACATTCAGTCATAGAAGTTTTGTCCAGAGTTGGGCCTTGTGTTAAATCAGTGCTGTTGTGTGCCGTGGAGTCGGTTCCAACTCATAGCAACCCTGTACAGGGCTTCCGAGGCTGTAAAACTTTATAAGAACAGAAAGCCTCATCTTTCTCCCATGGAACAGCTGGTAGTTTCCAACTGCTGACCTTAAGGTTCACAGCCTGACTCGTAACCACTACGTTACCAGAGTTCCTTAAAGCAGTGTGGGTTCCTCTTAATACTGCATAGAGAGCAAAGAAGTGTCTTTTCTGTGGACTCACAAGTTATTAAGGTGCATCATCTGACCTCTATTGAGAGCTACCTACTATTTTCATATCAGCACTTAATTAATCCCAGTGTAATAATAAAACCATTAAGCCTACAGATGGGTCTTAGACTTTAAAATTCCTTTCAGGGTTCACTTTAGTTCATAAATATGTGACCACCAGGAAAGAGAACTTATTGAAATAATGAGCTAACTTTACCTTAAGCATACATCTTAAAAAATCAAAAAATTAGTTAAGCAACTATCAGTTTAGAAGATCCATATTGAGCAATTGTCAGAAATTGTTACCTTTTAATGCTCTGTGAGGAACCTTAGATCCCATCTAACCCAAGTGTCTTGCTTTAAGGATGAGGAGGGAGGTCCAGGAGCAGTAACTTGTCCAAATCAATACTGTCAGTTTTTGACAGCAGAGTCAGTGATTTTCTTCCTCAATCTTCTTCAAAACCTTCTCATTATGCCATAAATTTATAGTGTGTTGTTGTTGGTAAGTGCTATCTAGTCAGTGCTGACTCATAGCGACCCTATATAGGGTTTCTGAGGAGCAGCTAGTAAGTTTGAACCCCAACTTGGTGTTAGCAGTCCAGTGTTTATCCTATAGTGTCATACCAGGACTCCTAATTTTTCAGTATACATTTTAAATTTTTAAATGGGTAAGTGAAAGGAAAATGAAAATTAGGAAGAACAACTAGTCATCTATATCTACTGTTATTTTTAAAAAAGAAAAAGAAAGAATTTAAGGTGACTAAAAAATATACATATAATTTAAAAGGATGAAAAAACAACAAAAAAGGAAAAATAAGTGAGAAAAGGAAAGGAGCAAAAATGGTTAGAAAACAAGATAAAACCAGAATGAACAATTAATAGAAGTGGAACACAAAATTGGTCCTAAGTTTTCTTACAGCCAGTAAAAATAGGGAAATACAAGAAGCTATAATATTTGTTGAATTGTTTATTCTATGAAAAATAAACAAAAAGAAAAAAATTGCCCACCTTAGGGGGGAAAAATCAACTTCAAAAGTTAAGATGTTTTTAATGTAAAGCTAATGTTCTCCCATGCAAACTATCACATAATTCACAATAAAACACTTTTAAAAAATAAAGTTAAGATGTTTTTGTTGTTATTAAGTGCTATTGAGTCGGTTCTGACTCACAGCAACCCTCTGCAGGGTTTCCGAGGAGAGGCTGGTGAGTTTAAACCAGGAACCTTGTAGTTCCAATTGACCTTATGGTCCCATGCTTATCCTACAGTGTCACACCAGGACATCAAATCTATTCCTCATCCTGAAACCAGCACGGTAAATTCTCACACACACACACACACACACAACAAAAACACTGGATATTGTAGTGAACATCTTTTTACCAAACATCTTTAAAGTAAATCCACAATTTGTTTTGAAAGACTACCTCTCTTTTTAAGGAGCCCCAAGGGCACAGTGGTTAATTATTCAGGTATTAATTGAAAGGTTTGTCGGTTCAAGGCCACCAGCCCTTCTGCCTTGAAGCAGTCTGCTTCTGTGAAGAAGCAGTCTGCTTCTGTGAAGATTTACAGCTTAAGAAGTTCTTTATGGTCTCTATGACTCAAAGCGTCTCCACAGGCAGCAGGTTTTTGCTTTGCTTTTCAGTTTCTCTTTATGTTGCTCAGTGTGGCAGCATTTCAGGAAATCACAGTTCCATAAAAGCACCTGTAGAAGGAGCCAAACAACTGTGTTTTGCACAGCCCTGAATTGTGGAAGAATGAAAGAATCCTTGGAAGTGACTTCATAACATTATTTCAGAAGCATCTACTAAAAACAAAAGCCAATAAAATGCACCATTTAAAGTAAAGTAGCTTTTTAAAAATGCAGATTTAAAACATAAATGCATTTTTTATTCCAAATAATACATGTTGATTTGAATTAGACTCTAGTCAAGAAAATCTGACATTAATTTTACTTGCTTAAGCAAAATTAATTTTATAGTTTAAACATAATGTAATAGAGTAGCAACTTCTTTGTAAATTTGTTAAAGTCTATAAATCCATTTGGAAACTCAGGATAAGTAATATAACTGTTTTAAAAAATATATCTAACTAATCTCATCCTTGTTGTTGTGGTGGTTAGGTGCCATTGCGTCTGTGCCAACTAACAGCGACCTGATGCACAGCAGAACAAAACACTGCACGATCCTGGGCCAACCTCACTATCGTTTCCACGCTTGAGCCCATTGATTCTGCCACTTTGCCAATCTATCTCTCTGGGGTCTTCCTCTTTTTCTCTGACCCTCCACCCTAACAAACATGATATCCTTCTCCAGCGACTGGTCCCTCTTGACAATATGTCCAAAGTATGAGAGACAAAGTTTGGCCATCCTGGCCTCCAAGGAGCACTCTGGCT
>NW_006408582.1:364174-365830 GCF_000296735.1 Chrysochloris asiatica | reverse complement strand
AGTTGTACATCTGTAAAAAGTTGAATTGTCAAAAGTTATGTGATATATTTACAACACAAGGGGAAGAAAATAGTTGCTGAAGCTGCTTATATACAGCCAAATACCTCATGTGATTTGATTTTTGATTTTTGAGATTTAGAGTCATGGTTTCATGAGGCATCCAGTTAATTGACATAATAATGTGTTCAGTGCTTCTGTTCTACTTTTAGATAATTGTGTCATTTCTAGGTTATTAGAAGTGTGCAGGTGTTCATCCAAGTCACAACGATTGGGCTCTATTTGTCTGAAGCAACAAAGCAAGAAGGAGAGTTTGGAATAGGAGGAGGATAGAAACCCAGTTAATTTTTGTTTATTGTCGTTGTACCCTACAACTTTGCTATATTCTTCTGATTACCTTTATGAAAAGCTGCATCATTTGCCATGAGACAAGTAGATAGTGTCTGGCTATCATTACTGAACATATTGATAGAAGATTCTATAGATGAATCCTGATCACAAAGAGGAGAGGGGATGCAGAACAGAATTTCAAATTATCATGAACTCTGGACTTTCTAGACTTCTGGTGTGGATAAGCACTAGTCTGTGAACTACAAAGTCAGCAGTTCAAACCTACCAGCTGCTCCTTGGAAACCCTATACAGGATTGCTGAGTCTGAACCAACTCAGTGGCACTTAACAACAATAGCAACAACTAGACTTTCTAGAACAATCAAAGTGGATGAATCCCTAAAACTATTGCCTTGAAATCATCTTTAAACCTTAAATCAAAAGTATCTACTGATGTCAAAACTAGTTTAGTTTACCTTATAAAAAAGGTTTGCTGGTATGTTGCTGTAGGATCAACTTTGTGTACCACAAAGTTGGTAGTTCAAACCCACCAACTGTTCCTCAGAAATCCTATATAAGGTCACTATGAGAACCAACTTAACAGCTCTTAACAACAACACAGGGCTAAAGAGAATAGAGGTAAATAGTACACAACCTTGGAACTGTAAGCTCTGCAGTTAGATACAGGAACAGAGACATAGACTGAATGAGTATGGAAGGAAGAGTGGAAGTATATCCACAAATATTATAAGACTTTGGAGGAGGATATCTGTACATGGCATTCATCTGTCCTCCAAACACAGCTATGAATGTGGTGGAGCCTACAGTGGTTAAAATGATGAAAATTTCTTAGATATTATCAAACATTTTAAGATAATGAGTTTCTCGGCCTGGGAATTTAGGACCATAGTCTTGGGACACCATGGTCAAGTGGTATAACAGAGTCCACAAAGACAATGCTCTACATCTAACGTTAGTGAGTAGCATCTGGGATCTTAAAAACTCATGAGTAGCCATCTTGTTGTTATGTGCCATGGAGTCGGTTACGACTTATAGCGACCCTGTACAGGGTTTCTGAGGCTGTAAATCTTTATGGGAGCAGAAAGCGTCATTTTTCTCCTGTGGAACAGCTGGTAGTTTCGAACTGCTGACCTTGCAGTTCACAGCCCGATTCGTAACCACTATGCACTATGTGGCCGACTGATTGGAAGAGATCCATATTTGTGCCCATTACAAAGAGCAGTGACCCAACGGAATTCTGAAATCATTGGACAATCTCTTTGATATCTCAAGCGAGTAAAGTTTTGCTCAAGGTAATACAGAAATGGCT
>NW_006408582.1:337561-363231 GCF_000296735.1 Chrysochloris asiatica | reverse complement strand
AGCCAGAGTGTTCCTTGGAGGCCAGGATGGCTAAGCTTTGTCTCTCATACTTTGGACATATTGTCAGGAGGGAACAGTGACTGGAGAAGGATGTCATGCTGGGTAAGACGGAGGGTCAGAGAAAAAGAGGAAGACCCCCAATGAGATGGATCAGCCAGGTGACATAACTGATGGCATCAAGTGTGACAGAGCCTTGGAAACACCAGGAGGCAGTTCTAGTCCATCCTATTGGGTTAATATGAGTTAGAATCAACTCACCAGCAATGGGGTTAAACTGCCTCCCTGTGACCATGTCAGTTCTTCTACACAATGTACTCTAACTCCCTTAGTGTTTGACATTGTCCAGTTCCATACTTTTCTTCCTCATTATGCCCTTCTGCATGTCCGAGTTGACATAAAGTACTGCATTATATGAGAACAAGAACTGGGTTTTCTCATGGTTTTACAGAGATTACTACAGACAGACAATTCCTTGGAACTCACGTTTGCTGAATGAATTATTCCCAAATCCAAAGAAGTCCTGAGGTAAGAGAAGCCTTGTAGGGTTGTCATCCTGGGTTTCTGTGCCCATTGCAGCTCCAGATTACAGGGAGCCTCTACCAAATCTGTCCAGTCCAGACACCCAGCCTGCCCCTGTCTCACATCTTCCAAGACTGAGTAGCATGTGGGCCTGCTGACTGAGCCTTGCTGAGAAGGATTACATGCCACGCTGTGACTTCAGGACACTGTAGATTAAGCACTAGACTGCAAGGTCGGCCATTCAAGCATACTGGTCAATCCTCGGAAACCCTACGAGGTCACTATGAGTCGGAATTGACTCCACAGCACTTAACAACAACACATCAGAACTGAAGTCTTTTTTCAGCTTGGAGTACAAGCTTGGTTACAGCCTAGTTAGTGACTCCAAAATCTAGTAAATCCACAGATTATCCATAAATAACTCTGGAATCTCGTATGTTCATAGGCTATTCCTAAAATTGTTACCTTCCCTCAATGATAAGACAGGAAAAGGAGGTGGTCCTGGTAAGGCTATTTGCATTCTGGCTCCGAATCATGAAGCCCATTGCTTTTCTATAGGCACTGGGATGCTGCTTTAGCTGCTCTGTCTAAGGAATGGGAGGCCCCCCGCCAGGGCCAACTGCTGCTGCAGGAGGCAGACCTGTCGGCCCTCCGGCTTTTGGAAGCCTTGCTTCAAACCGGGCCCCACCTGCTCCTTCAAACATATATGTTTCTAGCCTCTGACTTCACAGATACTGTTCCAGGTGAGTAACTTTCACAATGAAACCCAACTGACCAACTACCCAAGGGGGACAAAAATACATTCTTTATTCAACAAAACCCCCAATCTGTCTCCTTGCTTGAAAAAATCAGGTATCTCCTTAGGTGGTGCAGATTGTTAAGGTTTTGACTACTAGCCAAAGGCTGACAGTTCAACCCCACCCTGAAGTGCCTTAGAACACAAGTCTGCTGATCTGCTTCCAAAGGGTCACAGCCTTGCAAATTCTATGGAGCAGATCTACCCTGACACATACATGGAGCTGTCAAGTGGTAGAGCTGACTCCACGGCAACTGACAGCAGTAAACAGCCCACAACACACTCTGATAGTTCAATTTGGCTTTCATTTGGAGTTTTAAGTTCCTAGAAAGTTGATTATTTCATGGAGTTTAGGTTCTAAAGTCTGTCCATAGGAGAGAAAGCATATATAGCCACAATTACCCTTGAAAATAAGGAGCTCTGGTAGTGTGGTGGCTATGAATCGGGCTGCGAACCACAAGGTCAGCAGTTCGAAACTACCAGCTGTTTCGTGGGAGAAAGATGAGACTTTCTGCTCCCTTAGAGATTTACAGCCTCAGAAACTCTATAAGGTTGCTATGAATCAGAACCAACCCCACGGTACATAACAACCACAACAACAACAACCACAGAGGGCTTAGAGGATCCATGACTTCAATTTTTTTTTCTAAAGGACATAGAAAGGAAGTGCCCAGCTAATTTTCTGGGAAAGAATATCTACTACACTGAACAAGAGTCCTCGCTTCTTTCTCATTCATTTCTTTCAGTATATACACATGTGCATTGGTACATAGAATTGTTATGTTCCTACTACAGGTGAATGTGCTATTGAAGTCAAATTTTAATAAGAGGTTAGATTTCACACAGAAGAAACTTCATGAAGGAGTTTTTATGTAGTGCTGTTGATTTAAAACTAATGTCTGTTCACCTCTCTTCCAGGGGTGAGTGCCGTGTTTTCCTGGTTTTCACTGTCCTGGGCTCTGGTGTCCTATGCTCGTTTCATGGGCTTCATGAAACCAGGCCACCTCTCCATGCCATGGGCTGCCCTTGTCTGCCAGCAAATCTGGAGGATGGGCATGTTGGGAACCCGCGTCCTGAGTCTGATTCTGTTTTACAAAGCTTACCACATCTGGGTTTTGGTAGTTGGAGGTAAGCTGAGCATATGTTCTGGTTATGTATTGCCATGTAACCAAAATCACCAAACGTGTTGCTTTTGAGTTGATTCCAATTCATAGCAAACCATTAGACAAAGTAGAAATGCCCCTTAGAGGAGTTTCCAAGGCTGTAATCTTTACAGGAGCAGACTGACTCACCTTTCTCCTATACAGTGGCCAATGGGTTCAAAACCCTGACATTTTGGTTAGGAGCCCTGCACTCAACCATTGGGCCACGAGAGCTTCTCTGTTGAATAACAAATGGCCCCAAAGTTTAATGGCTTAAAATGTGATCTCCCAGGTTCTGGGCTGGTTTTCATGTGGAGTATCACATGTGCTTGTAGTACAATAGCAGCGGTCTGGATTCATTCAGAGGCCCAACTAGCTGGACTTACAAGATGCCTTCACTCAAACATAGAAAATCTCAGTGCCCTTTCTCTTCAGCAAGATAGCATGGACTTCATGCATGTTGTTGTTGCTGAGTGCTGTCAAGTCGATTCCAACTCATAGCAACTCTGTACAGGTGCCCAAGAAGCAGCCAGTGGATTTGAACCACCAGCTTTGTGGTTCACAGTCCAGTACTTATCTGATAGTACCACACCATGAGTCCTGGACTTCATGCCTGGCAACTGAGAATTCCAGGAGAAAGGAGGTAGAAACTGCCAGGCGCCGAACTTGCACAGTGTTGCCTCTGCCACATTCTGTGGTGTTGTTCAGCTAAGATTCATAAGTGTACAGGGATGAAAAGTATTCATGGTGGCTATTTTTAGACATAATCTTCCATAGCTCAGATATCCAAACCTCAAAAGTCCCAGCTAACTCTAGAGTTAGCTGTAAGGATTCCTAGGTACAGTGCCAAGTTTTCTGTATCCATGGATTGAAATCTTCTCGTTAGAAAAGCTGTCACTCAAATAGGAGAGAGGTCTTACCTTCCCAGACCCAATTTTACTTAGAGTCTTCAAAAATTGGTCATTTTGTTTAAATGCTGAATATTTGGTATCTTTTCTGTTTCCAGTAGAACATCTGCACTGAGCCAGGTCTTCCTCTGCCCTCAGTTTGGCAACACCCAGACATGAGTGATGATGGCAGGAAGTCAGCTGACTGTGCAGGGCAACTGAATGAGTCCTGTGTGCCTCTGCCAAGAAGGGGGTTCTTTCTGGTCATCAGTGAATGCACTCCACAGCAGAAACAGTGCCCTCTTGTTTTAAGAGTACTGAAGAAGTTGAGAAAAATTTAAATCTTAGGTCTAGCATAAACATTAATGCATTTATTGGCAGAAAAGAGAATTTTTAAAAGAAAGTATGCTCCTAAAGCAAAATTGTCAATTATATCATTATTGATTTTTCGAAAAATTCAACTTGAGCTCTTATATGATAATATTCATCTAAAATATATCAATAAAAATTACAGCCAGGTAGATCACTTCATGTTCTTTCTTTCTAGTGTGGAGGGTCTTAGCTCTTGTAGTTACAACTTAAAAAGCTCCTTAAACACTTTGGGGGCCCAAAAGAGACAAGTAGATACTAAGTGGTAATTATTCTTGACATGAGTCTTTTTTTTCACATATAAGTTAGGTAAAAGGACCTTCTTAAGGACCTAATAAGAGAATGTAAGGAGCTCTCGTAGCATAGTAGTTATAAGTCAGCCTGTTAATCTCATGGTCAACAGTTCGAAATTACCAGTGGTTCCTCAGGAGAACGATGAGGCTTTCTCTTCCCATAAAGATTTACAACCTTGGAAACCCTATACAGGGTCACTATAAGTCAGAACTGACTCCACAGCACATAACCACCACCAATAAGATTTACAACCTTGGAAACCCTATACAGGGTCACTACGAGTCAGAACTGACTCTACAGCACATAACCACCACCAATAAGATAATATATGAAGGGATCTTAAAAAGTTTGTGGAGAACCTAGAACCATTCTATGATGGTTACTAGCAAGCTCTGGGAGTGTGGTGGAGTATAAGTTGGGCTGCTAACCACAAGGTCAATAGTTTGAATCTGGCAGTCCCTCCTTGGGAGAAAGATGAGGTTTTTATTGCTACCATCCAGATTTGGAGCCTTGAGAACCCTGTACAGGGTCACTATGAGTTGGAACCAACTTGGTGGCATATGACTACCACCATCATCACCATGATAGTTACTTGGTAAAGGGAGGGTATTCATAGGCTAGAGGGTAGACACATGTTAACATGGATGACGTGGCAGGCAATATAAAACAAGAGGGAGGTTACAGAGGAAAGAAAAAGGTAGTGGGAGACACGAGGAGAAATGGAGGAGTTAAAGTGAATAGAGGTAAATACTGTTAACTGATGGTACATGAAGGGGATTGCAGTCATTGTAATGAAGCAAAGTATATGGTTTGTTGAAAGTAAAACTGATCATCTGTTCTATAAACCGTTTACTCAATTCACAATAAAAAGTTAAGAAAAAAAAAGTTCATGGAAAAATTCTACTGTCTTTCAATTCCATTTTTCCTTGAACTTTTTAAAGCCTCTTGTACACTGCGGATAAAATGTATTGATTTTCTAGGCCTCTCAGGTCTTTGGTGGGTTTCAGTCTCTCTTCTCAGTCGGAAGTCTGAGTCAGGGATGATCGGAGAAGAGAGTGGTGTGTCCAAAAGCTCTGGTGTCTGTGTCCTTGGCAGACTCACCTTCCCTGAGCCTCCCCTCCGAGACCCTCCCTTCCACTGTTCTGGCCTCTCCCCAGGTGCCCACTGGCTGGTGATGACGTTCTGGCTTGTGGCACAGCAGAGTGACATCATCGAAAGCACCTGCCACTGGAGACTGTTCAACCTGCTCGTTGGGGCTGTGTACATCTTCTGCTACCTTAACTTCTGGGACAGCCCTTCCAGAAATAGGATGGTCACATTCTACTTGGTAAGTGACTCTTAAGAAGTTTTAATATATACATATATATGTGTGTGTGTGTGTATACTAGTATATGCATATCTATTTAACAAGGAATAGCTTAGTTTTAGGAAAAATCCAAAACAGAAGTATCGTTTTGAACAGAGATGACAGGCTCTGAAAATAATAAATAAACATCCAATTGTTTCCTAATCATTATGTTAATAACTAATGTATCTGGTATTTTTTTTTTCCTTTAACTACTCTCTATACCAAGGAGCTCTGGTAGCGTAGTGGTTACGAATCGGGCTGCGAACCACAAGGTCAGCAGTTCGAAACTACCAGCTGCTCCGCGGGAGAAAGATGAGGCATTCTGCTCCCGTAAAGATTTACAGCCTCGGAAACCCGGTTCAGGGTTGCTATGGATCGGAACCAACTCCACAGCACTTAACAACAACAACAACTCTCTATACCAGACCATTTGATAAATATAATTACACATTAACAATATATGTCATATACACAACACCCATTTTAATCAACTCAATTTCTAAGTGTTCGCTATTAAGTTCAAGGCATTGTTCTAGATAGTATAAAAAGCAGAAAGATAATGTGCAATGCCTGTCTTCAGGTTGCTTCTAGTCTACTAGGGAGGATAGGCTCTACACCCAAATCACCAAAACACAAGGAGAAAACTGGTAAATGATGATGTTGTTAAGTGCTGTTAAGTTGGTTCTGACTCATAGCGATCCTGTATAGGGTTTCTAAGGAGCAGCTGATGGGTTTGAATTGCTGACACTAGGGTTAGCAGTCCAGTGTTTACCCTACAGAACCACACTAGGAATCTAAATGATTGTTATTAAACATCTGCGAGTCAATTCTGACTCATAGTGACCCTGTATAGGGTATCCAGAACTCCTGGTGTGGGGCTATAGGATCAGTACTGGACTGTGAACCACAAGGTTGGCAGTTCAAACATACCAGCTTCTCCTAAGAAATCCTATACAGGGTCGCTATAAATAAGAACTGACTTCACAGCACTCAACAACAACATAGGGTTTCTGAGGAGCTGGTGAGTTTGAACCACCAACCTTATGGTTAGAAGTTCAGTATTTATCCTATAACACAATAAAGTTTAGAGCCCAAAGGAGCAACTATGAGCATCACTTCTCATTGGGACTAGAAAGTGGAATTTGAGCTGGACTGTGAATGTCAAAGGAGAGACGAGAGCAACAAGCATTTAGTAGCACAGATTTTGGAGTCAGACATGGTTGCATTAGGAGCCCTTCCAATAACAAATCTTGGGACCTCAGCCAAGAATTTAAATTATCTGAGCCTGTCACTTCATCAGCACATTAAGGAATAATACCACCTAATTCTCAGAATTTCTGTGAAGATTAAGTAAGGTCCACTTACTTTGCAAGGTTCCTGTGAAGGTTAAATAAAATAGCAGACATAAATAACTTGGCACAAAATAAACAATAAATAGTGGCTGTTACTAATATTTCAAGATAAACAGATTTTAACTCAGGCATTCCAGCACAGTGACATGAGAAGTTGTAAGGGACAGGAAAACGCAGCACCTAGCCAGGAAAAGGATGGACTCCTATGTTTAAGGGGACTGCTTAGGTTGGTGACTTCACAAGCTATGGAGCCAGGCAGATGTAACAGGACTTGTGAGTTTAGACAAGTAACTGAATCTCACCAAGAGTAAGCTTCCACGTTTGAAAACCAAGACTACTAGTGCCTGTGATAGTTAAGGTTTTGATTGGCCCGGGGTTCTGTGGTTTGGCAGTTGAGATGTAGCTATCCCTCATGTTGTGATTTAATGTGATAAACCAACAGGACGATTAAGGATGGGATTGTTGATATTGTGAAGTACTGTCAAGTCAGTTCCAACTCATAGCGATCCTGTATAGGGTTTCTGAGAAGGGGCTGATGAGTTTGAACCACTGAACTTCCAGTCCAGTGCTTATTCACCAAGACGCCAAAGGATGTTGTTGTTGTTGTTAAGTTCAGTCAGTTCTGACTCATAGCAACCCTGTATAAGGGTTTTGAGGAGCAGCTAGTAAGTTTGAACTGCCAACCTTGAGTTAAGAGCAATTAGGTAGGAAAACTATAAATAAGATACTACTTGGAGTGGGATCTAAAATAGTGGCCCTGAGGGCCCCATCAGGCATTTGTAGTGATTCTTTCTATTGACAGAGAAACATCTAGTTGAAAAATTTGCATCTCAGTGTCCTAGGTCCCTAGCAGCACAGTGAAGGGAAAAATGGATTTTTAGGGTTTAACAGCCAATATTTCTGATAGTGTAGTGGTTAAGAGTCAGGTTGCTAATCTCATGGCCAATAGTTCAAAACTACCAGAAGATCCTTGGGAGAAGATGAGACTTTCTGCTCCCATAAAAATTTACATCCTTAGAAACCCTATACGGACTCTCTATACCGACTCCATGACACATCACTACCTCCATCACTCAGATCTTTTGCTTCTGAGCTATATGAAAGAAGTTATTTGCTATTTCTACATACCAATGCTTTCATCCCTCAAATGATTGTGGCTAGGATTTATAAGATAATAAATATGAAGCAAAGAGCCTATGGGCTAACAGGTCTAGATCTAGATCAGGGTTTGGGAACTGCTGGTCTGCAGGCTGTATAAGGCTTATGAAATCATTTAGTCTGGCCCTGCCAAAGCACCACAGTTCTAGCCATCACGTTAAAAGTGAGTTAATTAAATTTTGTTGGATCAAATGTAGCAGGTTAATTTTTATTTTTTAAAGTTTTTATTGTGAATTATGTGTTAGTTTACATGGGTGAAGATTATCTTTACATTCATCCTATCGTACTTTGTTTCATTGTAATGATCACAACCCACAATCAACTGCATGCATCATCAAACACCCCACACTCCTGCCCCCTGGCTGCCAGCACACAACCCCTCTCCCTTCCTGAGTCCATAGTCCCTAGTCGCTCCTTCTGTCCACATTATTGCCTCTGCCTTCATCCCTAGTGTCACTGCCTCTCTGACATGGTCTCACACTTCACTTTTTTCCCTTGATGGTTCCAGGGATTTCCTCTCCTGGACTGCAAAATCAGCTGCTCCCCTCTTTCTGTTACCAAACATTTACATTTACCTTCCCAACCCTCACTGTCAGACCTGATAGCAGTCATTCCCTATCAAACCACAGTAGTCCTTTCCCCCTCACCTTTTATTAACCCCATCCAGACAGTTTAGAAACAATTCAGTGGAGGTTCTACCTTTCCCTGTATCCTCTGGAGCTAGGTTCCCTATTGAAAGCTTGTAAGCCAGTCACTTCTTGCCTTTGTAGTCCCCCCATTTTGGGTAGCCAATGTCTAAGTTCTCCTTCCCTGTCGACCCTGTGTACCAAGGGGGTGGGAATGATCCTCACTGTAGAGATACGTCTGCTCCTTTGTCATACTGCATCCACAAGCATAGGTCAAGATCATCCACTTATAGTGGGTTACTCCTTTTTTTCCCCCTCTTCTTTCTTCCTCTAGTCATGTTCTGATCATCCAGCCATTGATGCCAGGTTAAATGGGTACTATCTGCCAGTGTGGGTGTTCTTGTGCATCCCCCCTCACTTTATATCAGCTGAATGCTTCACACTCTGTTCTAGTCCTCTGGGGCCATGTCCCTGCCCCTGGGCTCAGGAGTCCCCAGGTCTCATCATACTGCTGGGTAACTAGGTCTCAATCCAGGTTAACAGGAGTCTGTTGAATGTGGTCAGACTTAGTTCACAATTTCATTGCTGTTTTTCCCCCTCTTCCCCTTATCAGTGACACAACAGGTTAATTTTTAAGTTGATAATTTTGTATGGTCCATGAACAATGTTCTAAATTTTCTAAAAAAAGAGTTCCCCATCGCAATCTAGATAAAATAATAGTTAAGTACATACATACATAAATGAGAGAAGGATACAACGATGTGTAACCTCACCATAAAGAGGTCAAATAACTTTCAGGATAAACTATTAAAACTATGAACCCATGTAAGGAAGATGACCAGTCACATCTGGGATATGATGTGGAAGATAGAGGGGGTTCAGCCATGGGAGTATAGAAAAGGTATGATCAGAGAGTGGACAGTTCCCATCAAGAGGGTGGCCTGGCCCACAACATGAGAATCCACTCCCTGAGGTGGGCAAGACTGGGCAATCCCAGCTCCATGACATCAGTAATCCAGTATGCAACAAACTCTCCTTTTGGTTATTCAAGAACCCTAGGCATCTTCTGATCAGATCAGGCTGAGTGTTGAGACCCTGGAGCCGTTATATCCTCTGGGTGGACAACTGATGCCAAGTGTCTGAACCTACAAAGCTGAGAGTCACACCCTGCAGGGACACACTGAAGTACCGTCTTCTGTGCCATTCAGCAAACATAGACCAGTGGTGTCCTCCAAAAGTCTGCTGAAGGGGCTGCACCCTCCCTGACCAGAACTCTCCCAGCCCAGCCCTCAGGATATCATGCCACACTTGGAAGTGGTCCCACAGAGCACAGGCCCAAATGAGCCTTAGGAAAAGCAACAGAGGCCTGTCTAGAAGCCTGTTTCGGGAAAACCAATTTTAGCCCAATCCAACCATCACCCATCTATTTTGAACCCATTCATGGGCAATTAAGAAACACACCACCCTCATGCTCCCATCAGTAATAATATAAAAAAATTAAGTCTCCCATTCTGTTGGAGAAATGGCCCTCTATTCTTTATGAACCAGATTTCTATTAAACTATAGTATCTCAGCACTGGACTTCAAACCACAAGCTTGGCAGTTAAAACCCTCCAGTTGCTCTTAGGAAATCCAATACAGGGTCGCTATGAGTCAGAACCCACTTGACGGCACTTAATAGCAACAACAATGGAGAAGTAGTAGCTTAAACAACAGTGCATTTCACTAGATCAAAGAAGTAACTTTTAGGGTTACTCTTGCATTTATTCACTCAGTTTATATATAAGTTCAATAAGTCAAAGATTTCTTTCAAAGGAAGTTTAGGGCTTTCCTGTTCTAACCTTGAGACCCTGAAAATAATATCAAAAACATGTTTCCAGTGTACCAAATACTGTTCTAAATTTGCTAGCTATCTTATTTATCACAAAACTTTGTGGGATAAAACCCATTTTATGGATGATGAAACTAAGGCTCATGAAGGCATCATAACCAACTAGATAAACCAAACCCATTGCCACTGAGTTGTTTCCAACTCACAGCAACCCTATGGGGCAGAGTAGAGCTGTCCTCTATGGTTTCTAGGCTGTAGGAGCCGTTGTTGGGTTCAAACTACCCACTTTTTGGTTAGCATATGGGCGCTTAACCACTTCCCAATTAATGCTCCTTAACCAGAAAGAAATGAGATTCAAATCTAATTGGTTTGAAGCAACAGGTCAAGCTCTTAACTGCCATACCACACTGCCTGGCATGAGAAATAATTAACTCATGGATTTAAGTTTCAAGAATGTTTTAAGCTGGAAGGGGCTTTAGAATGCCAAGTGCAACTGTTTCTAAACCTAACTGGTTATCAAGGAGTTTTCCCAAAGCAGAGATTCCCAGGGCTCACCTCAGCTTCTAATTCAGCAGGTGTGAGTTGAACTCAGGAATCAGCATTGTGGAAAAAGCCTTAGGTGACTCTGATGACCAGCCACATTTGAGAACTACCCATCTATGTTGTTATTAAGTGCCTTCCAGTCACTTCTGACTTATATCAACAGTGTGGGGTTTTCAGGGAACAAATGGTGGGTTTGAATTGCCAACCTTATGGTTAGCAGTCTGGTGCGTATCTTATAGCCCCACACCAGAACCCCCAACTCATCTATGCTAAACTCCTTTTTCAGAGGTGGAAAATGGCCTCTGAATAATTTTTCAATTTAAATAGAAACTTGAACCTCTTTCACTCATTATTGATCCATTCATTTGAACACACACAGAACTTCTACCATGTGCTAGAAAAGGAATTAGATGCTAGGGTATGAGAAGGTCATAGTCTAAGTGGCCACAAAGACTCAAGAAGGTTAATGAAAACCACCGAGATAAGAGACGTGATGTGATCAAAGTCCCCCAAGAATACAACAGGCTGTGAAGTCAGGGGAGGCTTTACACAAGGTGACATTTGTACTAGCTCTTGAGAGAGACATGAGACTTGTCTAATGGAAAAGGAGGGCAGGTGGCAGGGAGGGCTTTAAGGGCATTTTAGGCAAAGCTGTGAAAACAATGACCATGAAGAACATGGGATTCCACAGGAAATGGAATGTGACTGAAGTATGAATGTGGGGGACATCATGGTGGAAGATTACCTGCAAATGAAGATTGAGGCTAGATAATGAACAAGTCTAGAGCTGGCAGCTGGGGAGGAGGCTTGATCCTGAGGTTCTGATACTGTTTTGAGGACATCTGACCTGTGATAAAGTAAATCACTCTGGTGTGGAGGAGAGATTGCAGAGAAAGAATGAACAAATAGCAAATCGGAGCCCAAGCGGTAAAGGGGCCAGAATGAAAATATTGATAAGGATAAGAAAGAGGTGATACATTTAAGATAAACTTAAGAATTATAATCAGTAGGACCAGACAGCTAATTAGATGTGCTTAAGGAAGACGTGGAAAGAGAACAACTCCAAGTTTTCTGGATTTGGTCACTGGACAAAGCCCCTTAGTGACATAATGCCTGGTAGACCTTTTATTTATTTAGTTTGCATTTCACTTGGTTTTTTAGATTGAATTTGTCATAAGGAAAATTGTTGAATGAGAGGAAGTACTTAGAGTCACAACACATATTAGACACTGGAGAGAGAATAATTAAATCAAAGCAACAAGAGGCGGGTGGGAGACAGTCAGAGGGAGCCCACCTTTCGACAATAAGTCTAGAAATCTGGGGAAAAGCAAAGGGTTAGAAGAGAAACAAACTTCTCTTCAGCCCTTCCTCCTCCCTCAGGGCCAGGAGTCAGAATACCACTAAGTGAACAGGTCAGAACAGAAGGCTTCTCCCATCTCATGTCCAAATGCCACTTCCCTGCACCCTTCTCAAGAGTGGCTGCTTGGGCCTCAGCCAACAGAAGTGGAGGGGCTGGGAGAGAGGTGTCCAGAAGGGGACTCACTACTGATTTTCCTCTGGCTGGAGGTGGACAGGAAGGAGACACAGCTCAAATACTGAGCAACCAAAAAAAGATGTTGAGAAACAAGAAAATGAAAATCAGCTGGAGGCCAGATGGCCCTGTCCCAAATCCACAATTGTGCCTTGACCGGAAGGGTATTGGAAAACATGGTGTAAAAGCCAAAACGCAAAAAGGCACCAACACCAAATGAGAAGTGAGAGCCCCCAGTATCACCAAATGGCTGTTATCCCCTTCTGCCATCTGGAGCTGGTCACTGGCCCCAGAGGCAAGGGGGAGTTTTTAGTCTGTGATCCTGGGGCTTCTGACTTCCCTCATCCATAAAGTGGGACAACAATCTACTCTCTGTGGGTCCTAGCTTTACACACTGGGCACTCTTGCCGCTTGGGACATGTCTCCAGGCACTGATGAATATAGGACCAACAGTACACACACTGACCACACCTCCCCAAGTTGTCTCAAGATATATATTACATTCGAAGGTCCTGCCTGCCCTGCCCCGCTTGCAGTTTGGTTCTTCAGGGACAAGTCCTATGCCTCTTCTGCTACCACAGCCAATTCTATTTCTCCTCCCTGTACCCCTGCAGTGCACCCAAACACACAAACACACACCCCAGCAAACAAGAAATCGCCTACTGCCCACAATTGTTGTTCTGTGGAACCTTTTAAACATTGCTTACCAGAGCCCAAAGAAAGGTGTGGGAAGAATGGACATATTAGGATTTTTATGCATCTCCAAATAAAGTGTTTAATTCTCTTCTCATTTAAATTTTCTACGATTAAAGTAAATGCACTAAATTACCTGGGCAAAACTTTGCAAGACTTTTAGTATAACACTTATAATTTCCCTTTGTTTATTAAAAATATTTCATACACAGTATTTAGTGCATCATCTTTAATTTGTGTCACATTTCTTCACCTTAGAAAATATATTTTTTATATTTAAAAATTGGAATCTCAAAACTAATAAACCAGTGAGAACTGGAAATACAATGAGCTTTCTGAAAGAGCTCTGCCATCTTGGACATCAGTGAAAAACACGCTCTATTCAAGGTCAGCGGTTCAAGCTCACCAACTGCTCCTCGGAAACACTATACAGGGTCGCCATGGGTCCAAATCTACTCTAAGGCACTTCACAACAATTCACCGGAGCATCCTCTTTCTGCCACCTACTGGTAGCATACCAAAGTGAACTTTAAAGAGGCAAATGGAAACATTGCGAAGTTGTAAATGAAAGTTTGTGATTCGAGCTTACTGGAGTTCAGTGGCATTTATGAACTCTGCAAATATTTTAAATTATTCTGTTTTAGCAGAAATCAAGGTTTAAATAATGTGAGAACTGAAAATTATATCAAATAAAAAACAAGTCTGCTCTCTCAACCCAGTCTGAATCACCAAAAGTAGCAATTTAGACTGTGCCCTAATACTTTATGTTCGTTTCTAACTCATCAGACACTTTAATGAACCATACTAAAAACAGGAAGCCCCTACTTTTAGCAGAGATGTTCTCATTCAGACCAGATTCCTGCTCTGGGAGGGTCTGGCAGTAATGAGTGCCCCCCTGGGTACTAAGGAGGGAATGAATGTCCAAGACTGAAGGATAAGGAACATTCTCGCTGTTGTGTGTATCTGACAAGATATAATGGCTCTTCCTTTGGTTCCACAGATAATGCTGATGGAGAACATCATCCTTTTGCTATTGGCCACCTATTTTCTCCAGGAGGTATCGTGGAGCAGCCTCTGGGTGATAGTAGGTGTCATGTCTGGATTTCTGATTGGTAAGATCCCACCACTCTCCTGTCTGGTTTATCTACATTGAATCCCAACTTAGGAAATTGTCCACTCAGGCTCAGTTAAATGGAGACCAGGGAATAGAGTTCAGTGCACTGTACAGACCAGGGAATGAGACACTGAACTCAGCATACTTCTGCCTTGTTTGACTACTCTCCTAACATTAAGGCTGTCCACTTCTACCTAAATTGCCTTGTGTTAGGTGCCCACACCAGATGCCATCTGAGCATCTCAGGTGGCTCCTAAAACCTGTTGCCATCAAGTCAGTTTTGGCCACAGTGACCCCATGTACGGAGTAGAACTGATCCATAGGGTTTTCTTGGCTACAATCTTTATGAAAACACATCCCCAAGTCTTTCTGCCATGGTTCCGGTGGGTGGGTTCGAACCATCAACTTTTCAGTTGGCATGTGATCCTTTTGTTGTTAGGTGTTATTGTGTCAACTCCAACTCATAGTAACCCCAGTTGTTGTTAAGTGCTGTTGAGTCAATTCTGACCCATAGCGACCCTGTTATAGGGTTTCTGAGCAGTGACTGGTAAACTTAAACCTCCAACCTTGCGGCTCAAAGTGACTTTGAAGTCCAGCTCATTAACCCACAGTAGCACCACACCAGGACTCCAGGTGACGGTAGAACTACCCAATAAGGTTTTCTAGGCTATAATCTTTATGGGAGTCGATGACCAGGCCTTTCTTCCTCGGAACCACTGAGTGGATTCAAACTGCTGACCTTTTGCTTAGCAGCTGTATGGAACACCATAAATGTCCTTCAAGCTACTCTTTTACAACTACACCCACTCCCCTCTGAGTCTTTACCCTCCCATTAGCTCCTGGCAACCACTAATCTATTTCCCTTTTCTAGAACTTTATCATTTCATAAATGTTATGTAAATAGACCTTACAGTATGTAACCTTTGGGGACTGACTTTTGCACTCAGCACATTTCTCTGGAGGGAGATTCCAGGTTGTGGCTCGTATAACTCAGTAATCTTGCATTTTTTTGCTGGGTGGTATTCCACTCTGTGGATGTACCATTCACCCTTTGAAGGGCATCTGGGTGGGCCTGCTTAAAATAACAGTTTGAGTAACCAGTTATTGACTTCTAAGATGCTTTTGTACATATGCTGAATGGTCAGCTGAATGGATTGCCCATGGTATGATCTGCAGTATCTAGACTGTGCTCACACACCATCACTACATACACACAGTTCACACTGCTCTGGTTGTTCTTGGCATATTTCAAGCCAGCCTTCCCAGTCGGAAGGGATGAATGTGGTTTGAGACTTGGGATGAATGGGATTTGCCTGCTAGGAAGTCTAGCCACTCATTTTGACTTTCTAATTAAGAAGCAGTTTAACTCTGTTCTGTGAGCACAGTAGGACCTGAAGTCACACTGTCTTCTCTTCCCTATTTCTTTCCACGTTTCAAAAACAAATGTCTAAACACCAATCCTAAAATGTGTTTCCCTCCTGAGAGCTGCAATGCTGATTTCCAAGCTAGTGTCCTTCCAGTGAGAACTGATTTTCTCCCTCAGTGAGTCAGCCACACAGGGTAGGAGAATACTGTCCAAGACCAAGTGTCCACATTCAGGCCCAGGTGCTTAGATGGTTGGGAGGAGAGAGATCAAATAGAATTAGGGCTGCCTCTTCTCATCCCTCTGCTCCATAAATGATGCCTGTACCGCTCACTCCCAAGTGTCCCATATAAAAGCCCTCAGTTGGAAAGACTGCATTAATGATAGTCACACAGACACAAAAAGCTCACATCTTCAAGCCAGGCAGCTCTGACTCAAATCTTGTCTCTTCCATTGTCTTTCTTTCTTTCCCTGACAAACATGTATTGAGTGTCCACTGCATACTAGCCTGGGACAACAGCAATCATTCCAACAGAGGAGGTGGCCTCATGAAAAATAAATATTCATTAAAAAGTTGTACTTAGTACTTGTCTGATGACAGACAGCTTAGTTCCTCTTTCTTGATGTTACATTGCACACTTGTAAAGGGGGTGAGTGATACTGATCTCACGGTAATTGTTAAGGATTTAAAACAAAATGCAAAGAGGGTGTGAACCCTGCCAGTTTCAGAATAAATACTGAACGCACAATTCTGTCTCCATTTCTTCAAGTTCCAGCCTTGTCACTAACTCTTGGTGACCTCAGATCTGCCTCTTACCTCTCTAATCCTCATTTGACATACAGAAAGTACCCATTGTGATCATCTTTCAGCTTCCTTCTAGCTCTTTCTTAGAAGCCAGTTAAGCAGTCAGTTACTAACCAAAAGGTTGACAGTTTGAACCCATCAAGAAACTCTGTATTAGAAAACGCTATGGTTTGCTCCCATAAAGATTATAGCCTAGAAAACCATATGAAGCAAGAGCAGTTCTGTCACATGGGGTCACTATGAGTTGAAATCAACTCCAAGGCACCTAACAACAACAACAATAGCTCTTTCACGCTGTGATTTCCTGGCTCCCTCAGGTTATTTTCCCCAGAACTTACTTCAAGTCTCAGGCTGTTTATAACAAGCACCCTGAAACAAGGCACTCCATCCAGTATTACAGGAAACTGGAAATAACGTGGGAGGATTACTGGAATGCTCTGGTAAAGAAATTATTGCAGTGGTCAACACTTCTGATCAAAATAAATTAAACTGACAACAATGTGATTAAGATGTTTATGTACAAAGGAAGTGTTGTTGTTGGTCATGGAAATTCCTTGATATGGGGTTTTTGATGAGCATGTTTAACCTCTGCTTAGGTCTTATTTGTTTTTGAGACTACTTCCTACCCACCCACCTTTTGGAATTTATCAACTGATGTGTTGATGGTTGAATTCTGAGCATTCAATCTAGTTGTTTGAAAGTCGAGTTAACCTTTTTAGCAAACATCTTATGTACAAACACACAAGCACGCATATCTAGAACATGCAATTGGAGCTACCTTCAAGGAAGAAAATCAGTCGATTTAAACTTTGTTATTAACTTTTTAAATTTAGACATTTTTTTCAGATTATAGAAGTTAGAGTATATTTAAATCTACCCCCAAATATTTCCATTCCAATGTGCCCTAAAGAGTCCAATATAGCCTTTCAAATTATACTGCTCTATACTTGCAGTGAAAATCTGCAAGCCACAGGGAGGATCCAGAGCTTCAAAGCATGTAACTTTGTGCTCTTTTTTCTTTCTCAGGCAGTGTCTCGCTGGTAATTTATTACAGCCTACTGCATCCCAAATCCACAGACATTTGGCAGGGCTTCATTAGGAAGTCCTGTGGCACTGCAGGTGGTGATAAAGCAGAGAAAGAATCCAACAGGTTGGGGAGTCCGAACTTGTGCCAAAGGGAAGGCTCTGAATTGACATGTCTGGAAACATCCCCCAGCCCAGACTGGGGCCCTTCAGGTGCTGATCTGCGGAGCCAAGTTACTGAGGAGGACTCTTTCCTGAGACACCACCACTGGCTGTTGGTGAAACTTGCCTTAAAAACCGGAAATGTGTCCAAAATCAATGCAGCCTTTGGAGATGACAGTACTGGATGCTTTTGCCCCCCAACATGGCAATCGAGTCAACAGTATAATCAACAGAGAAAACTTTTCTTTTCCCAGCAAGAGTTCCCATCATCACCCCTGGACATCCAAGCCTTAGAGAAAGTCTCTGATATCGAACGTGTCCCTAAAGCAGAGGCCGAGCCCTTGGAAACCTCAAGCTACGTCTCTTTCACCAGTGATCCTCACAACAGTGTGCCTGCTCAGAACTTGTCAAGTAGCCTGAAGGAAGGAACTGTGGTGTTGCCCTGTGAAGCCATAGTCACTGTGGTCCAGGAAAGAACTGTGAGTGAGCAGGCCAAAGAAGGGGAAGCACAGGAGGGTCCCACTCTATATTTCAGTGCCATCCTAGAAGGGGCCACATCTGTACACCAAGAAGGCAAGGCAACTCCACAGATGTCCTACTCTGGAAGGAGGATGGGAAAAAGTAACCCTGCCCAGCCTGCCTCACCTCAGTCGGTCACTAAACCCTTTCCTGTCACCATGGCTAATATTAGCCCCATCCTAGGCACTGGCCCAGGAAAAACCTTCCGCCCCAGTACAGGCTTCTCTGGAGGGATCCCAGGTAACTCAGAATGTGGAGATCGGCAGGAACCTTTGAGGGATCTAACTCATCCTGCTGCAGTAAGTATGTGGATGCCATTCCCAAAGACTAGACTGAGACCGGGGGATGAGCCCTGCCTCACTTCAACCCCTAAGTCTGAATCCATCCAAAGGGACTGCAACTGGAAGGAAAGGTGGAAGCAAGAGAGGAGTTTTTTCATCTGATCAGAATCATGGTGAAATAAGACAGTTGACCAGAAAGCCAAACAGATCAATGTGTCACATAGGAGAATTGATCTGGGTTTTAGATCTTTCCTTCTTCTGACACTGTATCCATAGGCTAATCACTTCTCTCTCTGTACCTCCATCACACCATTGAAAAATAAGGCAATGGGATCAGAGGCTTCCTAAGATCCCTTTATGAACACCATATATCACACATAGCCACATACTACAGTGTTCTCTCTCATGCGGTATAGGAGGAAGAGAAAAGACTTCTAGTCAAAATTGCCTTTTGTGAGCTATATCACATCCTTTTGTCATATTTTTGCTGTGGCTTCTAGGGAATTCAAAGGCAAAACCCAGAGTCCAATTTCATTCCAGGTTCTCATTAGCCAAGTTAGCGTCTCCTGTCACCCAGCGGTTATTAATGTGTCTTTTCAAAGATTCATTCTTGTGACATTATTTTATAAAATCTCACAGTTGTTACTGTTGTTAAGTGTCATCAAGTCAATTCTGACTCATAGAAGCCTTATACAGGCTAATGTAAATCCTTTTAAGTCAATGAAAAAATGTATGGTTATAACCATCAACATAAAATGACACTGAAAATACAAGTGTCATTCTGAAATTCCCATATCACTTTGGAAGTGATATTTTTCTTTTAAATACTCAGCCCTCCTTCCCACAGGTCTGCTGTGGTTCTTTGCCAGGCCCCTTCTCTCTGCTACTGACTTTCACTCCATTGCCTTTATCACCAAACTGCTCCCATCTCAAAGCAGTTGTTACTGGTAATTTAACTCATCTCATGAGAAGGAATTAAATACCCCATTCCTCTTGTACTCTATTTTGAACTCATCACCTTAAAATTACTCTGTGTGAGAAGGTAATTGCATAATTTCCTAAGCCTTCCTTTGTAGCTGGTTAAGGAAGGCCCATCACAAACCATCCAAGAGAAAGAAAGTCAGTATATGGAAGGTTGGGTGCTGTTTAGCAGTAGTAGTTTCTGACTCATCCCAACATCTTTGGGTTTGAGGACAATATTACAGCCCTAAGGAGTCCCTAAGGAGCTCTGGTAGCATAGTGGATACAAATTGGGCTACGAACCTCAAGGTCAGCAGTTTGAAACTACCAGCTGTTCCACAGGAGAAAGATGAGGCTTTCTGCTCCCATAAAGATTTACAGCCTTGGAAACCCTGTACAGGGTCTCTATGAGTCAGAACCGACTCCACGGCACACAACAACAACAACAACAAAGAGTCCCTGTGTGGCACTGTAAGAGGTGGTTCAAACCAACCAGCTACTCCTCAGAAACCCAATACAGGATGGCTATTAGAACGAATTCAATAGTACTTAATAGCAATAAGGAGAATAAAGAAGTCCTGAAGATGCATTCTTAAGTGCTTGGCTGCTAACAGGAAGGCCAGTGGTTCGAACCCACCAGCCGCTCTGTGAGATAAAGATCAACAGTCTGCTTCCATACAGATGACAGCATTGAGAGCCTATGAAACGGTTCTACTCTGTCCTCTCACATTGCTATGAGGCAGAATCAGCTTGATGACAACAGGTTTGGTTTTGAAGGAGGATTCTTTAAGTTTAGAGCATGCTAAGAGTGTGGTGGCTCTGAGGATAAGCCCTGGACTGTGAACCACAAGGTTGGTGGTTCAAGTCCACCAGTCACTCCATGGGAGAAAGATGAGGCTTTCTTCTCCTGCCTTGGAAACTCGATAGAGTATTCTGTTGATATAGAATCAGAATCAACTCAACAGCACTTAACAACAAGAGCTTGTGCAAACATTTTTTACAGTAAGTATTCAGACAATCAGTATCCCCATTTTACTGACAGTCAGAGACAGTAGATGGGTGGCAAAGTACTTTTGGTGTACCTGGTTAAAATAGAGCAAAGAGAGTGTATTGACATACAGTCTTTCACAGTTTCTCTCACAGTATCTATGTTACGATTACAGCAGTTCCTCCTCTATCTGTCTCTCACCAAGCTAGACCTCTTGGACCTCTTCCTTGATTCCTAACTGACCCCTGCCTCACATTCTATCCCTCAGCCCTTCTAAGGAGTGATGTTTAAAAGCTTCCTCTACCCTCTTGCCCTCTGCCCCAGGCTGTAATCCATGGTACACCTCTGTAATTCTTTGTCCTCTAGTGATCTTCCTAAAGTGAAATGGTGGTCCTTTGAGGGCTAATGACTTGACATTACACAGTTCAAGTCAGCAAGTCCTGACTTGAATTGTATAATGCCAGTTCCCAGCACAATGCCTGACACAACATTTTGTTGCATTGGATGTCATTGAGTCAGTGCCTAATGCACAACAGAATGAAACACTGCTCCGTCCTATGCCATCCTGACAGTTGTTATGTTTGAGACCGTTGCTTTTGTCACTGTGACAGTCCATCTCATTGGGGTCCTTCCTCTTTTTCACTGATCCCTCACTTTACCAAGAATGATGTCCTTCTCTAGAGACTGGTCCCTCCTGATTATATGTCCAAAGAATGAGAGACGAAGTCTCACCATCATGGCTTCTAAGAAATGTTCTGACTACATTTTTTTCAGCACAGATCTATTTGTTTTTCTGGCAGCCCATGGTATTTTCAATATTCTTCTCCAACACCATAATTCAAAGGCATCAATTCTTCTACAGTCTTTCTTATTCATGGTCCAACTTTCACATGCATATGAGGCAACTGAAAATGCCATAGCTTGGGGTCGGTTTACCTTAGTCCTCAAACTGGTATCTTTTGCTCTATAACACTAAAGAGCTCTTGTGCAGCAGATTTGCCTAATGCAATACTTCATTTGATTCCTTGACTGCTGCTCCCATGAGTATTGATTATGGATCCAAGTGAAATGAAGTCTTTGACAACTTCAATCTTTTCTTTATTTATATGAATGTCATTTATTGGTCCAGTTTGAGGATTTTTGGTTTCTTTAGATTGAGATGTAATCCACTCTGAAGGCTGTGGTCTTTGACCCTTATCAATAAGTATTTTACATATCACAGGTTTTTAATGAGTCTTCCTCCAATCCTTATGCCACTTTCTTCTTCATATAATTCAGCTTCTTGGATTATTTATTCAGCATACAGATTAAATAAGCATGGTAAAAGAATACAACTCTGGTACACACCTTTCCTGATTTTAAACCATTCACTAATCCCTTGTTCTGTTTGAACAATTGCCTGTTGGTCAATGTACAGGTTTCTCATGAGCACAATCAAGTGTTCTGGAATACCCATTCTTCTCAATATTATCTACAGCTTGTCAACATTCACAGTTGAAAGCCTTTGCATAGTTAATAAAGCACAAGTAAACATATTTCTGGTATTCTCTGCTTTTCAGCCAAGATCCATCTGATATCAGCAATAATATCCTCTTGTGAATCTGGCTTGATTTTCTGGCAGTTTCATGCTGATGGGCTCTTGCAGCCATTTTTAAATGATCTTCAGCAAAATTTTACTTGCATGTGAAATTAATGGTATTGTTCACTGATTCCCGTATTTCATTGGGTCACCTCTCTTGGGAATGGATACAAATATGAATCTCTTCCCATCGGTTGGCCAGGTAGCTGTTTTCCTTATTTCTCAGCATAGATGAGTGAGCACTTCTAGTGATGTACCAATTTGTTTTAAATTTTCAATTTGTATTCTGTCAATGCCAGGAGCCCTGGTTTTTGACAATACCTTCAGTGCAACTTGGACTTCTTCCTTTAGTATTATCAGTTCTTTATTACCTTTTGAAATGGTTGAACACCAGCCTTTTTTTTTTTTTTTTTTTTGGTACAGTGACATGTGTGTATTCCTTCCATCTTCTTTTGATGCTTTCTGCATCATTCAATAATTTGCCCAGGGAATCCTTCAGTATTACAAGTTGAGGCTTGACTTTTTTTTCTTCTTCAAGTCTTTCAGCTTGAGAAATGCTGAGTGTGTTCTTCCCTTTTCGTTTTCTAACTAACTCCAGGTCTTCGCACATCTCACACCATGGCAGAATGTAGGCACTGGGAAATAACTGGATAAATTAATTAGTTGGTGACTGCTTGAGTCATTAATCATGGTTTTAGTGCATGTCCTGTAAAAAGGACATCTGTGTCATAAGGAAAAGGCAGGGCTGGGATACAGAGAATTAGCTTATTCTTCTCAAATTGACCCTAGAATAGGCTAGCTAGAAATTCTTCATTTATTTATTTATTTATGGAGCATGGTGTACATGGTGATGGTGGTTGTGTGCTGTTGAGTTGGTTCCAACTCATAGTGATCCTGTCCTGTATAGAATTTCTAAACTGTAAATCTTTACAAGAGCAGAAAAACCTCCTGTTTCTTTCATGGAGCAGCTTACGGACTGGAACTGCTGACCTTGTAATTAGCAGCCCAACGTGTAACTCCCTAAGCCAGCAGACCTCCTTTTCTTCAGCATAATAGACACAGGAATCCACGAGGTCTGTTCTTGTCATCAAGGGACTCATAGACAAGCCTGAGCTTCTTGCATGGCTCTCTTCATTTCATGCATCCAGAAAGTGTATCCTTGGTTTGTGAAAAGGATCAGGAAAAATGCAAGTATTTATTAGTGAAGACTAATAAAAGGGCTTTTTTTTTTTTTTTTTAATGCTAGTATCACTGAGTGGGAGGCACTAGAACTAAAATCTTTGCACAAGGAAACTTATTTTATGTCCTTGGTCACTCAGCAGGGGGAATGTGTCCATACCTTTAGCCAAGGCCCTTCTGAGGCTAGCTGCAGGAACTTGTAGTTTTGGTTACCAAGGCATATAATGGCATTTCTGGGGTCCTAAAGGGCTGTCCTGTGGAAGTGGGATTTGAATTTCTCCCTGCCTAGCCATGTAAGCCACAGAGAAACACAACAGATCTGTAAGACAGAGTTAACCCAAAGTCAACAAGTCATCTCAGGACTCAGGAGTCACACAGTTCTCTGGAAATGTTCAAACAAAGTTGGCAGAGCCACTTAGCAAAATGACTATGGAGTACAATATTTAACTCAGTGGCTCTTAAGATTCTGAAGCTAGGGGTCAGATGACTGTGCATAAGCAGGACGTGGGAGTCTTTATTGAGAGGAACTTTATTGTCTGTTTTATGAAATATCCGTTCACTGAGGGAAAGAATAAAGCCAGATAATCAAAACCAGTGCATGAAAGGGACCTATAATGATGCAATATGCCTACTGCCTGAGCTTCCATCTGAGAGTTACCCAGAATATTGTGCCCACCTGGCCATAACCAGAGTTTCCAGACACTTCACCAAGAGACCCCAGACCTCAGCAAATTGCTAGGACAGAAGGAAAGCCTTCTCTGAGCCAGGATGCTGGGTCTTTCTCCTCCACACGAAAGATTCATGACTGAATGTTCATCTGCTATCTTGAGAATACCATTACTGGACAAAGCATTCTATGTTACACCTCTTCAATTGAACCTTTATGTTCAATGGCTCTCTTGAAGCACAGGCATGGCCTTTGGAGGCAACAGTATTAGCATTCTCCATAAACCACTGGAAATACACCTATAGTTGGACAAGTTAGGTTTATGAGCCCACACCATCAGAAGCTATAGCAAGTCTCACTGAGAGGGTGTGTTATGGATTAATTTGTGCCCGCTCCCCCCAAAAAAATATGTGCTATAAATCTTAACCTCTGTGCCTATGGTCATAATCCCTTAGGGGATCAGGTCTTTATTATGCTAATGAAACAAGATTAGTGTAGGGTGTATTTTGAGTAAATCTCTTTGGAGATATGAAAGATTAAACCAGCTAGTGAGGAGGCAGAGATGGGGAAAGAGAAGTACAAGCTATGTGAAGATCTCCAAGGAGCCAGGAAGCAGAAGCTAAAGAGACAAACAACTTTCTCCAGAATTGACAGAGAGAAACTCTCCCCCTAGAACTAATGCTCTGAATACAGACATCTAGCTTCCTAAACTGTGTGAGAACAAATACCACGGTGGTATTTCTCTTATAGCAGCACTGGATAACTAAGAATTTTAGAAAGAACTGATCATAGAATTTGGGCTTTGGTTAGGTAAATTTGGGGAGGGACTAGGGAAGTAGGACTTGCTTACAAATCAGTAGTTGGCCATCACAATAAACCTTTTCTCTAGGGAGCACAGACACTATCCACAAGGAAAGAGCTGTAATTGCTAAAGGAGCAGCAGTCATTTGATGAGAAAGGGAGGTATTGGGTATCTTGTGGATTGCACAGTGACCTTGTTTTTGTCTTGCTATATCATGGTCTCAGAATGATCTTGATGCTGATGGACTTTGAGATGCTTTGTGTCTGGCAGAACAACAGGCCTAGCTAGATGTCGTGTCCCACATGTCAAGGGCTGCTTTTGTCTTTCTCAGAATGTTAATACTGCTTAGTAGCTGTGTGTTAGGCTATAATATATTGCTGTTGTTAAGTGCCATCAAGTTAGTTCCGAGTAATAGTGACTCTGTAGAGGGTTTCCAAGGAGTGAATAGTGATCTTGAACCGCTGACCTTGTGGATCAAACCTACATTGCAGTTCCACTCACTAACCCACAGCACCACACCAGGACTCCATAATATATTGACAAGAGAATAGCTTTTCTACAGTGCCACTAGCAGTTTCATACAACTATGTATTTCAGTTAGTTGGCTGTGCCTTTAGTGGATTGGAAGTGGGTCTATAGTAATCCAACTTAATTTGTGTATAGTGTAAGCCCAACATAAAAGACTTTGAACAAGACTATGACTGTTTTACAGAAGTCTAACACCATTAGACCATGGCTCAACTACCAAATGTTGACACTAAATATTAACAAGCCTGTCTGGGTATTTCTCAATAGTTACATATGAAGTACAGTAGTGCCTTGATTCAGTTTCACAGTTTCCAATATATAAGAATCTCCTACAAATCAATCCTATCCCCTCTGTATGCAGGGTTAATAGGGACGGGCAACTTCGGCATTGTTGTTGTTGTTGTTAGGTGCCATCGAGTCAGTACCAACTCATAGAGACCTATGCACTGTGGAACAAAACATTGCCCCATCCAGGGCCAACCTCACTACTGTTGCCACGCTTGAGTCCATTGATGCCAATCCATCTCATTGGGGGTCTTCCTCCTTTTCTCTGACCCTCCATCTTATCAAACATGATATCCTTCTCCAGTGACTGGACCCTCCTGACAATA
>NW_006408582.1:295848-336251 GCF_000296735.1 Chrysochloris asiatica | reverse complement strand
TGCATCATTCAATAATTTGCCCAGAGAATCTTTCAATAATGAAAGTTGAGACTTGAGTTTTTTCTTCAGTTCCTCCAGCTTGAGAAATGCTAAGCAGTTAGGCATTGGCTACCTAAAACTAGGGAGTAATAAAGGCATGGAGTGACAGGCTTACAAGTTTTCAAGAGGAAATTTAGTTTCAGAGTGTGCAAGGGGAAGGTTGAATCCCCACTGAATAGGTTTCATCTTGTCTATGTGCATCTGGTGAAAAGAAATGGGGTTAATATTCTTATGATTTAAAAATGTGTAATTGTTATCATGACTAATTGCAACTGTCACAACTGTAAAGGTAGAAGTTTTGTAACAAAAAAGAGGGAAGTAGTTAATCTTACAGTCCAGGAACAGAGGACCCCAGGACCATCAAGGTAGAAGAGCACGAGAGGAATGTGTGACCCTATCAAGAGAAGCAGTGACACCAGAAATGGAGGCAGAGATGATGACATGGAGAGAAAGAGCAACTGAGGACTCCAGCTACATGGAAAGAGAAAGGCTGTGTGCTTGTGGCCAGAAGGCAGGCTTTCAGAATGTGGTTGTTTTGTTGGTTGTTTACATGGTTATATATTCCTGAGTGGTTTTTGTACGTTCAAAAAAAAAAAAAAAAAAAAAAATAGAGGGAATAAAAGCAAATACTGTTGAATGATGATGCATGGAGGGGATTATAATCATTGCAGTGAAATGAAATATGGTAGGATGAATGTAAAGCCTATGCTCTCCCATGTAAACTATCACTCAATTCACAATAAAATCTTTAAAAAAAAAAAAAAAAAATCTCCTATGAGTCCTGGTGTGACACTGTGGGTTAATATACTGGACTGCAAGGTTGGTTTGAACTGCAAATTCAGTAGTTCAAGCTCACCAGCTGCTCCTTGGAAACCCTATATAGGATCACTGAGTCAGAACCAACTCAACCGCACTTAACAACAACTTGGATTACAAGGTGCGCTTGTGGTGCAGTGATTAAGTTCTTGGCTGCTAAATGGAAGATCTGCACTTTAAACCTTCCAGTTGCTCTATGGGAGAAAGATGTGGCAGTCTGCTTCCATCAACATTTACAGACTTGGAAATCCTATGGGCCAGTTCTACTCTGTCACACTGGGTTACTATGAGGGGGAATAGATTTTACAGCAATGGGTATTGTATCATGGGTTTGAGCTACATGCATTACATCATTTATTCCTTGCAAAAATCTTCAAATCAGGTCTTATCCTCCCTCCTATTTGATGAGTGAGTTGGCAGGAGGTGAAGCTGACATTTGATACAAGGCGTGAACCAAATCCCCACTGTGTGGTCACCACACTTATCCATCTTGATTCCCACCTTTCTTGTCCTCTCCCGCCTCTCCTGTCCTTTAGACTACCCACAAAGCCTCATACCTCACTATCTCACTGCTTTCTTCCCCAGCCCCAACATTGACTAGCTCTACCCCCCTTAGATGTCATCCAGGGATTAGCAATGTTACCCTTGGGGCCAGATCTAGTCCCATCTGTTTTATTAATGCTGCTGCTTCAAGAAACGACCTGCCACCAAAAATTTAGAAACGTTCACTTGCTCTCGTGATATTTGCCTAAGAACATTTATCATGTATCTACTGTTGTACCTGCCCAGACATCGTCGATTTGTTTTGCTTTGTTTTTTGACATCTAACTCAGTTTTCTATTCTTCCATGAAACCACATACAAAAAAACCAGCATTCAGTTTTCACGATGGCCCCGTGTGTTGCAATGTAGCACCATACTCCACAGGGTTTTCAATGGCTGTACTCAGGAGCAGGTCACCAGGCCTTTCTTTCAAGGTGCCTTTGGTGAGTTCAGACCTTCAGCCATTCAGTTAGCAGTCTTGCACTTAACATTTTGCACTAAGATGAGCGGTCTGGTGCTTATCCTCCAACCGTGCCACTTATAGGAAACAACAAAAGGACTCCTAGTTCTCACAAGCTACAAATGTGTTTTCTTTGTTGTCATTTTTACAAAAAGCTAGGACACCTCTGCTGCCCAGAACCTCTAGGAAATTAGGGTTGATTTACATATATATTTTTTTATAACTATTGGAAGCTCTTTGGGATGGGTTATTATTTTCTATAGGTGTTTTCCTCCCCTGTGACCTGGCTGGAGGTAGAGAGATGGCCTAATGACTAAGGATTCCTCTTAGCAAGGAAATATTTTCATAACTCTAAGGAAAAAAACAAACTTTTTATTGTGTTTAATAACAATTTTAGTGGTGGCTGTTTCTAAAATGATGACACACTCCCTTCCTTGTCTTCTTTGATAAGGAGTCCTGGTGGCAATGTGAGTTAGACAGAGGACTCTGATGTCTCCAGTATGACTCTTCTGTCAGCCTGAATCCACAAGAAAACAGCTGGCACACTCAAAGGCAGGAATTGAAAGTTTAAGAAAGGAGCAGTTTACACAATTATGTAACCCAACAAAGGGTGGTATAGCACTCCTATGTTGCTGTTCCCACCTTTAGGACAAGGAGAGGCAGCTGCTGTCAGAACCAGAAGAGACCTGCAGTGGGGACATCAGATCTGAGCCAAGGCTTTTGGAAAGGACTGCATACAATCCATAATGGCCTGGCAATGAAGAAGCCAAGGAAACAAATGCCCTTCCCGGCTCTCCCTGCCTTTGGATCCGCTGGCAGCACCGTGGGCATGCCCTCCCTGAAGCCAGAAAACAAGAAGCTGTTGATGCCGTTTATAAAACTTAGCCTCCAAGGTCTGCAGCAGGCTGGAGAGTTGAGCTGGAAGGACAAACAGGAATCAGTCTGAATGGTTACCACAGGGGAATGCCCTCGAGACTGCTTTCTCAGTCTGGACAGCGCTTGGTCCCTACACCAAACTGTGGCCTTTTTAAATGTTAGTGTCTGTGTTTCATAGCTTTCCTAACTCCTCATATATTATGAAAATATAACTGTTTTTATGTATCTAGTTACTTAGATTCTGGACTAAGTAACTATGGTCTTTGCAAGCTTATCGTACTTAATTCATTATAGCTACTTCTAAGGAGGGTTTTGAAAAATAAGGAACGAGTCCATTATCGTTTAATTTCATTTTTCCATGAACTTTTAGAAGCACTCATGTATCCTAAATAGTAGACACAATGGAGATTTTTTAATCTTTGACTTTGATTTGGGTGAAAGTTTACAAAGCAAATCCGTTTTCCATTCAGCAATTCATACAGATTTTGTTTCGTACCACTGATGGCAATCCCGACAACGTAACACCTCTCATCCCACTGCTCTGCAGTTCACGTTTCCCTTGGTCCTACATTCCTATTCCTTCCTGTCTTCTGAGCTTTATCCCTGGTTCAATGCTACCATTTTGATCCTGAATGGTTGATTATTCTAAGGAGTGTGCGTACCTTCCTGGTATTACTGTTCACGTTGAAAACCTATTGTTTGGCAGAAAGTTGAGCCACGAGGGTGAGTTCAGTTCCAAGCTTGAAGGGTAACCAAGGGCCATAGTCTCTGAGGTTCCACTAGTCTCTATCCAACCTGTGATATTAGTCTGTTTTATGATTTTGAGGTTTTCTCCTACTCTCCAGGGCCTTCTATTATAATCCCAGTCAGAGCTGCTGGTAGTGGTTGCTGGGCACTATCTATTTCTTCTGGTCTCAGGGTCCTGGAGGCTGTGCGTTTGGGGGCCCGTTAGTCCATTGGACTATTTCCATGCAGCTTTGAATTTCTTCACTCTTCTAGCTCCAAATGGGAGAGCCCAATAATTGTACCTCAGAAAGCCACTTAACAAGCTTTTAGGACCCTGGTTGCTACTTTCCAAAATAGGATGTAAAATATTTTCTTTATGGACGATGTGTGCCAACTGACTTTGATATCCCTCCAAGACTTTGGGCCTAATCCCCCAGAAAGAATAGAAATACATATCTGTCCTCCTATGGCAACAGAAGAAAACCTAGAAGATAATGTTCAAAGTCCAATTTATAGTTCTTTATGCATATGGATGGAGTCCTGGTGGGGTGCTGTGGGTTAATGTGCCAGACTGCAAAGTCATTTGAACTTCAAGTTTGGTGATTCAAGTTGACCAACTGCTCCTTGGAATCCCTATACAGGGTCACTATGGGTCAGAATTGATTCAACGACTCTTAACAACAACAACAATGCATATGGATTGACATAGCTGTGAAAAGGAATCAGACAGGACTCTAAATTAGACCTAGTTTTTCTTAAAAGAATGGTATATTTTACCACTTTTGATGCGTAAAATCTCTGACATAAATCAAGGACATATTTTTCTAGGGTCTATGGGCTGGTTCATGAATTTCTTTTCTGATTCCAGGTTAAGGCCATGTCTACACCACATGTCTCATTCTTGGACCCAGACTAGAGGGACAATTGTCTACACAGGTTCTTCTGAGGGTGGATGTCAAAAATTCCCAGAGGGGCAAGTGGAAACATGATGTCTCTTGAGGCTTAGGCTTCTAACTGCCACACATCAATCAGCCCTCCCAGCGTCATAGCCAACTCCAACTTCTCTGGGGAAGGGGTATACTCCTCTGTGGAGGTTAGGGAAAGGGGTGAGTATTTGCTGAAAAATAGCCTACCCAAGCAGGTAAATATCTGTGCTTCATTTGTGTCCTATTTCTCGACCATGATCCTGAAACTTACATGTGCAGAACTTACAACACCAGAAACTGTTAGTGTACATTTGTCTAAGGCTCTGATTCTATCTATTTCCTAAAGTTCTAGCATTTATAAATCCAGAAATATGAGTAGATGCAATATTCAGGTCCTGAAAATTCTATTTTATAAACTAAAAGTGAGTTTGATAACACACTTCCTCTACAAATGTATTTGGCTCTTACATTAGTAATTGCCTTAGTTTTGGTTTTATATTTCTTCCTTTCTTTTAACCTCACTCATTCTACCAATTTCTGAGAGTAAGTCAGTATTTTCACAATACTTGGAATGGCAATCAGAGCAACCTAAGGAATTTATCAGAGAAGATCCAGAAATCAAGATCCCCTTGAATAAAGCACTATGTGGAGCCCAGATAAGAAGTCCAAGATCCCCAAACTGTTCACTCCACATTTCTTGTCTCCTGCATCTTTCACCTCTTTCAGAATAGAGAAAGTGTTTCATTCAGAACAGCCAGGACCCACTGGGAAAGAGCTCTCACCTCCATAGCTCAGCTTTCAGCATTAAACCATTACCAGCAGTCTCCTGTAAAAGCCTAAGTGTCCATGAAATGTCTCATTCTGTCCATGCCGCCAAATGACCAGAGGATCAGTGAATCCATGAAATTATGCAGCAGAACCACGGTTGGTTGGTTTTTTCATAGAATACTCTCTTTGCCAAGTTTGGAGCTTTAAAATTCCTGTTAAGCACTTTTTAGAATCAGTTCTCAAGCTAAATGTTGACTACATTAAGAGTTTTTAAGCATGGGCGGGGGGAAGGAAGGATTTGACCTTGTAAGCATAGTTACTGTCTTTAAAATATACAACTCCTTCATTAGTTTTCTATCCTCCTCAAATTTGATTCTGTTTTTCCATACCATTCACCCCGATCGACTCAGTTTGATGTTTTGGGTTATCATTTGGATAACACAGTTCATACCAACTACATTTTTAGATATGATAAGAATTTCTTAAATAGCCAGGCCCTTTGATATTGTTTTCCAGAAGAGAAACCTGAGACCCAGAAAGATTAGATGAATTATCTATGGTCACAGATTTAGCTAGTATAAGAGGCAGAACTAGAACCCAGTTCTCTTGTTTCCCAAATTGTTCTTCCCAGAACACTGTACTTTCTGCTTAAAGCACAGTGAGTCCAAAGTTCCAGGTTCTTCAGTGCTTGGCTGAACCTCAGGTATAAGATATCAAAGTGAATAACTGTTCTTTCATCTTATGTTCCATCTTTCAGTGTAAATTAAATATAAAGTGTTGCTTTTAAATCCAATTTTTTAGGGTCTGAGTATTATCCCTCCTTGACCTCATTTGGTTGTTTCTGTTTATTTTCTCTCCATCTCAGTTTAAAGATCACATGAAGTAAAAATCCCATAGTGTTTATTCCGTTCCCAATCTCATCGTCCCCCTCCTTCTCTTCTGCTACCCTCCATCTCAGCTTTGTCCATTTGTGAACAAATCAGAAAAATCCCCCATGTGTTGAAAAACCTGTCCATGTTTTACTCCAGCTGGAAAGAATTGTATTCCACCAAGAATTTGACCCCATTTATAATGGAAACATTGATGGGCAATGTTGTAATTATAGTCTTGCCATAATGAATGTATCTGTGTGGTGAAAGTAATGGATTTTTCCATGGTAGTTTTCCATGGGAGATTTCCTCCCTGAGAGATGTTAGCTTGAAATCTGGGGTATAGTTTTCATTTTAGAACATGATCTCTTCTGGTGTAACTTAAGATCAATTATTGTATTGACTTTGGTAGTCGTGATTAACAAGGGGAAATTAGTCTAAATGATTTTTTAAATTGGTGGGATGGGGAACTGTGTGGTATATAGGAGCTGACTTCAGCAGTGTTGCATTATTTCTAATGTTTAACAATGAAGTCTTTTCTTACCTATTTGATCTGGTGATCACACTGAAGCAAATAGGTGAATTAGACTAACACAGTATTAGAATGACCAACTATCCCAATTTTCCTGGGGCTACCCAGTTTTCCAGAGTCCTGGAGTAGCACTGTAGGATAAGCATTGGACTGCTAACCACAAGGTCAGTGGTTCAAACCCACCAGTTGCTCCTTGGAAACCCTATACAGGGTCGCTAAGAGTTGGGACTGACTGAAAATAGCCACCACTCATCTGTAGGTTTGACATAACTGTGTTGTTTCCACTTTGCTTTGATGCTGGAAGCTCTATGCCACCAGTATTTCAGGTATCAGCAGGGTCACCTAAGGTGGACAGGTTTCAGCTGAGCTTCCAGACGAAGACAGACTAGAAAGAAAGGACTGGCAGACTACTTCCAAAAGTTAGTCAGTGAAATTCCTACAGATCACAGCAGAACATTGTCTGATATAGTACTAAAAGATGAACCCCCCCTAGGTAAGAAGGCCCTTTGTTGTTGTTGTCAAGCGCCATTGAGTTGATTCCAACACATAGCAACCCTGTGTAGGATTTGCGAAGAGGGGTTGATGAGCTTGAACCTCCAACATTGTGGTTCAAACTGACTTTGCAGTCTAGCGCATAAACCCACAGCGCCGCACCAGGACTCCTGAGGCCTTATACAGTAGCTAAATAATTAACTCAAATATATCAATGATCATAAGGATGACACAAAACCTGGCTACATTTTGTTGTTATACATAAGGTTGCCAGAAACCAGCAGCAATTAACAATATCTAGTTTTAGCAGTAAAAGCCTTAGGAAATCCCATAGTCCCAGGAAACCCAGATGGTTTGATCATTCTAAATGGGATGGAAAATAGAATCCAATCCGAGGAGGACAGGAAACAAATCGAGGACCTGCATGAGTATATTGTAGAGAGTAACCAGACTTTTAAAGTAAAATCCTTTTTTGGTGCTTAAAAACTCTTAATGTAATCAGCATTTTGCTTGCAAATGGAATCAGTGAAGTGCTCAACAGGAATTTAAAAGCCCCAAGCTTTTATATTGAAAAACCAAACCCACTGCAGTTCTTCGGCACAATTTCATGGATTCACTTGGCGGCCTGGACAGAATGAGACATTTCATGGACACTTACACCTTTGCAGGAGGCTTCTGCTAATGGTTTACTCTCTCTAGGCCTTTCCCAGCAGGCCCTGGCTGCTCTAAGTGAAACTCTTTCTCTATTCTGAAAGAGGTGAAACATACAGGAGAGGCGTAATGTGGAGAGGAAAATTGGGGAATCTCCTGTGTTAGAGTAGAAATATTCCATAGTGTCTTCTTGCCCATGCTTCTTTACAGAAGCAGATTGCTAGGCATTTCTTCGGTGGTACTGGTAAGTGTGCTCAAACTACCAACCTTTAGGTTAGTAGGCTAGCACCAACCCTCTGTGCTACCCATGGATGATCCAAATGACAGATAAGCTCCTTCTGTTTAGTTTTCTCAAACTGAGTCTCCCTGAGAGGCTGGAGGAAGGAGAGTCCTCCCCTATGGTCAGGGGGTACTCCCATCCAACTGTGGGTGCCCCACTGTTTACTGAGACAACAGAAGAAGGGACACCTCTTCACCACTTATTGTCCTTGATAGCACCAAACCTGACTCACCCCAAAATATACATTCTGGATCCTGATGGAAGATTAAGCTTGTTTTTACTAATAAGTTTTATAGTAATTACTCCAGAGAGGTAAAATCAATTTAGGGAAATCAGGTATTGTGCCCTTGTCCCATACACAACAAAGAAGCCTCACCTCTAAAGTCCTGCAGGTTGGAGACCTAGACCTTTCTCGGGCCTCATGAGGTTCATGGGGTGTCATTTGGACTGCTGATAGTCCCTTATAAAATGACTAACAGGCTCCTAACCAAACAGAATAGAAATTCCAAAACTGTTCATTCCCTGTCTTCTTATTCCGTGTATAATGGTGAAGAGAAAGGAGCCAGTACTTCTAATTGAATTGTTTGTTTGACATCATAGCCATTGCAGGGTTAATGAGAAAGAGAAAGTTTTACTTGTTCAGATTCAACTTTCCATTTCAAATGTCTTAAGAATTTGAAAGTCAGTATCTTTGTTTCTTCCTCATTCCTTGCGAAGTAATGTGATTAATCTGAGTAATGGAGTTAGGTGGACAAAGGTCCAAGTTGAATTTTATAAGGTTATAAAAAGGGTTTTGTAAGGTTTCAAGATTTCTAGTCATTTATTTTAAATAACTGTCAGTTAAAAACTTAATCTGGCTTAGTTTTGAGTTGGGTTTAAAATGAATAGCCAATTGCCTTCTTCTCTCATTTAATTCATGGCAATCTTTAGCTATAATTCTAAATTGCAAAGGGCCTCTTCTTGGTAAAGATCAACATCACACTGACATTTTAATGCACTAAGCGGCTATAGATCTTGTTTACTCTCATAATGAATACATTCTGTGGTGAGCAATTTTAATAGGCACATATTATAGAGTTAAGAATACTTCACACTAATGTTTAGCTTTAAAAGCTAATGCTATTGTAATCTCACATAATTCCCAACCATGGGTAGAGAATTGTGACCGAAAGTGCACTTAAAGCTGTTATTTTAAGCTGTAAACTTGGCTCCCTGCTGAAAACAAGCACAAGCTCACCAGCCAGAGCTCAGGGAATTGTGGTTTCAGTAGATGGTGCTCTTTCCCCTCCATCTGTCCCATTTCCCAGCCTCACACAGAAATGCACCAGAGCCTCTGTTCTCTGATCCTGTGAGGTGTCAGCTGGGTTAGCTAATTTTCAGCCATACACATAAGCAGCCCTTGTGGACAGTGCCATGGGGCTTGCTAGCATGCGCAGTTATTGGGGGCGGGGGGCATTGTTGGTTTTTGTTGTTTTGTTTTTTTTTTGCATTTTCCTAGCAAGAAGAGTTGCTGAACTGGCTTTAGGCTGATTAATATAATTAGATGTTCAAATGTTGCTATTGTTGTTAGGTGTCATCAAGTCAGTTCCAATTCCTAGCAAGCCTATATACAATAGAATGAGACACTGCTCAGCTCTCTGCCATCCTCACCATCATCATTATGTTTGAGTCCATTGCTGTAACCACTATCTCAGCCCATCTCATTGAGAGTCTTCTTCAATTGCCTATTTTCCTTAAAATAGTCCCTGGGTGCTTGCTAAGCACTCACCTACTAGCTAAAAGGTTGGCAGTTCAAACCAACCCAGAGGTGCTCCGAAGACAGGCCTGGTAACCTTCTTCAGAAATGGACTTATCATGAGTCAGAATAGACTCAACGGCAACTAAGAACAGCAACATGAATACAATGACTGCATTTTCAATAGCAAGTGCTCCACATTTGAAGTCAGCATTCATGACATATCACACAAGTTAAATATCAAGTATGAAAACTGAGGCATGCTTATTCCCGAGAGTAGACATACAGTTCTTCCACTGTATTTTTATATACTAGGGTTAAAGATATATTATTGGTTTTAATTATGAGAACCTATTAATCAGGCCCCCATTATGATATTTATTATGAGAAAAAGTCATCTGAGTTTCTTCAAGGAAAGCTAGCTGTGGAGTGTGCCACCATTACTCTGATATTCCCAGCTCCCACATTCAGCTGGAAACTCCATGGGTCTAGAAAAGATTTTTCATTTCTATGAGCTGAAGATTATGTTTTTATCAGCAATGGGACAAAGCCTATTCTTACTCATCCAAATGTTTACTTGAATACCTATATGGATCAGGCCCTGTGCCAAGTGCAGGGAATATAAGGTCCACCTCTTTAATGCTAAAAAGTCCAGTGGAAGGAGTCCACATAAAATGCAGTGACCTTGTCTCCTTCACAGGCTTGTTGTGAGAATTATATGAGACCATGTCCATGAAAATGTTAGCACAGATTCTATTCAAATGTTAGGATCAGGCTCTGTGAATTTGTTGGAAGAACATCTTGATTGTTTTTGTGTGCCAACAAGTCCATTCTGGCTTATAGCAACCCTCTATGGGGTTTCTTGGAGTCCTGAGGTGGTGCCGTAGGATAAGCACTGGACAGATAACCACAAGGTTGGCAGTTCAAACCCACTAGCCACTCCTTGGAAACCCTATTTGTTTTCCTGTTCAGTGCCGTTGAGTCAGCTCCAACTCATAGTGACCCTGTATAAGGTTTCCAAGGAACAGCTGGTGAGTTTCAACCACCGGTCTTGTGGTTCAAACTGACCTTGAGGTCCAGTGCTTTCCAATAGCGTCATATCAGTACAGGGTCGCTATTAGTCCGCACCGAGTCAACGACAATAACAACATAGGGTTTCCAAGAGCAGCTGATGGATTTGAACTGCTGACCTTGCGGTTACCAGTCCAGTGCTTATCCTACTAAACTCTTGAATGAATGAATGAATGAATGAATGAATGGAACACAAATATGAAATGCTTCCTGGTTTTCATACCACCCTCCTTGGTTTGGCATTTATTTCAAAATTTAATCTAGTGGCTAAATGCATCAGCATTCAAGTTAATCTGCCTGCGTCACATCCCTGTGTAACTTTTGCAAGTTACTTCTTCTGTTTGAAGTTTCCTTGGTTCTAAAAGAGAGTGAAATTAACATCCTATGTATATAGAATAGTGGCAGAGGGTCAACTGCGGTAACAGACACAGAATGATTAGCCAACTATCCGGCACAGACTGAAAAGGCAAAGTTCATGGGGTGACACAAAAGGTTAAACACTCAACTACTAACTGAAAGTTTAACAATTCAAATCAACTCTTAGAAAATAGGTCTGGCAATCGATTCCTGGAGAAGTCACAAACTAGAAAACCCAGTGGAGCAGTTCAACTCTACAACACATGAGGTCGCTATGAGTTGGCATTAGCTCGTCGGAAACCGGTTTTGTTTTGATTTTTATGCATGTGGGAAAAGTTGAGTAAAACATGATTTCTTATCTTCATGACTACACATAAATACACAGTCTTTCTCTAAGAAGTTTTAAATCCCTCAAAAACATGTGCAATACCCATTTTGGCATCCTTTATCTGCCCTGTGCTTCCAGGAGCTCCTTGTCCCATGCAAGGACAAGAATAAAATTGAGCTCTTGCCTCTTCTAAGGGTTCACTGTCAACCATGTTGGCAGGGATTTTCAGACTTTTATGAGGAAAATGTGAAATTCCTACAAGGTCTCTTTGGGTCAAAAGTAAACAAAAGGAGCAGCTTACTTAGAATTTTCTTTAGAAAAAAAATAAATAAAAGGTTACAGTTTCTTTTTGGTTCAGAGAGTTTCTGACTGCTTCTTCTTGTTTAGCTTCATACTTGGGGATAGCAGAAATGATACCCAGCTTCCCCACAATCACGGGGTGCAATCCAATGGACCATGATATATTTACTGAGAAATTTTTAATAAATAAACCACAGTCTTGAACCCATGTGCCCTTATAAACCAGCCAGTTCCCATGGGGAGAGTTCAGGAGTTTTTATGGAGAAATACTATGTTCTCATGTGAATTTTATTAGAAATCAGAGACTTGAAATGCATCAAACAGGAAATTTATGAGGCTACATGGGAACCATCCTTTCATTTTGTCATTCTGGGTTAATTTACTTCTTTGTATTGTGTTGATTTACTTTGCAAATTTTTGTCATGAGCATTGTCCCTGATTTCTCAGCTAATTGATTTTTAAACTTCCTGTTTGTGTCCTAAGAATAAGATAGATAATTATAATTATTGATGTTGTTGTTGTTGTTGTTGTTGTTATGTGCCGTGGAGTCGGTTCCAACTCATAACGACCCTGCATAGGGTTTCCAAGGCTGTTAATCTTTATGGGAGCAGAACGCCTCATCTTTCTCCCGCGGAGCAGCTGGTAGTTTCAAACTGCTGACCTTGCGGTTCACAGCCACTACACTACCAGAGGACCCTATAACTAATTATTGATAGTATATCAAAAAAAAGGTTGGTCCAAGTGCAGTGAGATTTTACAACTAATGAATCACAACCAGTTATAGATTTCTTTGTTCCTTCTACTCCTCCATGCTTCACTTAACCAGCCTATAATTTGGAGTACTGGTATAGAGCTATAGGATCAGTACAGGACTTCGAAACACAAGGTCAGCAGCTCAAACCCACCAGTCACTCCTCAGAAACCCTATACTGAGTTTCTATGAGTAGGAATTGAATCTATGGCACTTAACAACAACAGCATCATAGAAAGTCCCAAAATGTATAGGAAACACATATCACCAGTCAAAAATGTATCCAAGTAGGCCTTTCCAAATGTTAAGAGATAAAAAACAGTGAAGAGATTTATAAAACTGCATGTAATTTTTTAAAACCTCTAATGTCTACACTTAATAGCTTCTTTAAATGAAGTTTTAAATTGTGTTTTGTGAAGTTCACAATCAAAATTTCACTCTCCAAAAAACCTGTTGTTTATCATCATGTAACCCAAGTTGGAAAACAGCCCAAACCCAGAATAGATGTTTGTGACGGTGAAGTGGAGAGGAAGTGCTCTAAACAAGTTTTTATTTTGGACCTGTTCCAACATTTCATTAAATTGTCAGTGTTAATGGTGTGAGGAAAGAAGCCAGGGCTGGGACTGGCCTTGGCCATAACAGAGAAAGTTAGTGAAACAGGAACTAACCTTCTATTAACAAGTTGACCCATTTACCAGTATTTGAGCTTAACTCCTGGGTTAAGTCCCCAAATTAGTAATTTTTCTTAATATTTATGATTTCAGTCCAGATTGTAGTAGTATGTATTTTTCCAGCTGAATACTTGCTTTGGGGTTTCGAGGTTGTTGAGTGCCATCTTGCCATGGTTAGTTCATTTTCACCTTTTCTACTATCCACTCAACAACTCCCATCACCCCTAACCATTTTAGAAAGAAAAATAGTTATAATAAAACCATGCCAGCAACCACCCTCATTGCTGGGTTTCATACTCTGTATCTCGGAGTCTTTCCGAAAGACTAAGACCAGAGACAGATACCAGAACCTGTCCCAGCTCAGCTGCTCTTTGGACTCAAGGAATATGGTTACTTCTTCAAAATGCAAATTTAATAATTAGCCACCATCAATTATTCTTTTCTAAGTATTTCCTAGGTGTCAGGCTCTGTGCTACTTGATATATATATATATAGTACTGGTGTGGCACTGTAGGTTAATGCACTAGACTGCAAAGTTGGTTTGAACTGCAAGGTTGGTGGTTCAAACTCATCAGTCACTTCTTTGAAACCCTCTACAGGGTCACTAAGGGTCAGAACCGACTCAATGGTACTTAACAACAACTATATATATCTCACATTTACTACTTAAAACAACTCTATGACGTAGGACCTTTTGTTATCCTTGAGTTCTTTCTTAGGTGGCACAATATGTGCTCAACTACTAAAGTGAGCACTTTGAACCCACCCAGAAGTTCTGAGGAAGAAAGGCCTGGCAGTCTGCTGCCATAAAGATCACAGCCAAGAAAATCCTATGATTTAGGACAGTTCTGGTGACTCCATTCAATAAACACTGGACTTCGAACCACAAAGTCAGTGGTTCGAGCCCAGTAGCCTCTCCATGGAAGAAAGATAAGTTTTTCTGCTCCTGCAAAGATTTATGCCTAGGAAACCCTGTAGAGAGTTGCTGAGTTGAAATCAACTTGACGACACTTAATAACAACATTCTATAATGTAAGGGGTTGCCATCAATCAAATCAATTCAACTGCATGGACTCCATTTTACAGACAGGGAGCTTGAGGCTCAGTGTGGTTAAGTAATCTTCTCTGTGATCACACACATAGACTTGGATCTTGCTCCTCCCTGCTATGCCAAAGCTGTTCAGGACAAAGCATTATACTGAGCAGTGGGAGCAGACGGAGGGGGGGGGGGGGCGTATAAGCTCTGCTCTCTAGAAGTTTACTACCTAGTTTCAGGGATTGGGATTCCGATTCTTGGTGACCCTGTTTGTGCAGGGTAGAACTGCTCCATAGGGGTTTCAAGGCTGTGACCTTTCAGAAGCTTGAGAACATAGCCAGTACTGAGATCCCAGAGACTGCCTGGGAGATGCTGTCATTGTGTGAGGAAAACAAGAAGCCCTGGGCAGAGGAAGTATTCACCCCAGTAGCTCTGCCACAGGGCACTTTAAAGCAGGATTTTGCCATCTTAACAAGCATAAAAACAAACCAAAACAACAAATCTGACTCAGTGTAGAGAGCACATCCTGTAGGGAAAAGAGTGTTTGTAATAAGATGTAAGGCAACAAGGAAGGCTTTCTGGGGGAGGAGGTTTTGAGTCAGGATTGGAAAGACATGAGGCTATGTGTTTTGCCATATGGCAGGAAAAAGATGCAACAGCAGATTCAGAGGCCTGCAAGAGGTTCTCTGCATTTGACCTGCTGTCTTTTCTATGTGGTTTTGCCTCTAGATTCTTCCCCCAGCTGGCCTCTTGTTCCTGAGAATTGTTAACAAATTGGGTTTTCTCAACCTCAAGTCAAGCTGTGTTTTGGTAATAGGCCAAGAAAAATACCCAATGAATACAAACCAGTCTTATATAACATACCCAGAAACTATCATAGGAAATGTCTTGTCTTTAGTGCATACTCCATAGGCAGTCTCTGCTCAGCTCTCTCCTCAAAGAAGCCTCAAGGGCCCTGAATGACAAATTTCACTTCAGTACCACATTACCAATTGGTTCAGCCTCTGTAGAGATATTAGAAAGGACACACTGGTCTTGGCAGGCCACAGGCCTCCTCCAGCCCTGTTGGGACACTTCCAACTGCCACACACAGAGACAAGTTTTCCAGCCCTGGGAAAAACCTCAGTCCCCTGGGATCAGCTCCAGAGAGTGACACCCTCTAGACTAGAGGCAGGAAGGTGTGGGCAATCCATGGCATGGAGGCAGACCACAATGTTGTCAGAGGAAAACTTGACAACTCCTAGAAGGCGTGCTACCATTATTACAAGCCTCCCAGTATCCCATCTCTCAGGAGGGTAAATGGCACTCATCCTGCAAGAAACAAAATAGATACATGCATCAAATTTGTGATTCCTAACAGGCACCTGACTGGTGTATTCAGTGCCAGACTGTCCTGAAGGCCCTTGTTATAATCCATGTGTGGATGGTGACCCACTTTTCACTTTACCTTGCTTTGAACCAGTTGCCATCTTTGGGGGTTAGTGTGATAAATCCTTCCAGAGGACTTTTTTTTTCTTTTCTTCTTACAGAGAGTTCTGAAATATTTGAAAAAGCTATAACTAAGCAAGAAGCAAAGGAACTCAAAGGATTAAGAAACTATCTAGAGACTTTCTTCAAGGGAAGGTGAAACTGAGGTTAAACACAAGTCACCATCATCTTTGGATAATGGGTATACTCAAGACGATTATGAATTGCTCCATTTTTTGGGAGGGGGTTGGTTTTTGACCATTTATTTTTAATTTGTAAACTATTTTTAGCACTTTTAGATTTACATAAAAACTTACCCCAAAGTACAGTGTTCTCATATATGCCTTCTCCCCTCTACTCTACACATTTACTGTTCTGTTCCCCCTGCGATTACCATCCTGTGTTGGTATGGTACCTTAGCTGAAACTGATAAACCCATATTGATACATTATTATCAATATTACTTTGTTAATGCTTTGGGTTTCCCCTGATGATCTTTCTTTGAAGATGCATATTCTGTCACTCTAGCTGTTCCAGGCTGGTCTGCTTGTCCTTGCTAGTGGGAATGTCCCACCTCATGAATTGCTCCATTTTCAGCCCTACTTTAACTCAGTAGACTTAGCTGAATGCAAGAGGACATAGATCAAAGTCATTGAACCTGGAACCTCTGTGTCAGATCAAAATAGGAAACAGATTCATCTTTGGTTTAGAGCTGAAGAGTCGGTCAGAGTTCAATGTTATGACCAAGTCCTCCAGGCTGAAAATTAACCAGTCTTAAATAAATTCCTGCTCCAAAAAGGCAAACAGGAGTTTAAAGTATTCCCAAAAAGTTTTCCTTTTCATGGTCTGTATTGCTGCATGTTACTATTGTTATTTGTTGTTGTGTGGATACCAATCATGACAACCCCATGTGTGCAGATAGAACTGGACCATAGAGTTTTCAAGGTTGTAGCCTTTCAGAAACCGATCACCAGGGCTGTCTTCGAACTACCAACCTTTCTACTAGTAGTCCTGCACTTAACTGTTTGTACCACCTATGAGGCCTGATTTTTTGCATTGATGATGTCAATGACAGCAGGAAACATTAGCTCACTGAGGCCAGGGTATTTATCTGCCTTGCCCACTAATATATCCTAGGGACTTAGAATAGTGCCTGGAATATCTAAGTACTGAATTCTTATTAAATTTATTTTCTCAATGCCTTTGTCTCTGCAACGAAATAATAATAAACCAAAACCATTACCATCAAGTCAATTCTGAATCATGGTGACCTCATGTGTTGTCAGAGTAGAACTGCACTCCATAGGGTGTTCAGTGTTTGTTGTTAAGTGACATTAAGTTGCTTCTGACTCATAGGGGCCCTGTATAGGGTTTCCAAGGAGCAACTGATGGGTTTGAACCACTAATCTTTTAGTTAGCAGTCCAATGCTTAGCCTACAGTGCCACACCAGGACTCCAATAGCTGTGATCATGCCTTTCTATGTACTCAATGGGTGGATTCAAACAGCCAACCTTTCTGTTAGTAGTCAAGTGAAAACTAGTTGTGCCACCAAGGGACCTAGTGAAATAATATGACCTTAACTATTCCTTCTTAGTCACTTCCAGCGTCTGAGGCTAATTCCCTGAACATGAATCTAATTGAAAATTCAAAAGGGACACAACAAGTCATGTGTTGGACATGTTTCTGACTAGACCAGAGCCTCATCCTACCTTGACTAGACCACAGCAGGCCCTAGTGTGACTCATAATTATAATAGATGTGATAGTAACTTTAACCTCACAGTAGAACAATAATACCTTTTTCTTGGACTCCAGGAAAGAATTTCCAAAGCCAGGAAATTAATTTCACTATAAATTCAGCTCTTCACTCTAAAGTGGAGTTCTTTGTGCTTTTTAGTGATTTGTGCTTGATTCATTGTCTCCTTAATCCCTAAGACATTCCCCAATGCATTTGCTTTAGACTTTTTTCTTGTTCTTTAATCTAAACCCCTGCTTTGCTGGGAAGATAGAACTTCCTTCGTTTCTGATGTTTTCTTATTAAAAATGGCTTGAATTTTCATTCATCCTCTCTGTCTCCTTTCTTTCTTTCTTTTTCTCTGATCTCCTTCTTTCCATGCAGAACTCTCCCCACTCCCACACAGCTACTTCTAAGATGATATCAGACAGCCCCATCTCCCCGGTTACCAGTTGGGCTGCTAAACATAATTTCAGCAGTTCGAATCTACCAGCCGCACCATGGGAGAAAGAGGAGGCTTTCTGCTCCTGTAAAGATTTATATCCTCGGAAACCCTATCAGGATAGCTATGAGTGGGAATCAACTTCATGATACACAACCACCACCATCATCCTCACCCACAATTTACCTGGTTCTCTTCCTGCCTCTCTGATCTGCCTTAGCTAAATTTTTCCTAATGGTATCTAAATGAGGCTAGTATCTCCCCAAGATATTATCTTTTTCCCACTTACTCTTCACTCTCTTCAAGCTCTCCCTTTGCCAATTATTCCAGCCCCATCATTTCATTGATAGGAAAAATCATTCACTAACATAGCAGGTACTCAAATTCAGGTCACCATTAGCTCTTTGGCATCTTTGTTCAAGTGAGAAAAAGGCTCCCCTACCTGGGTAGATTTTAGCTTCCCTCTTTCCCCTCACCCAGACACCTGCTGCAAATTACAACTTGTACAATTGTCCTGACTCATACAATCACACTTATTACAGACACAAGAAAACTTACATTTAAAATGCTCCCTCACTTCTCTCAGTGGATTATTATATTCAGGTTTCTAATCAATTGACCTCACTCTCTGCAGGCAGGTGGTTTATCTTTAGTGCTAAAATTTCTACTATACCCTCAATTTAAGAGATCTCCCTAGGGCCTGGGAGCTTTGCCATATATTCATACAAATGAGCTTTTGAATTCCTTTCACAAAACCTAACCAAAATTCCTTCGGGTGGTGTGGGTATCTACTGGGTCATAGTACTATGTTAGCTTGGATGATGGCAGATATGAGGAAGAACATCATCAGCTAGAAAAACTCTAAAAGGAGCGGTCACTATGCCTGAATTAAAACAGTTGTGCCAGAAACAAGCGTGAAAGCAATTACTCTGAACTCAATTTAACCAGGGAGGCATCTCAAGTAGGTGTGAATACAGCTGCAGAGACTTTCATTTCTAGCCTCTCCTTAACAACACTTCAATATGCGTCCTGTCTTCTGTCTACGGGACAAAACGGTTATTTGTAGCATTGTTTTGTGTGGCTGCTCTCTTCACCAAGTGTTTTTGGAAGTTCTTTCAATTCATCTTGGCCTGGAATATGGAAAATTGAAATAATGAAAACAAATCACATAGCCCTTGTTTGGTGTGTGGAGACAAGGAGAAACAGCATGGTGGAGATGGGGTAGCTATTGGCAAGAAGTCAAGAATTCATTAATCTCCTTGGAGGGGGAAGGAGATTAAAACAAAGCTTTTCTATCAATGATACTTTAGCTTGGAGAGGTGAGTTCAAGGATCATGATCCGTCTATTACATTAAGTCATAATTGCGGCTGTCAGTGGGTCAGGAAGGACCAGTCCCTGAAGAAGGACATAATTTTTGGTAAAGTGGTGGGCCAGTGAAAAGGAGGGAGACCCCAATGAGACGGATTGGCACAGTAGCAGCAACAATTGGCTCAGACATAATGATTGTGAGGATGGTGCAGGATAAGGTGGCATTATGTTCTGTTGTTATGAGTCGGAACCAACTCAACAGCACCGAACAACAATATCATTGGCTAAGGATCCCTGGTGGCACAATGGGTTGAGCACTGACCTGATAACCAAAAGGTTGGTGGTTCGAACCTACCTGTGACTCTGCGAGAGAAAGCTGAGACTGTCTGCTTCAGTAAAGATTTGCGGATCTGGAAAACCCTATGGAACAGTTCTACTTTGTCCTATGGAATCAGATCGACTGAGTCAATTCCATGTCAGGGAGTATCACTGGGTAGTGCAATGGTTAATGTGTTTGGCTGCTAATCAAATGTTGCAGGTTCCAGCCCTCCAAAGGTGTCTCAGAAGAAATGCTTGGTGGTCTACTTCTGAACTATCAGCCGCTGAAACTCCATGCAGCACAGTTCTCCTCTGATACACATGGAGTTGCCATGAATAAAAATCAAATGAACGGAACTCTTTTCATGCGTCCCTCCAGGTGCCCTTTCGGTGTACTTTTAAGCTTGTAAGAGAGTGGCCTTAAACATTGGGTCCACTGAAACAGGTTCCATGCAAGTGCCACATTTCAGAAACATGAGGCCTAATGAACTCCATCAGTCCATGACTAGTACGGATTCCTACCTCACTCACAGTGGGTTTTCAAAGTGTTTGACCTGCCTCCCCTACAATTACCTCCCTGCAGATACCGGCAGGAAAGCCTCAGGGCTCAGACTGCCCTGCAAGGTTGGACAAACTTACCTGGATCCTCTTTTCAAACAGCTCCATTCAGGTGGGATAGATGCGAGGGGAACAAAGGGACTTGTGAACTGAGCCTTGGCAGAGATCAGAAATGGCTACACTGGGCTTGTCAGGGAGGATGAAAGGAAAGCAGCTGCTCTGTGTCCTGTGAAAACTGGAAAATGAGCGCCCACCACATGCCCAATCCATTACTTAGAGCCAAAGAAAAATGCACTCAAGTTGTTGGTATGTGACTGTACACTCTGGATGGTGAGGTTCTCAAGGACAGATGGGGACAGCAGTTCTGGCCCAAGCACCAAGTGTTCTGGCTCCTGGGACACACAGGGGATTGATGTCTCCAAGGGCTGGTGTTTGTAGTTTAGATAATTGCCACCACCATGCCCGTACAAATACCAAGGAATGCTGGAGACAGAGCAATTCTTCAGTTCCCCACCCACCCTGAACCAGTCATCACTCAACAAACATAGCTGACTTCCTCTATGTCAGGCACTGGGCTGTGACATGGGGCTGCAGAGATCACCCAGTTTCTACCTAAGCCGGCCTCATAGTTGATTGAGAATGTTGTTAGGTGCCATTAAGTTGATTTTTTGACTCATACAGACCCTCACATGACAGGGTAGAACTGTTCCCATAGCGTTTCCTAGACTGCAATCTTTACAGTCCTGATGGTGCAGTGGTTAAGCACTGACCTGTTAACCAAAAGGTCAGCAGTTTGAGCCCTCCAGTTATTCCATGAGAGAAAGATGTAGCAGTCTGCTCCCATGTAGATTTACAGCCTTGGAAGCCCTATGGGGGCAGTTTTGCTCTATGCTGTAGGGTTGCTGGTGGTAGTGGTGATGTGCAGTGGAGTCGGTTGTGACTCATAGCAACTCTGCATAGGGTTTCTGAGGCTGCAAATCTTTACGGGAACAGAAAGCCTCATCTTTCTCTGTGGAACAGCTGGTAGTTTTGAGCTGCTGACCTTGAGGTTAATAGCCCAACTCATAACCACTATGTTATCAATATGAGTTACAATTTACTCTGCAGCAATAGGTTTAAAACCTTGAAGGAACTAGATGAAGTCTTTTCTCCCATGGAGTCTTTGGGTGAGTTCAGATTACTAACCTTTGTTTACTTATGAAGTGCTTAACCACAGTGCCACTAGGGATCCTTCTTCAGCACCTTGTTGTTGTTAAATCCTGACGATTCGGTTCCAACTCATAACAACCCTTGTAAAGGGTTTCTGAGGAGCGGCTGGTGGGTTTGAATCACTGACCTTACAGTTCAAACCGACCCTGTGATCCAGTGCATGATCCCGCAGCACCACACCAGGGCCCATCAGCACCTGGTGGTATTTAAAGCCATGAGACTGGGTGAAGTCTTCAAGGGAATGAGTATAGATAGAGATGAAAATAGGTTCAAGAACTGAACCCCAAAGGAGCCAGGAGAGAAGAGCAAAAGTCTGTAAAGGAAACAGAATGAGCACCCAGAACAACATAAGGCCAGGTTAGCGTGGGTCCTGGAAACACAGTGAAGAAAGCATTTCAGGGAGAAACAGTTGTGTGACCACAGTGTGGCCAATTGTGTTAAACACTACATTTGAGTCAAATAGCCTGAGTACTGAGAAATGGCCATTGGGTTTAGGAATGTGAGGCCCATAATAATGGGTTTAATGGGGTGGTTGGAATAAAGCCAGGTTACAGCACTTTCAAGAGAGGATTTGTTGCTGTGTGTACTCTCATAGTGACCCTTCAGATATGACAAAGTAAAACTACACCACAGGTTTCCTGGGCTGTAATCAGATTCCTGGTATGGTGTTGTAGGATCCGCCCTGGACAGCGAACCCCAAGCTCGGCAGTTCAAACCCACCAGCTGCTCCTCGGAAACCCTATACAGAGTCAATATGAGTTGGAACTGAGAAAGGAAATAATACTGAAGCAAAATCTCTGGGAGGTTGAGTGGCTATTGGATAAGCACACATGTGAAGGGGTTGACCTGAACTAGGTGCATGAACGTTCATCCATAGAAACAGATGAGAAGATGCACCAATACAGATAAGTAGAAAGATGTGGTAGACAGAGTTGTGGGTGTTCTTTTTTGGATTGCTGCAGTTTTCCTCATTAAAATAAAAATTGAGATCTTTAGCTGAGAACATTGATGGTGGAAGAGGTGACTGGTTTGAGGACTATGACCTAGAAGAGAAAAAGAGTGACTTTGTATTGAAAAATTACAATCTAACTTCTGGGCAGGCTTAAGAGGTCACATGAGGCTAATGATCAAGACCTTAGAGAAGACCTGTCCAAATGGAAAGCTGGATTTACCTAGTGACATGGCTGTCCCAAGGAAGTAAGGCAAATCAGAGAGAGAATGGCAAAGGGGTTGAAGATAAACACAAGACAGTGACTATAACTGTGAGGATGGCGCAGGACTGGGAAGTGTTTTAGTCTATTAATGGGGTCACTATGAGTTGAAACTGACTCAACAGCATCTGATAAACAACATGACTTTTAAGTTGGGCAAGAGGGGAGGAAATTAAAGGGATGAGAAATGGGGAAAGGATGCTGAAATAATTGGATTGTAGGCCCCAAAGTATTGAAAGACTGTTGGAATTCGGATACTAGTCAGAGTGAACTGGAGAGAAAGAAGGTGGTGGCTGAAAAAGGATACTGGGGGGAAATGTGAATATGGTGGGATTCTGGGAATGACCATAGGCATGATTAGGTGAGGAAAACAGATGACAAGATCAAGGAGGACTATGGGCCAGGGTATGGGTGAGAAATAAGGGATAGGACATGACCCAGTAGTTATTATGTATGTGGGGTGGGATGGAGGTGTTGGAGATAGTCAAAAGGAAAATCAAATGATTGATGGACAAGAGGGATTTGTTTATGAAGAAAGATTATAGGCCAGCTAAATCTGTAAAATGTCACTAAATTAGGATTAGGGGGGACAGGAATATGACAACAACCTAAAAACATCTACAAGGTATAAACAGCAGGAAAAGGAATTCTTTGGCCTGGCACAAGGAGCCTTAAGTAGGAGTAATGGGATGTAATTAAGGAAAAGGAAATGTGGGCTGCACAGTCGAGAAAACTTCCTGACAGCATCACATCATTAACGTGTAGCATTATCTCCAGTCTGGTCAAAGTTACCCTCATTTGAGGTTCCAGAGGGAGGAGAGGACTGCTCCAGGGCTGGAGACCTGAGCCCCACTCCCAGCACTACCAAGGAGCCTGGGTGGTGGTGCTGCTCCCATGAGGTCAAGAACATGAGGTGTATGACTACAGTCCATTCAGACATGGATGGTCACTCTTGCGTCCAGATGACAACCTCACTCTGAACTTGGGCTATGCAAGGGGCTCGTGAGAGACTCAGTTTATACTCACAAAGAAGAAGCATGACTTCCAAGGGAGAGAGAATGTGTGGGAAGATGCCCCACATGCCTACCCTGCTCTATGAAATCTGCCTACCAATGAGCACAGGGTGACCTTTTGACTCTATGGGAAAAAGAAAAACAGTATTACATCTTGAAACAACACTGGGGGAACTTCAGCCAAGTTAGTCAGTGATTTGTAACTGTTTGTACCTCCCTCAAAACCAATGTGGAAAACTACTAAACTGAGATGTATTATTGTTTTCCTCTCTCGTATATATATCTTTAAGACTATGTAGTGTAATATAATGACCACTTGTGAAGCCATAACTTAACTTAAAAAACAAGTACATCACCACCAAGTTACTTCCTTCTGTTTGCTATCCACCTGCCTCCCTAAGAGAAAACTACTGTTATGAATTGTGTTTATCTTTCATTTTTCCTTTTTTTTTTCATGAGCTAAAGAGTAAGTTTTATAGGAAAAACATTGTTTGTAAATGGAAACTTTGGACTGTATTCCAGATGCCATTGAGTAGATTCTGACTCATCGTGACCCCATGTATGTCAGAGTAGAATTAGGTGGTGTAATAAAATCTACTGCTATGAAAATTTGACTCTATGCCAGGTGCTTTAGACGCATCTGTTATTTTTTTAATTCAGAACAAACCTGTGAGGCAGGTATTCATAGTATTCATTTATAGAAGAGAAAATCAAGGCTCAGAGGGGGTCACGAAATGGTGGCAGAGCAATAATTCTAATCTAGCTCAGTAGCAATATACATCAGGTTCAACTATAACAACAATTGTGAGGATAGTACAGGACAGGGCAGTGTTTTTATCTTGTTGTATATAGGGTCAATATAAGTCTGAACTGACTCCATGGTACCTAACAACAACAGATCAGTAGTGTACTGGACAGAGAGAGCATGAGCAGTCCTGATTTGTACTTTTTGTCTATTGTTGTCCTTATTATTAGGTTCTGTCTTGTCAGCTCCCTCTTACAGTGACTCGATATACAAGATGAAACACTGCCCAGTCCTTCACTATTCTCACATTTATTATTACACTTGAGCCCATTGCTGCTGCCACAATGCACCTCAATGTAAAGAAAACAAAAATTCTAACAACTGGGCCAATCAATAAATGGTGGTGGTGGTGGTGGTGGTGGTGTGCTATTTAGCCTGTTCCAACTCACAGTCACCCTGCATGGAGTTTCTGAGGCTATAAATCTTTATGAGAGCACAAAACCTCATCTTTCTCCCATGGAACTGCTGGTGGTTTCAAACTTTGAGGTTAGCAGCCCAATTTGTAACCACTATGCTACCTACCAGAGCTCCTGACCAATAAATAGCATCATGATAAATAGAGAAAAGATCAAAGTTCTCAAAGACTTCATTTTGGTTCGATAAACTATCAACACTCAAGGAAGCAGCAGTCAAAAACTCAAATGATGCATTGCACTAGGAAAATCTGCTGCACAAAACTCCTTTAAAGTGTACGAGAGCAAAGATGTAAGTTTGAGGATTAAGGTGTCGCTGACCAAAGCCATGGTATTTTCAAATTCATATGCATATGAAAGTTGAACAATGAATAGGAAGACCATAGAAGAATTGACGCATTTGAGTTATGGCGTTTGAGAAGAATATTGAAAGTATCATGGACTGTCAGAAGAACAAACAAATTACGTTGAATTAAGTATAGCCAGGAAGGTCTTTAGAAGCAAGGATGGCAAGACTTTATTGCTCATATTTCAGACATACTATCAGGAGAGACCATTTCCTGGAGGAGGAGCTGATGCTTGGTAAAATGGAAGGTCAGTGAAAAAGAGGAAGACTCCCAATGACATGAATTTTAACAGTGGCAGCAGCAATGGGCCCAAACGTAACAACAATTATGAAGATGACGCAGGACTGGGCAGTGTTTCATTCTGTTGCTGTGAATAAGACCACTATGAATCAGAACAGCTCAACGGCACCTAATAACAACAACAAGAAGAGAATGGCAACTTCTCCACTTCATTTTCTTTTCTAAGGAGTTATATATATATGTATATATTCCCTTGTTAACTTGCTAAGCTCCTTTACTAAATAGAATAATTTAACTTTATACAGATAAAACACAAATATTACTGTTAAGTGCTGTTGAGTTGGTTCCAATTCATAGAAACCCTATATAGGGTTTCCATGGAGTGACTGGCGTTATGCTTTTTAAAATATAAATATGTCAATGCAAATAAAAATGCTGCTCAGCAAACTTCAACTACTCATTACTAACCAATGTTCACATCTAGCCTTCATTCCCCTCAGACATGACTAAAACAGAGTTTTGTAACTTATTCTCAAACTCTCAAAAGTTAGACTTCTTGATTTTTCCTTAACTCCGAATCTCTGATCTGCTTTTCACCCAAACTTTTATAAGCTGTTATGCCTTTGATCCTCAGTACTAACACTTTTTCAAATTCCTGCTTTGTTGGACACTTTCTGCTTTGTATCTTCCCCAGCTTTGCAGTGAAGTGAAGACAAGGACCCAGTGATCTCTTAGCAATAAAACACAGACTTCTAGCTTTCATATTGCTCAGGGGGTGGAAAGCAGGAAAATAAGGAGTTGTTATTGCCTAATAGGTACAGAGTTTCTGTTTGGAATGATGAAAAGTTTGGGAAGTAAATTGTATTGAAGATTGTACAACACAGTGAACGTAAATGGTGCTGTTGAACTGCATACTTGAAGGTAGTTAAAATGCCAAATTTTATGATACACATATTTTACCACAATAATAAAAATCCATCGCTTTCCAACACAATATATTGGATTTTGTTGTTGTTGTTAAGTGCCATCGAGTCGGTTCCACCCCATAGTGACCCTGTATAGGGTTTCCAAGGATAGGCTGGTGAGCTTGAACCATCAACCTTGAGGTTCAAACTGACTTTGCAATCCAACGCATTAACCCACAGTGCCATACCACATCCGTTTAAATTGGTTTCTCCAGTATCTAATTGCTTTCAGCAAAAGCTATTTGGTACTACCTAGTACTTAGGAGGCGCTCTGGTAGCGTCGTGGTTACGAATCTGGCTGCGAACCACGAGATCAGCAGTTCAAAACTACCAGCTGCTCCGCGGGAGAAAGATGAGGCTTTCTGCTCTCGTAAAGATTTATAGCCTCGAAAACCCTGTGAAGGGTCGCTATGAGTCGGAACCGACTCCACGGCACATAACAACAACAACAGTACTTAGGAGTCCTGCTATGGTGCTGCAGGATAATGCACTGGACCGAAAGGTATGTTTGAACTGCAAGGTGGTTGGTTCAAATTTACCAGCTGCTCCTCACAAACCCTATACAGAATCACTATGAGTCACAATGGACTCAACAAAACTTAACAACTACAACAAGTACTTGATTACAGAACCAGAATAAATTGATATGACACCTAAAGGCGGCAAGAAACAAACATGGAGAGGTCACCATCAGGAATGGAGATCCAGCACAAAGGTCCCTGGGCACGGGGACTGCCAGGCATGGTTCATTCTGAGACTTGGTTTCTAAGATGCAGAACCACAACAGCAAGATGCCTGTGAGCTCCAAATACAACCTAACTCAAAAGAATTTGCTTCTCTGGGTTCACGTGGAATTTTCTATTTCCCCAAAAGAGGATTTGACAGGGTTGTTTGCTACCATCCAATATGAGGGACCCTTTCGAACAGAGATTGACACCTCTCTGGAAATTTCCATTAAATAGACTAACTCCTCATATGAAAATATGAAAAATGTTGCTCTGGAATGACCTATTACATTGAATAAACCGTATATGACATATGTGTATAAATGTTCTATACAAGTCTATTTTCATGTTTTCTGAAATTCCTTTGTGATCTTAATTTTCTCACACTGCCAACCTTTCTCTTTCTACATATTCTAATAGGAATAATATTTATGTATCAAGCATTATGAAAAGAAATTTCACATACATCAGTTTTATTGTTTGTTCAGTGGGCCCCTGTTTTTGTCAAATGCCATCGAGTCTGTTCCTATTCATTGCAACTCTGTATAGGATTTCCAAGAAGCAGATGATGGGTTTGAACTAACAACTTTGTAGTGCTGATTCTATATCACCACACTGGGAATAAGGTAGTTTTTATTATCTCATTTTACATATAGATACACAGAGGCTGAAAAAGAATTTTTTTCTTAAGACAGCAGTTTATAAATGGGGTTTAAAAATCGATTTTCAGACTCCAAAATCCAGTGCTCTTTGAACGAGATTGCCTGTGCAGAAGCTAATTTCTCTTCAATTCTTGAAAAATATAGCCACATTACCAACTAGTGGACTCCACGTTAACAAGAATTTACAACTTAAGTTAAATGGCTAGAGTTGAGGAAAACTGGCTTTCATATTTTTAAAAAGGTCAATGTCTTTAGGTGATCAGACTTTAGGGAAATGAACTAGGAAATGGTCTTAACCATCATGGAATGCAAACATTTCAGAATCCTGGTTTCGCCCATTAAATGTGGTTTTCCATGTGGAAAGAAAGCAGTCACGTAAAAAGAGGCCTCAGATTAGTCAGTGGGAATACTCCACACAGCATAGCAGGATTCACAAATGGAAAATCAGCCCTGCATCATTTTGTCCGGTCCCGGGAAGGACATTCGATAAAGATTCCATGGACTGGAGCAATGGGTGTCCACCCAATCCCAAGAGAAGCCTTCCAATTTAATGACTGCCCACAGTTGTAAATTTCCTCTAATTCATTTGCTTGTTACATTTAGGGAGGCTTTTTTCTTTATATCATTTTTTTTTTTTTTTTGCAAATGAAAACCAAAGTCAAAACCAAAAATAAAATAATTATTGTTTTCAACCTAGAGATATTAGTTTCTCGTTTATACACACAATAAAATGTTTTATACCCACTTAAAATTTACATTGATTCCCTCAACTTCTTTGAATGCATTATATTGCCTTCTAATAATAATGTTATTGTTAAGTGCCATTGAGTCTGTTCCCACCCATAGCGACCCTGCATAGGGTTTCCAAGGAGCGGCTGGTGAGCTGGAACGGATGACCTTGCAGTTCAAATGACTTTGCAGTCCAATGCATTAACACACAATGCCACACCAGGACTCCTACAATAATGGCAACCATTTATTAAGCACTTATATCCCAGGAAGTCCCTGGGTGGTGCAAACGATTCTGTTGCTAACTGAAAGGTGAGAGATTTGAATCTTCCTAGAGGCACAGCTGAAGGAAGACTTGTGGTTCTACTTCTGAAAAATCAGCCATTGAAAAGCACAAATCTACTCTCACACACACAGGGTAACCATGAATCAGAATTGACTCAGAGGAAACTGTTATTATGGTTTTTGGTTTACATACCAGACACTATGCATTTTCACTTGATTCTCCCAAAAGCCCAATAAAGATGGTACTATTAACTTCTTTCCATTTTACAAATAAGGAAACCAAGACTCAGAAAGACTTTTCATCAAAGTCACCCAGGTTGCAATAGAGGAGGGTGGGCTTAATCTAAGAAATATCTGCCTCCAATGACAGCACACTTGACCTCAGGACCTTGAAGTAAAAGTCCATAGGTCAGAACTCTCCTGTCCTGTGTCAACTTCAATCAACCCAGAGATGAACACATTGAAATAGTAACCCAAAGAATTATGATCTGCTGCAGCTTATAAATGGGACACTTGTTGTTGTGAAATGCCGTCGAGTCGGTTCTGACCCATAGCGACCCTGTATAGGGTTTCCGAGTATCAGCTGGTGAGCTTGAACCACCAACTTTGCAGTTCAAACAAATACTATTCTATAATCCAAAGCAAAAATGACAGTATGAATAACTACTACAAGAACAAACAAGTTGTTCACCGGGGAGCCATCAAGGTAAGCAATTAGGTCTCTTCAGGAAAAAAAGACAAACACCCCTCCAAGATTGAAACTCAAAGAGAACACATGAGCAGGCATATAAGCTTGCTGGCGACCATGTTGTTCTAGTGGTGAGTGGAAGAGAGGGAAAGGCAGCAACAAAGTAATGGGCTGAATTCAACCATGCTCCATAGATTCCTGTTGACCTGAAAATGAGAGAAAGAGGAAGGGCTGGTTGGTCGAAAGTGTGGTGAGACTTGGAAATTCCTGAGCACATGAACAAGGACATAGCCACAGAGGGCTACAGCTGAGAGTGCAGCATCCAGCTGATATGAAGTGAGGGTAGATGCACAAGAATGCCCAAATTTTCAGATAGTACTCATTTGTCCACAGCACATACTAACAACAAAAACAACCCATTTGACCTAGCCTTGAACTCAACTAGAGGAATAAAAAAAAAAAAAAATTTATAAAGGTTGTTATTGTTGTTGTTATGTACCGTGGAGTAGGTTCCGAACTCAACTATAGGAATATAATCAGAACTCAACTAGAGGAATATAAAAAAAAAAAAAAAAATTATAATTTATTTAAAATGTACGTGGAGCAAATAATCCAAGAAATTATATGAAGAACATTGCATTAAGATTGGAGGAAGTCTCATTAACAACCTGCAATATGTAGATAATATAACCACATTTGTTAGAAGTGAAGAGGACTTAATATATTTACTGATGAAGATCAAAGAGCACAGCCTTCAGTACGGATTATACATCAATGTAAGAGAAACAAAAATCCTCACAACTGGACCAATGAATAACATGATAAATGGAGAAAAGATTGAAAGCTTGTCAGAGACTTCATTTTCCATGAATCCACAATTAACATTCACGAAATCAAGAACATATTGTATTAGGCAAATCTGCTACACAAGACCTCCTTAAAGTGTTCAAGAGCAAAGATGTCAGTTTGAGGACTGAGGTACACATGACCCAAGCCATTGCATTTTCAATAGCCTTTTGTGCATGTGAAAGTTGGACAATATATAAAGAAGACCATAGAAGAATTGATGCATTTGAGTTATGATGTTGAAGAACATTGAAAGTACCATGGACTGCTAGAAAAACAAACTAATCTGTGTTTGAAGAAGTGCAGCCAGAATGCTCCTTGGAAGCCAGGATGGCCAGACTTCATCTCTCATACTTCAGATATATTATCAGGAGGGACCAGTCCCCGGAGAAGGATATCATGCTTGGTAAAGTGGAGGGTCAGTGAAAAAGAGGAAAATTCCCAACAGGATGGATTGGCACAGTGACAGCAGCAATGGGCTCAAACTTAACAATGATTGTGAGTTGGCCCAGGACCTGACAGTGTTTCGCTCTTTTATGTATAGGACCGCTATGAGTCAAAACAGACTCGAGGGCACCCAACAACAACAATAAAAAGTTCATGAGAGCAAAAGGGATGACTGGGCGGGGAATTACTATGGCATGTTTCCTCAGGATTTTGTGGCTTCTGAAATCCCCATCCATCACAGAATGCAAAGGCCAGTTGTCTGTGATTCCCCTTCTATGCAACGTTTGCAAATTTTCTACTTAGTTTGCATGTGTCGTGAATGTCTTTCCTTCTGGAGTGTAAAGAGAAGACAGAAATATGCAAGCATCTCCAGGTGTTTTGCACAAAGTAAAAGCAGCCCTTCACCACATGTCAGCTGGATCTGAGAAGGTGATCTCAGCAAACTGAAACCTGTTCAACAGGTGAAAGCCCCTAGCTATCCAAAAGGCCATCTTTGTATCTTAATTAAAACATTAAATGTATCTTAAATGACCCCAAGTTACTGGGGTGTGAGATTATGATGTTGGGAAAGTTTGAGGTTGGCAGTACTTGCCTTCTCTAGCCACCCGATGGGCCCTCATACTTACATCCAAATGCCACCTGTGTCAGAATCACCTGACACATTGTTAAAAATGCAGGTTCCAGGGCTCACCTCAGACCTATTGGATCAAACTCTACAGGATGGACCTAGGAGAATCAATGACCAGTCTAGTCCTATCTTCTTCCTCTGCTGTCATGGCAACTCACCCAGCTGAGACATACAAGATTGATAGCAGCTGCAATGCACTGGAGAGCTTCATTCCAACCGAGGGCCAAGCTGATGGCAAAAATAAAGCTCTGTATGTTTTGCATTCATGATTGCCCAGGTTTGTTGGGAGGAAGTGAAAAATGGGACACTCAGTGGTTAGATGATGCTAAGCTTCTTATAAGGCTAGTGGAAACTTTGGGAACTGATAGTGGTGATAGGTACACAACATGATGAATGCAATGTTACATATGAAGAATGTTGAACATGTGAGGCATGTTGAAATGGCAATGATTTAGTTACATTTTTATTTTTCACAGACAAAAAAAATTTAATAAAAAATTTAAACTCTGTTCTAGGAGTATTTTGTGGGTAGAAGAAGAACTGGGGGAGATAAAAGAATCACCCTGGACTTGCATACAAGATAAAACATTGGTTCTGACTGCACTGTAGCTCCAATGAGTCTTCCCCACAAATGATGCAGTGCAAACCTAAAGACTCATTTGAGCTAATATAATGCAAATGCTCACAGTGTGGTTTTTTGGTTGTTGTTTCAGTTAGTTTTATTTTGTTTATTGATCTTTCCATTTAAATCCGTTGCTTAATTACTTGGATCAATATCTGATTATCCATCTCAGGCAGTTTCAATACCTCAAGTGGACAAAAAACAAACTGGCATCTTTCCACTCACCACTAGATGGTGCCAAATACCTGGTCAATAAACTTAACTAGTTGAAAGGGCTCTGTATTCCACCGGAGGGACAATAAAAGATGGAATTGAACTACAAGGAAGAACAAATCAGTCTTAGAAGAAATATAGCCTGATAGCCTAAGCTTAAGTAACAGCTTCTTAAATTTCTTCAGGGTTGCTCTGAGTCAGAACCGACTTGAGGGCACCTTACAACAAAACAACAAATTGCTTGACACTCTTTTTTACTGTTGTAGAAAAGAGAAACCAAAAGGGCCATCAAATCAAGAAAAGAATTTCAAAACGGAACAAGGAAAAAAAAAAAAAAAAGATCAAATGTAAATGTACTAAATCTGGAAAGTAGTCTAGAGAAAAATAATGATTGAGTCACAGAAGTTTCAATATTTTTGGTGCAAACTATCACAGGACCTCCAAAAGCCAAAAAGTGTACATGAAAGCAGGGTGTTCCCCAATTACAACCCCTAAAATCATGGAGGTGGTTGTGACATCCCAGTCCACATGAAAGGCCCTAAATGTGGCCACCCCTGCTTTCTGCTTCATTTTCTTCTACATTCAGTTGCTTTCTAACCAAAAGCCTTGAATCCGAAAGTTGGGCTGTTGGTTTTTGTTTTTGTATTCGTTTGGCCTTTCAGTCTGGCCTGTCCCCACAGGAAGCCCAGAGCTGTTTACTGCCACTTTATCCACATGAGGGGCCTTTCCCACCCTCAGAAGCTGCTGTTGCTCTCAATGGCCCACTGATGGCAGCCTCTCTACACAGTACCCCTGGGCCCCTAGGCCTGAGTGTTTATGAGGCTGACACAGAGGCCAGTTGTAAATCTTTTAATACCCACAGCCAGGCTCATCATCTGATGGGTAGAAAAGTTGCCACCTTTTAACTTGTCCTGTGGAAACTGTCTTTCCGGCCATGTTGCTGTGACTTTTGACTTGGGACCTAGCTCCACCAGCCAGGCTGCTGAGGCCAGGGCTGGGCTGCACTGAGAGCTGGCTCAGAACAGCTCTGTGACTCTGACATCCTCTGCCGTCAGCGCCTGCAGGATGCTGTTGATGGTCCCAGGAAAAACAGGAAAGCATGGGGATGAGTATACAGGAACAACATTCCAAACTTCCTTGAAATATATTTTGACTAACTTTGGAATGGTCTTCTTTTCAAATAAGGCATAGATGCCTGTCCTGATCCTAGAAAATATTGAGAATGGCCTTGCTTTTTTGTTTGTTTTTCAATTCTGAAGTCAAATGAACTGAATCAGTAATGTTGTTGTTAAGTGCTGACACGTTGGTTAGGACTCTTAGTGACCCTCTTCAGGGTTTTAGAGGAGCGGTTGGTGAGTTTGAAACTCCGAAATTGCTTCACATGCCCTTTTTGTTGCCATCAAGTCAGCTCCAAATCCTGGTGATATCATGTATAACAGAATAAAACGTTGCCTGATCCTGTACAATCTTCATTACCATCAGTATGTTGGTACCATTGTTGGGACTTATATAACAATCCATCTCAAAGAGGGTTCCCTCATGTTTGCTGATTTTCTGTCCTATCCAGTATGTCCCTTTCTAGGGATTGTGACTTTCCTGGTGTCCAAAGTTTAAGTCTCAGCACCATTTCTAAGGAGTATTCCAGGTGTTTTTCTTCTAAGACTGATTTGTTCCTCCTTGCAGTTCATGAATTCAATCTGTATTCATGGAAATCCTTCTACTTGCCTGGTTCTTCCACTTCCCTCACGTGGTCCAAGCAGGTAGCATGTAGCCTGGTTAACACATTTAACAAGTAGCTTTATGAATTGCTTTAAGAAAGTCCCTGGGACCCTACCCAGAGAAGCAGTGATGCCTGAAATGGAGCCAAAGATGATGACGTGGAGTGATGGAGCAGCTGGAGACTTTAGATCCAGAGAGGGAGAGCGACTGTGTGCTGAAGACCTGGGGGGTAAGGGGGAAGGATTGCATGGAGGGGATTGTAACCATGGCAATGAAACTATATACGATAGAATGAATGTAAAACTAATGTTCTCCCATATAAGCTATCACATAATTCAAAATAAAACATTTAAGAAAAAAAAAAAAAAGAAAGTTCGTGGGTAAGGCAAATGTAAGCACATAGCTGTTAACCAAGAGGTTAGAGGTTCAAGTCCATCCAAATGTACCTCAGAAGAAATGCTTGTTAATTTGCTTCTGAAAGGTCATAGCCTTGAAAATCCTATGGAGAAGTTCTTCTCGGACACACACATAGGGTTACCATGAATCAGGGATAAAATCAATAGCAACTATTTTGAAAACGTTGTTGTTGTTGTTGTTGTTGCTAGGAGCCATAGTGTCAGCTCCAACTCATACCAAAACTTTGCACAACAGAATGGAACACTGCCTGGTCCTGTGCCAGCCTCACCATTCTTGTCATGTTTGAGTGCATTGTTGCTGCCACTGGCACAATCCAGTTCATTGCAGGTCTTCCTCTTTTTCACTGACCCTCCACTTTACCAAGCATAAGGTCCTTCTCCAGGAAATGGTCCCTCCTGATGATAGTATGTCTGAAATATAAATCTGGCTAACCTGCCTTCTAAGGAGAATTCTGGTTATAGTCCTTTCAACACAGATTTTTTTTGTTCTTCTGCCTGTCCATGGTACTTTCAATATTCTTCTTCAAAACCATACCTCAGATGCATGAGTTCTTCTATGGTCTTCCTTATTTATTGCCCAACTTTTACATATATATTGTTGTTGATAAGTGCCGTTGAGTCGGTTCCAACCCATCGTGACCCAGAACAGGGTTTCCGAGGCTGTAAATCTTTATGGGAGCAGAAAACCTAATCCTTCTCCCACGGAGCAGCTGGTAGTTTCGAGCTGCTGAACTTGAGGTTCGCAGCCCGATACATAACCACTATATGAGGCTATTGAAAATACATGGATTTAGTCAGGTGCAAGCTGACTTCTGTGCTCTTGAATAAAGAGGTCTCCTGGTGTGGCACTGTGGGTTAATGTGCCAGACTGTAAAGCCGTTTGAACTGCAAGATCAGCAGTTCAAGCTCACCAGCTGCTCCTTGGAAACCCTATACAGGGTCGCTAGGTGTTGGAATCGACTCAACGGCACTTAACAACAACAACAACATGTTACAGATTTGCCTATGGCAATATGTAGTTTAATTTCTTGATTGCTGCTTCCATGAGTATTGATTGTGAATCCAAGCAAAATGAAATCTTTAACAGCTTCAATCTTTTCTCCCTTTACCAGGATGTTATTTATTAGTCTAGTTGTTAAGGATTTTTGTTTTCTTTACATTGAGATGCAATCCATTATGAAGGCTGTGATCTTTGATCTTCATCAGTAAATATTTTAAGTTCTCTTTGCTTCCAGCAAGTAAGGGTGTATCATCTGCACATCGTTGTTGTTGTTATGTGCTGTGGAGTTGGTTCCGACTCATAGCGACCCTGTACAGGGTTTCCAAGGCTGCAAATCTTTACGGGAGCAGAAAGCCTCATCTTTCTCCCGTGGAACAGCTGGCAGTTTCGAACTGCTGACCCTGAGGCTCGCAGCCCGATTCGTAACCACTACGCTACCAGAGCTCCTTACCTCCAATCCTGACGCCATGCTCTTCTGCATATAATACAGATTTTCAAGCTATTTGCTTGGCATACATACAGGTTGAATAAGTATGGTGAAAGAATACAGCTCTATAGCACATCTTTTCTTATTTTAAAACATTCAGTATCCCTTGTTGTTTGAACAACTGCCTCTTGGTCTATGTACCATTTCCTCATAAGCACAATCAACTCCTCTGAAATACAGACTTTCCACAATGTTATCCATACCTTGTCATGAGCCACACAGTTGAAAACCTTTGCATAGGCAATAAAACACAAGTAAACATCTTTCCAGTATTCTCTGCTTTCAGCCAATATTCATTTGACTTTAGCAATTATATCCCTAGTTCCATGTCTTCTTCAGAATCTAGCTTGAGTTTCTGGCAGTTCTCACTCAATGTACTATTGCAACTGCTTTTGAATTTTCTTTAGCAAAGCTTTACTTGCATGTGATATTAATGATATTGTTCAATGATTTCTACATTCCATTGGGTCACCTTTCTTTGGAATGGACACAAATATGGATCTCTTCCAATCAGTTGGCCAGGTAGCTGCCTTCCAAATTTCTTAGCATAAATAAGTGAGCATCTCCAGTGCCACCTCAGTTTATTGAAAGATTTCAATTTGTATTCCATCAATTCTTGGAGCCTTGTTTTTTGCTAATACTTTCATTGCAGCTTGAACTTCATCCTTTAGAGTATCATCAGTTCTTGATCATATGCTACCTCTTGACATAGTTGAACATCGAACACTTCTTTTTGGTACAGTGACTCTATGTATTCCTTCCATTTTCTTTGATACCTTTTTGCATCATTCAATATTTTGCCCATAGAAACCTTCGATATTGCAAGTCGAGGTTTTATTTTTTTCTTCAGTTCTTTCAACTTGAGGAATGCTAAGCATGTTCTTCCCTTTTGATTTTCTACCTCCAGATCTTTGCATATTTCATTATAATACTTGACTGTCTTCTCACACTGCCCTTTGAAATATCTGTTTGGTTCTTTGACTTCCTCATTTCTTCCATTTGCTTGTCTTATCAAAGCAGTTTCAGAGTGTCTCCTGACATCATTTGGTCTTTTCTTTTCTTTTATTCCTGTGTTTTTAATGTCCTTTTGCTTTCTTCCCGTATGATGTTCTTGATGTCATCCCACAGCTCTGCTTGTTTTCAATCACTAGTGTTTAATGCATCAAATCTGTTCTGAAGATGGTCTCTAAATTCAGGTGAGGTATGTTCAAGGACATATTTTGGCTCTCATGAACTTATTCTAATTTTCTTCAGCTTCAGCCTGCACTTGCTTTTGAGCAGTTGATGGTGTGTTTCACAGTCTGCCTGTGGCCTTGTTTTGGCTGATGATAGAGAGTTTTCCACTGTCTCTTCCCACAAATGTAGTTCGTTTTATTTCTGTGCATTTCATCTGGTGAGGTCCATGTGTAAACTTGCCATTTATGTTATTTTAAGGAGGCATTTGCTATGAATAAGTTATTGGTCTTGCAAAATTCTATCATGTGATCGCTAGCATCATTTCTATTATCAAAGCCATATTTTACAACTATCGACCCTTCTTCTTTGTTTCCAACTTTTGCATTCTTTTTACCAGTAATTATAAATACATCATGGCTGCATGCTTGATCAATTTCAGATTGAAGAAGTTGGTAGAATTCTTCAATTTCTCCATCACTGGCTTTAGAGATTGGTACATAAATTTGAATTATAGTTGTATTAATGGGTTTTCCTTGTAGGCCTATAAATACCATCTTATCACAGCCAATGTTGTATTTCAAGATAGATCTTGAAATGTTCTTTTCAAAGATAAATGCTATCTATGTCTTTTGTCTTGAATTTGTCATTCCTGGTATAATAAGCCATATGATTTTCAGATTCAAAATGGGTAATTACCAGTTCATCTTAACTCACTAAAGCCTAGCATGTCAATCTGTATGCATTCCATTTCAGTTTTGACAACTTCCAGTTTTTCTAGAGTCATACTTTGTGCAATCCGTATTCTGATTATTAATGGATGTTTGCTGTTTTTTTCCTCATTTTGAGTTATACTCTATCAACAAATAAAGGTCTCAAAAGTTTTACTCCCTTCCCATCATCGCAGTCAACTCTACTTTGAGGAGGCAGCTCTTCCCCTTTTGAATTTTGAGAGCCTTCCCACTGAGGGACTCATCTGCTAGCACTATATCTGACAATATTTTGATACTTTTCTTACTGTTTCTATCTTCTGGCACTGTATCTAACAGTGTTCTACTGCTATTCACAAGGTTTTCAATGGTTAAACATTAAAAATAGTTGGCCTTTCTTTCTTTCCTCCTCGTCTGTCTTAGTCTGGAAACTCCATTGAAACTTGTCCACCATGGGTGGCCCTACTGGTATTTGAAATACCAGTCACATTGTTTCCAGCATCACAGCAACACGCAAGTCGCCACAGTACAACAAACTGACCGACCAGTGATGGAAACTTTGAAAACTTTAAGGAGAAGTAAATCTGCTCAGCTTGGAGAAATAAGGAAGCTTTCAGGGAAGTAGAAACCCTTGAATTTTGAAAGGTGAGACAGACTTTGAAAGATAAATAGGAGTTTGTCAAAGGGGATGTGCATTACAGGCTAGGAATAGGGGGACTGTATGAGAGTTTAAATGTCTTTCTTAATTGTTCAAAGAATAAAATAATTACGAAATCTACCTTTTAAAAAATCACACATTCAAAAAGCATTTTACGAAGCTCATATTCTGCCAGTCCTCATAGAGTTTACAATGTCTAGACTGACTAAGAGTTTGGATCACGAAGTGCAGTGACTATGCAGCTATTCACTGCTTACTTCCAGATCAAGTCTTTTCCCTTTATCACCTGCGGTGAACAAAGACAGAGCCAACTTTCCACCTCTGTCCTCCACCTGCTTTCTGTATTACGTATGCACCTTGGGCCTCACCTGATGAGGCTATTACAATCCATAGGGTAGATGGTGAGCTGGGATGCCAGAGGAGACACACCAGAATTCAAAGATGAAAAAGTATCGTGCTTTCTTTTCACTTTTCTTAAGGAACTTACCACATACATTTCTGTATCTTCTGTTAGACAGTGAACTCTCTGGGAACAGGAATGATATCTTATTGATCTCAATAATACTAACCAGACTCCGGCACCTGGTTTATGGCATTGTTTGACACGTATTTGTTCACTCAACCAAAAGGTCTTTTCACTGTCTCTGGACAGTGTTGTTGTTGTTAAGTGCAGTCAAGTCAGTTCCAATTCATAGTGACCATGTAAAGGAGTGACCTGATACCTTGTGCTTAGAATTCCAGTGCTTATCCTACAGTACCACATTAGAGAGTGCTAGGCCCTAGAATAGGAGACTAATTTATTAATAGTGGATTAGCATGGACTAGACAATAGCATGCTTGGGAAAGTAGAGAGAGGACCAGAAAAATTGAAGGCCTTCAATGTGACAGATTGCCATGGTGGCTGGAATAATGGTCTCAAACATAGAAAGGGTGTGAGACGGGCCCAGGACAGTGTACCATTCTGTTATACATAGAGTTGCTATGAGGCCGAACCAACTTGACTGCACCTAACAAGACAGTAACAGAAATCTTGAAAGCAGAGAGATCTCCAGAACAGGATGGACTAGGAGTCTTAGTGTGGCACTGTAAAATAAACACTGGACTATTAACTGCAAGGTTGGTTGTTCAAAACTACCAGCTTTCTCCTTGGAAACCCTATACAGGATTATTATGAGTCTGAACTGAATCCACAGCACTTAACAACAAGGCTGGCTGAGTAGGAGCCCAGGTGGTGCAATGGTTAAGCACTTGACTACTAACCAAAAGTCCAATGGTTTGAATCCACTAGCAGTTCTTTGGAGAAAGATGCATCAATCTGCCAAAAATCAAAACCAAATCATAGCAACCCTGTTGAGGGTTTTCAAGACTGTAAATCTTTATGTCTCATCTTTCCCTGAAGAGCAGCTAGTGGGTTTGAACTGCTAACTATGTAGTTAGCAGTATAGTACTTACTTTATGGCACCACCAGTATTCCTTCCCATAAAGATCATAGATTGGAAATCATATACGCAATTCCGTCCTGTCTTTTAGGGTCACTATAACACAGAATTAAGGAGTTCTGGTAGCGTAGTGGTGACTAATCAGGCTTCTAATCTCATGGTCAGCAGTTGGAAACTACCAGCTGTTCTGTGGGAGAAAGATGAGGCTTTCTCCTCCTGTAAAGATTTACAGCCTCAGAAACCCTGTACAGGGTCACTATGAGTTGGAACTGACTCCACGGCACATAACAACAACAACAACAACATGATTCAGAATTGGTATCCTGATGTACACTGGACTGCAAGATCAGTTTGAACTACGAGGTCAGTGGTTCAAACTCACCAACTGCTCCTCAGAAACCCTATGAAGGGTCGTACGAGTCGGAACTGACTCAACAGCACTTAACAAGAACAACATGAGTCAGAATCAACTCCATGGCAATATGTTTTGGTTTAGCCTAGCTCCTTCGTGGAGAAATGACTGCCTAATGTACAACAAGCCCATGGGTTCCATCTTGAACATCTAGAGTGAACAGAACTACCACCAAGCCTTTCTCAGACTACTTCATTTCCATGAATAAACCAGGACCTAGTGAGATATGAGGGACGAGGAATTTCAATCATGAAGTGCAGTGAGTATGCATCTATTCACTGTTGTC
>NW_006408582.1:276537-294283 GCF_000296735.1 Chrysochloris asiatica | reverse complement strand
AATGCATTTTGGACTTCCTCCCTGAGTATCATTGGCTCTTGTTCATATGGTACCTCTTGAAATGATTGTTAATACTTGTTAATTTTATGACCATGAGATTAGAAGCCCGATTAGTAACCACTACGCAAATCAATTATTTTCTCTTTTATCACCTGTGGTGAATAAAGACCTAGCCAATTTTTCACTTTTACCCTCATTAAATATGAACCTAGGAGCAAGCCCTCTTGATGAGAATATTCCAACACAAAGGGTAAAATTAGATGAGAAACACTGAAAGAATATGTTGCAATCACAGCATGTCCCTTTTGTGTTTCTGGTTGAGTTGGGGAAGATGAGATTAGACTTGTCCAAGTTACAGTTGCCCTGAGGGAAGATATGTTGTAAACAACAAGAATAATAAGAAACCAAGATAGGCTGGCACCAAGAACAATCAGCTCTTTGTCAGATGCCAAGTTTTCGTTCTGTTCAGTGTTTCTTTACTATAAAAAGAGAAAGGAGATCCTCCACTTCTTCACCAACAACGTAGGAATTATAGTCCAGATCACTGTTGCTCAAAGTTTGCTCAGCAAGCAGAGTATGAACTCGCATATCCAAATAGCATCATAGTCAAGCATTTATTGTTATTGTTTTTATAGCTGAAAGAGACCTTGGAGATTATCTTGAACTACCTACTTTTTTTTTATATAGATGAGGGAAACAGGCCTAGGGAGATGGGTGCCTTGCCAAATTGAACAAAGATTAAGGGCAGATCCCTATCTCCTAATTCCCAGTCCATGTCGTTTCCTTGACAATGAAGCACAATCAGAGTATGGAAAGATCTGGGGAAAGTCCCAGCCTTGGGGGTCTAGCAAACTGATTGGGATCCAACATTCTTTTGGCAACTTTGGATACATTTTTAAATTTGTCTAAATTTCATTATTCTCAATTGTAAAAATAGGACTAATTTCTAATTCATTTGGGTTTTGTAAGGAATGAACAAGTTCCTAACATGATGTCAGGCATATACTAAGCATGACCTAATATTGAGTCATTTCCTTATATTTTCCCTTGTCCCCATTCTCCAAGAAACCCCTCTACCCACCCCCATCCCCTTCCTCAATCACATACATTATGCCCTATCCCACCTGTGGATCCCTTCACCATTTTTAATTCATTCTCCTTGCCTGAAATGACCTTCTCTCTCTGTTTATTTACTTTCTACAACTTTATAGATAAATACACCCAAAAAAAATATGAGGTTGAGTCAAAAATTATCCACAGTCTGGTTATATTAAAACACCTGTCCATATCCACATGCGATAATTGCATTGAGCATGTGCGTGAAATGATTATGTCGAATAGAAAAGTGACAGTGGATTGATCATATGGCAAATCATTTGAAAATCAGTCATCACTCTGCCTATGAAATAATCTATGACAGAGTTGGGTTGCAAAAATTCTGTGCAAGATGGGTAGCAAAACAACCCATGGAAGAATGTAACAGAAGTATTTGGACATCGGCAAACAAAATTTGGACTGGTACTGGAAGGAAGGTAAAAGTTTTTTGTAAAAAAATCGTTACTGGTGATGAGACTTAGATTCATCACTATGAACCTGAGAGTAAATGCCAGAGTATGGAATGGGAACATCCTCAATCACTGAGCAAGAGAAAGTTCAAAAGTCAACCATCTTCTGGAAAATTGATGCTTACAGTTTCCTGGAATTCTCAAGGGCCAATATTGGAACACTACTATCAGGATAAAGGTTCAAAAATCAACAGTGCTTTTTATAGTGAGATGCTTACTGAAAAGCTGAAGCCTAAACTTCAGATTAAATACAGAGGACTACTATCCAAAGGAGCTCTGGTAGCATAGTGGTTACGAATCAGGCTGCGAACCTCATGGTCAGCAGTTCAAAACTACCAGCTGTTCCGTGAGAGAAAGATGAGGCTTTCTGTTTCCATAAAGATTTACAGCCTTGGAAACCCTAGCCTTGGAAACCCTGTATAGGGTCGCTATGGGTAGGAATTGACTCTACAGCACTTAACAACGACTATCCAAGGGCATTGTGATCTTGCATGATAATGCACATCCACAAACCTCTGCCTACAGTGTTGACACTTACATAGGGTCACTGTGGGTCAGAACCAACTCATAGAAACCCTGTATAAAGTTTCCAAGGAGTGGCTGATCAGTTTGAACCGCTGATCTTGTTGTTCAAATCAACTTTGCAGTCCTGTTCTTTATCCCACAGCACCACATATGGAGTCCTGGTGTGGTGCTGTAGGATAAGCACCGGACCTCAAGGTTGGTTTGAACCACAGGTCAGAGGTTCAAATTCAGCAGCCGTTCTTTGGAAACTCTATACAGGGTTTCTATGAGTTGGGACTCAATGGGACTTAACACATATATTCCATTTCCAGCTCTTCTGATTATTAGCTATATGATCTTGCGCAAGTCTTTTATCTGTTCTGAGACTTAGTTGTCTGGTCTGTAAAGTGAAAATAATGATGACTTCTTTATAAAATTGTGAGAATTAAATAAAACATAGAAAGTGCCATGGTGGGCCCTCAGGAGATGAGAAATATTTTTTCTTGTTATTGTCGTTATTCAAGTCTACCTCAAGACTTATCTTCTCCATGAAGTGAGTTTCCATCACTTAAAAGGCTGGTGGTGAGATGCTAAAGGTTGGGATCATCACTGACAGGAAAGGGGCATGGGGCTTCTGTGTGGTGGTGCTTTGGGAACTGCTAGGAAGTTAGTGGTTACTATGAGTCATGGTTTGTAAAATGAATTGTGGGCCCTGGTAGTCATGCCTTGGCAGGCAAGCCATTACAGAGCTATAAGGAAAGCTGCTAGTGCAGCCAGCACATTCTTCAAAGAACACCATTAAAGCATCGTCATCCTTGTAGTGTTCTTAAAATCTGGTGAACAGGTATCAGCATGATTTTGACTATGATTCAGGAAAATGCCCAACACTTGCTAGTCATAATATTGAGAGAAATCTTGGTGAAGGTTGTATCTCACAGAGAAGCTAAACTAAGCCTAGAGTTGAGATATATAAAGAATTAAGCTTTTTCCTCAAGTTAAAAATGCATAAATATCCAGACCAGTCTTTAAAGGAAAAACAAGTTATGAATGAATATTCTAGAGAAGGAAGGTAGCTAGAGATTGTGGGGAGGAAAGAGGAAGCCAGAGTTACTCTATGAGTTGGATGTATAGTTACTGGCCACTTCTTCTACCCTCCCCCCTGTCCATCTTCCTAGAGAGTTCCTGCCAATTTTCAAGAGAAAAAAGGGCACCCAGAGATGGTTCTGTCTGCTAAAGATCTGCATTCATCTCTGTATTTCCTCATCAACAAAATGAGAATACTACCCCCTCTCTCACTACCCCTGGGTGGTGCCAACAGTTAAGTTTGGAGATTCAAATCCACCCAAAGATGCCTGGGAAAAAAGGCATAGAGACCTACTTCTGAAAGGCCACAGCCATTGAAAACTCCATGGAATACAGTTCTACTGACAAACGTGGGTTTGTCATGAACCATAGTTGACTTGACAGCAACTAGTTTGGCTTTGGAGTCTCAGTGTGGCACTGTGGGTTAATGTGCTGGACTGCAAAGTCAGCTTGAACTTCAATGTCGGCAGTTCAAGCTCACCAGCAGCTCCTTGGAAACCCTATACAGAGTCGCTATGGGTCAGAACTGACTTGACAGCACTTAACAACAATAGTTTGGCTTTATTTTTACAACCTCCCTCACCTCATTCATCGAAGGGAGTAGTGAAAGAACCAAGCTCTGCAGTCAGTGAGTCACCATTCGATGCTTCCTCAGGTGTTTAGGAAAGACATGATCTTGGGCAAATACTTTCTCTGAGCCTCAGTCCTCTCACCTGTCAAAGTGTGACCACTGATTAACGGAAAGGTCTATTGTTAAGGAATAAATGAGCTGACAAACGTCCAGTGTCTGAAGTGACATGACAGGACACTCTTCAGAGATGGGAAAGCCCAGAGCAATGAGAGGTAGAAAATAAGTTCAATGTGGTCTTCACCTCCAGTTATTTGATCTGCTCTCTGCGGAGAGTGCACACAAGGCTCTCCTTATGACTGAGTAGTCTAAAATTCTTAGGCAGAGTGTTGGCCTAACCACAGGGTCAGGGAGGTTCCCAGGGCCGTGAGAACTGGCTGAAGGCTGCTTTGTGACACCCTGTGCTCCCACACAATTTTGCAAAGCCCTTTCAGGGTACAACAGATGGGGGTCGTGGGGGAGGACAGAGGGGTAATGGGTTGGAATGTGCTCAGGCGCAAAGCTGTGCTCAGCATGCTGAGTGCACTCCCCTCTCAGTCTGTGGTGGCCAAACTGCCATGGGATGGGGTTGGGGCTGGGACTGGCTCCCAGTGCAGCCTGAGTGGAACCCTGCTGGGCCTGTGCCTCAACTATAGGCTGTCCCACAATCCTCAAGGACACAGAGACTCTCCTAGGATGAGCTAACCACAATTCCATCAGGTCAGGGGTCGCCTAGTGACCCCTCCTTGCCCTGACCCTCTTGCTGTTCAGGGAGGTGGTGTGGCCAACAGTCTGGAGACCTGGGTTCCATCCAGCCTCATCTCTCCGTCTAGTGTATGACACTAGGGCTGTTCCTTAACCACTCTGTGCCTCAGTTTCCTCATCTAAAAATCAATGAGCTGCACAAGGTGGTTTCTGAACTCTCTCCAGTTCTAACATCAGTGAGTCATTAAAAAGTAGGGAGAGTACAGACTCCCTTTTGAGACAAAGCAGTGGCCTGCTTGTGAGCAACATGACTGTGCATGGGCAGCTTCACTCTGGACTGTCTGAACAGTCCGTCAAGGCTCCAGGCAGAGACTCCTAGAATCTTACTGAGGTGTTTATTAACCTGCCTCAGGGAAATGATTACCTCACCTAAACAGAGCTGAAAGATTTTATAGGGTTCAGAAAACACATCTGAAAAAAGATACTTATCCTTAGAGATCGTCTTCTTAGTTTATTGCCCTATCAGAGTAAATTACGATGTTGCCAATGCTGCACGTCAGTTTTCCAGAGGTATTTCCAGCTGCGACTCAGCCAGGTTTCAGAGCCACGGTTCACAATTACTGAAGTTACCTAGAAGAAAAGGCAGTCCAAAGGAAGGGGGATGCAGATGAGGTGAGAAAGTAGCAAACACCCCGTTGACTCTGTGGTTTGTGAATAAGCATAACATCGACTATCAAAGATGACATTTTTAGGATATATGCTGTAACGAATGAGGCAGAGACACATTTATTTATTTAACTGAAGATTCAATCCTTTAGGTTGAGGAGAGGGGTGAGAAGGAAACTACTGTTTCCTTTCAGCCTTACTTCCTTTCAGGATTACTGTCTTTGAGAGTAATCCAGGAGTTTATCTTCTGGGTGAGTGTGAATTTTCACTAAAGGCTTCTGTCTTCTCCTACTTTAAACAGTTTTTCTTCAACCCTCAGCAGCCGTGAGGTGGTGGTAAACAGTCCTGGCAGTGGGGCTCAACCTCAAAGACCCTGAGAGAGTCTGATGGGGCTGCTATTCACTTTCTGAGTATATCCCCCTCCACTTCCACCTCAGTGTCCACTAACACAGAAGAACTGGCACTGTTACATTTTGAGATATACTTTATAGTAGCATTTAATGTAAAAATCTAAGGTGGTTTTTTTTTTTTTTTTTTTTACATCTTCGATTTAACCAGTCCTTTTCTTCTCTTGCATGTTTTCAAAATAGTCATAAAATACCACTCACTGGTTTCTTTTACTTTCTAAGTCTCTAGGCTGTGTTTGAAATTTTACTTAGTTTTCCATTGGATTGAAGGTCAAGCAATCGTCATATAAAGGTTAAATCCTAGGCTATGACATCAGACAAATGATAGATAGTTCTAGTATCAGTTATGCTGTTGTTTGGTGGGTTGTCCTCAAGTCGATTCTGACTTGCAGCGGACCCTGTAAGACAGAGTAGTACTGCCCCGTGGGGTTTCCAATGCTACAATCTTTATCGGAACTGATCACCAGATATTTTCTCATGAGGAACTGTTGATGGGTTTGAACTCCTGACATTATAGTTTGCAAGCAAGCGCTTTAACCATTGTACCACCTGATATGTGAACCACCGGTTATGTTATCTTGGGCAAATTACTTAGATTTTCCAAAGCTCTGTGTTCTTGCCTGTTACAAGGCATTTGTAAAGTTCTAAGGAGAACAAAGTTAAAACACTTAGCATTTACACCAAACATCATGGTCGTTACAGTTTTGAGCTATGGTTTTCTCAGCCTCTCCCTCTCTGTTACATGTGGTAGAACCTGCTCTTAGCACACTCATCCTCCCACCTAAGTATCCCACAAAAGTAAAGTAAAATACAGTTCTGCAGAATATATCTACTTTTTCCCTGAATTTAGAAAGTGATATTTTCTCCATTTCTTTTTGCTCCTCAGACAAGAATAATCATCTTCTTCAATGCTTTGAGGTTAGAGTTTACTGAAAGACACTCTGTGGCTAACTAGAATGCAGGCTTTTACAAATAAGAAGGAAAAGAATAATCATTACACACCTACTATGTGCCAGGGAATTACGCTAAGTGCTTGTATTTACATTTAAGCTTCACAATCACACCTGGAGAGTAAGTAAACATTGCTAATTTTACTATCATTGACTTATAATAATTACCATTTATTTTGTGCCTACTGTCTCTCCATATGGAGTCCTGGAGTGGTGCTGTGGGTTAATGCACTAGATTGCAAGGTAGATTTGAACAGCAAGATTGGTGGTTCAAGCTCATCAACTGCTCCTTGGAAACCCTACACAGGGTTGCTATGAGTCAGAACCAACTCGACAGTACTTACAACAACAATCTGTCCCTAAGGAGTCCTGGTGTGGCACTGTGGCTTAATGCGCTGGACTGCAAAGTCAGTTTGAACAGCAAGGTCAGCAGTTCGAGCTCATCAGCTGCTCCTCAAAAACCCTATACAGGGTTGTTATGGGTGGGAATGGACTCAATGGCACTTAACAACAACAATCTACCCATACATCACATTGTTTAATTTGTTGTTGTTGTTGTTGTTAGGTGTCATTGAGTCAGTACCAACACATAGTGACCTTATGCACAGAAGAATGAAACACTGCCCAATCCTGGACCAACCTCACTCTTGTTGCCATGCTTGACTCCACCGATGCTGCCACCTGACCAATCCATCTCCTTGAGGGTCTTCCTCTTTTTCTTTGACCCTCCACTTTACCAAACATGATATCTTTCTCCAGCGACTGGTCCCGCCTGACAATATGTCTGAAGTATGAGAAAAAAAGCTTGGCCATCCTGGCTTCCAAGGAGGCCATATTTTCCAGCTACTGATCCTTCATCTTGCTCCCAACCTTTGCATTCCAATCACCAGTAATTATCAATACATCTTGACTGCATGTTTGATCAATTTCTGATTGAAGAAGTTGGTAGGATTCTTCTATTTCATCCTCACTGGCTTTAGCGGTTTTGCATAAATTTGAATAACAGTGGTATTAACTGGGCTTCCCTCTAAGCGCATGGCTATTATCCTATCAAAGACAGCTTTGTACCTCATGACTGATCTGGATATGTTCTTTTTGACAATGAATGCAACACCATTCCTCTTCAATTTGTCATTTCTGGCATAGTAAACCATGTGGTCATCAGATTCAAAACTGTAAATACCCTTCCATTTCAGCTCACTAATGCCTAAGATATCAATGTGTATGTGTTCCATTTCATTTTTGACAACTTCCAATTTTCCCAGATTCATACTTCGTACATTCCATGTTCTGATTTTCAATGGATGTTTACAGCTGTTTCTCTTCATTTTGAGTTGTGCCCCATCAGCAAATGAAGGTCCCCCGGGCTTTTCTTCCACGGGCTTTACTCCATTTGCATCATCATAGTCAATTCTATTTTGAGGATGCAGCTCTTCCCCAGTCTCATTTTGAGGGCCTTCCAACCTGAGGGGCTCATTTTCCGGCACTATATTTGACAATGATTCTCTGCTATTCATAAGGTTTTCAGTGACTAAATATTTGGAAGTAGTTCATCACTCCTTCTTCCTAGTCTGTCTTTTTCTGCAAGCTCATCTGAAACCTGTCCACCATGGGTGACCCTGTTGGTATTTAAAATACCAGTGGCATAGTTTCCAGCATCACAGCAACTCTCAAGTCACCAAAGTACAATAAACTGACAGATAGATGAGTGGTGGACTGTTTAAATAGTCCCCATCATATCTCTGCAATTGGTTTTCCCATTTTCAAATGAGAAAACAGGCTCACATGAGTTACCTCAGTCATCTCCTGTTACACAGAAAACCAAGTTTTTAGATCATTATGTACTCAATCTGTTGGACAGAGCTGCGTTGGGTTATGAAACCACTGATGAAAAACACTGTGCTGATTTTTCCTGAACACAAAAGGAAACATTCTCCTTGTTTCACTCTAAAGGGTGCATACTTCTTGCACTGCTCAATTCCTTCCTCTGTCTCTCATATCTCACACTCAATTTAGGGTCAAGCACATCTTGCTGGAGGCCACACGATAGACTCAAAAACCCTATTTGTACAGGGAGGATTTGTGTATGTGTGTGTGGGAGGCTTTGGATGGTCACCATGGATGTGATACATTCTATGTGGTATAAGATCAAGTATGAAATATCTCTTAGCACTCAGTCCTATTTTTGGGAAGTGAGATTGTAAAATGATAGTTAAAATTCATTGTAGGGTATTTGAGGACCTCTACTGGCTTAACATAGTGGTTGGGAGTCAGGCTGCTAATCTCAAGATCAGCAGTTCAAAACTACCAGGGGTTCTGTGGGAGAAAGGTGAGGATTTCTGTTCCCATAAAGATTTACAACCTTGGAATCCCTATACTAGGTCGCTATGAGTTAGAAACAACTCCATGACACATAACCACCACCATCATCCTGCTTAGCGCTCAACCTAAGGTCGTTTGAACCACAAACTCAACAGCTACTCCTTGGAAACCCTATACAGGGTAGCTATGAGTCACCCAACAACAACAACATCTGCTTAACAAAGTTGTTAAGAGAATTACTTACAATGTATGTAAAGTACTTTTACACATTAGGTGTTGTTGTTGTTGTTAAGTGCCATCAAGTCGTTTCTGAGTCATAGTGACCCTCTCTAGGGATTCCAAGGAGCAGTTGGTGAGTTTGAACCACCAAATCTGTGGTTCAAACTGACTTTGCAGTCCAGTGATTTATCCCACAGTGCCACACCTAGATAGTAAATACTCAGTAAATGTTAGTTATTATTCTAATTGTTATTAATGAGCTTTTTATCTGAATATGGATATACTGAAGATTTTGTCAGTGGTAAAAACATGTAATGGAAAGAAACTCAAAAAATATGACTGGGGAAGAGCTTCCTCCTCAAATTAGAATTGACCATGATGGTGCGAAAGGAGGAAAGCTTTCAGGACATTAATTTTCTGATGGGGCATAACTGAAAATGAGAAGAAGCAGTTGTAAACATCCATTAATAATCAAAAATAGAATGTGTGAAATATGAATCTAGAAAAATTGGAAGTTGTCAAAAATGAAATGGACAAAAACAAAAATGGCAGTCTGTTTGGCTATTACAAGAATAAACAAGTTGTTTACTGGGGAGCAATCAAGGCAAGTAACCAAGTCCTTTCAGGACAAACCCCCTCCAAGACTGAAACTCAAAAGGAATACATGAGCAGGCATGTAAACTAGCCAATGACCACATTGGTCTATATGTGATTAGAAGTGGGGGAAAGGAAGTAATGAAGATATCAGACATGATAAGTTTGATTATGTTCCATAGAATCCTGTCAACCTTAAGATGAGAGACAGAAGAGGAGGCCTGGTTGGTCCAAAGTTTGGGGAGACTTGGGAACTCCTGAGTCCATGGATACTGACCTAGCCATGGAGAGCTAGAGCTGAGAGTGAAGCATCCAGCTGCTATGAAGTGTGGGGAGATGCACAAGAACTCTCAAACTTGCAGATAGTATCCATTTGACCTAGCTTCAATTGCTTGATGATCAGAACTCAAAGAGGAAGATAAAGAAATTTGATGAAGGAAGCAAGTGCAAATTGCTTCAATTTGATGAAGTTTACCTGTACTTATGGATGTAGTAGCTCAAAATACCAACTGAAAGAGAAGTCTTCACATCAAGGATCAAACCTATCCCCTCTGTACACAGGGTTGGTAGGAAAAGGCAACTTAGACATTAGCTACCTAAAATGGGGGGAGCTATAAAGGCACAAAGTGGCTGGCTTAGAACAAGGAGTTTAGTTTCAGAGTGTGTGGGGAAAGATAAAAACCCACTAAATAGTTTTCACCTTGTCTAGATGGGCCTGGTAAAAGGAGATGGGGATAATATACTTATGATTCAATAGTGAGTAATTTTTATCATGACTAATTGCAATTTGTACAACTGTAAACAAAAAGGGGGAGTAGTTAATTTTACATTTCAGGAACAGAGGATCATAGGACCATCAAGAAAGAAGAGCATAAGTGGAAAGCAGGACCCTAACCAGAGAAGCTGCAATGCCTGAGATGCAGAGAGGTGATGGCATGGAGAGATACATAAACTGAGGACTCTAGACTCATAGAAAAAGAAAGGCTGTGTGCTGCTGGCCAGGGGGTGGGCTTGCAGAATGTGCCCTTTGGTTGTTTAAATTATTATATATTCCTGTGTGTTTTTGTGTACAGAAAAAAACAAAACAAAGGGAATAGAAGCAAATACTGTTAACCAATGATGCATGGACGGGATTATAATTGTTGCAATGAAATAAAATATGATAGGTTGAGTGCAAAACTTATGTTCTCCCATGAAAACTATCACTCAATTCACAATAAAAGTTTTCTTTTTAAAAAATGATATGGAATGAATAAACATCAATATCCTAGTCATTAGCTAAAATAGACTGGTATTAGCTATTTTAAATCTGAAAAACATATGGTTTACTATGTCGAGAATGACAAAGCAAAGAGGAATGGAATCACATTCAGCTTCAAAAGAACATTTCAAGATCTATCTTGATGTATAATGCTCTCTGTGATAGGATAATATCCATACGCCTACAAAGAAGACTAGATAATACCACTATTATTTAAATTTATTCACCAATAATTAAAGCTAGTGATGATGAAATTGAAAAAAATCTACCAACTTCTTCAATCTGAAATTGATCAAACATGCAATCAAGATGTATTGATAATTACTGGTGATTAAAAAGCAAAGATTGGAAACAAAAAGGAAGGGTCAGTTTGACCTTGGTGATAGAAATTATATAAGAGAAACACATGATAGAATTTTGCAGATCCAATGCTTTTTTCATTGCAAAATAGCTTTTTCAAACAACATAAAAGATGACTATACACATGGACTTCACCAGATGGAATACACAGAAATCAAATTGACTACATCTGTGGGGAGAGATAGTTGGAAAGCCAAACAAGGCCAGGGATAGACTGGGGAATAGACCATCAATTGTTCCTATGCAAGTTCAGACTGAAACTGAAGAAAATTAAACCAAGTCCACGAGGGTCAAAATTTGACCTTAAACAAACCCCATTGGAATTTAGAGATCATCTCAAGAATTGTTGTTGTTGTAGTTGTTAAGTGACATTGAGTTTGTTCAAAGTCATAGCAACCCTGTATAGGATTATCGAGGAGTGGCTGGTGAATTTGAACTACTGATCTTGCAGTTCAAACAGACTTTGAGGTAGAGTGCTTATCCTATGGTGCCATACCAGGACTCCATCTAAGGAGTAGAATAGATTTGATGAATTAAATTAAATTGAATGAATTTGATTAAACTAATGACTGAAGATCAGAAGAAGTATGGAATGACATCAAGAACATTATACAGGATCAAAGCAAAAGGTCATTAAGAAGGCAAGAAAGAAGGGAAAACCAAAACGGATGTCAAAAGACATGTTTAGAGATGCTAAATGGAAGAAATGAGGGAGTAAAAGACCTGAATAGAACATTTCAAAGGGCAACTTGAGAAGACAAAGTCAAGTATTACAATGAAATGTTCAAAGGCCTGGAGATAGACAACCAAAAGGGAAAAACACACTCAGCATTTCTCAAACTGAAAGATCTAAAGAAAAAATTCAAACCTCAACTTGTTTTGAAGGGTTCTACACGCAAAATGTTGACTAATGCAGAAAGCATCAAAAAAAGATGGAAGGAATACACAGAGTCACTGTACCAAAAGGAAATTGTCAATGTTCAACCATTTCAAGAGGTAGCATATGATCAAGAGCCTATGGTTCTGAAGGAAGAAGTCCAAGGAGCACTGAAGGCACTGGCAAAGAACAAGGTTCTGGGAATTGATGGGATTCCAATTGAAATCTTTCAACAAACTGGTGCAGCACTGGAGGCATTCATTTATCTCTGCCAAAAAATTTGAAAGACGCCTACGTAACCAACTGATTGGAAAAGATCCCTATTTGTGCTCACCAAAGAGAAGTGACCTAATAGAATTTAGAAGTCATCAGACAATATCATTAGTATCACATGTAAGTAAATTTTTGCTCATGATAGTCCAAATATGACTGCAACAGTGCATTGACAGGACATGGCCAGAGTTTCGAGCTGGATTCAGACAAGGATGTGGAACAAGGGATATCACTGCTGACATCAGATGTATCTTGGCTGAAAGCAGAGAATACCAGAAAGATGTTTTTCTGTGCTCTATTGACTACACAAAGTCTTTCAACTGTGTAGTTCATGGCAAATGAAAAATGAGTATTCCAGAACACTTAACTGTGCTCTTAAAGAACCTCTACATAGACCAAGAGGCAGTTGTTTGACGAGATGATTTTAAACTATTCAGTGTTCCCAGCTACTGCTTGCTGAAAGCAAAGAGGACTTAAAATACTTACTGTTGAAGATCAAAGACCACAGCCTGCAGTATGGGTTGCACCTGAATGTAAAGAAAACTAATATTCTCACCAGTGGACTAATAAATAACATCATGATAAATAGAGAAAAGATTGAAGATATCAAAGACTTCATTTTGCTTGGATCCAGTATCACCACTCATGGAAGCTGCAGTCAAGAAATAAATCTGTTGCACAAGAGCTCTTTAACTTGTTGAAGAGCAAAGATACAGGTTTAGAACAAAAGTGCAAGTGACCCAAGCCATGGTATTTTCAATTGCCTTATGTGCATGTAACAGTTGGACAATGAATAAGGAAGACCATAGAAGAATTGATGCACTTGAGTTATGGTGTTGGAGAAGAATATTGAAATTATTATGGACTACCTAGAATAACAAACAAATCTGTGTTGAAAGAAGTACAGCCAGAATGCTCCTAGAAGTCAGGATGGCAAGACTCCAAGTCTGATATTTAGGACATATTATCAGGAAAGACCAGTCTCTAGAGAAGGACATCATGCTTGGTAAAGTATAGAGTTAGTGAAAAAGAGTAGGACCCCCAATAAAATGGGTTGGCACAGTGGTAGCAGCAATGGACTCAAGCATAATGTTTGTGAGGATGGCGCAGGACTGGCCAGTGTTTCATTCAGTTGTTCATAAGGTCACTCACTATGCATTGGAACTGACTCGATAGCACCTAACAAAAACAAAACATTTTATATCATTTATCAAAAATACTTACATAAATAACCAGTACAGCTAGTAGTCTAGCAGTGAAGACAGATGAACAGACCAGAAATATGCACAAACATTTTTAGTATTATTTTTAGTTAGTTAAGATTTCTATGCCCTCTCTAAAACAGATGATAATTGGGCATGTGCAGAAAGATCACAAAGAATATGCAACTTAAATCAATGTTTCCAACTTAACTGTAAGTCTTCAGGGAGCAGAGGTTGGTTCAAGATTTTATTGTGTATTGAATACACAGAGTAGGAGTTCAATTGTCACATAAAGCCTGTAGGTGCTCTTTGTAGATAAGGTTGCCTAGAATCTGGATTTAACATGATACAATTTCATATTGTCTTTGAAAAATCTCTATCATCAATGATAAATTGCATAAATGTATAGTTCACATATGAAATCACATGTTGTTGTTGTTATCAGGTGCCATCGAGTCGGAACCGACTCATAGCGACCCCATGCACAGCAGAACGAAACAATGTCTGATCCTGGGCCAACCTCACTACAGCTGACACACTTGAGTCCATCAATGATGACACCTGGCCAATCCATCTCATTGAGGGTATTCCTCTTTTTCTCTGACCCTCCATCTTACCCAGCATGACATCCTTCTCCAGCGACTGTTCCCTTCTGACACATGAGGGTAAGTAAAAATAATTCTACTAGAGTTCTAGTTCATAAAATAATGTTTAAACATGTTTCTTCCATGTGGGTGGCTGCAGTCAAGATCTCTCTGTAATACACATCTTAGTCCTGTTAGGATGCCTTCAAATATAGATCCAATTAAAAGAACCCTGTGGATATGGGGGCCAGTTAAAATCAAGGCAGAGAGGCCAGCTCAGAATGCTATGGTGACTGTTATTTGAGGATCTCAAATATTGATAGATTTTTTCAAATATTGATATTAAAATATTAATATCAATATCAAATATTTATATCTATTTCAAATAGTGATAGTTATTTCAAATATTGATAGATTTTTCTCAAAGGAAGGAGTATGAAAATTGAAGGCTGCACTGGTGAGAAAAAGGCCAGGATCATTACACCAAGGAATTCATTACAACAATTCATCTACTCATTCTTCAAGGTTAGCAAGGGCTGTCCTAGGGGAATTTCTTTAGGAAATCTAATCCCATCCACTCTACAGTCCTAATCATGACTGTCTGGACTTCTTGTTCCATAAACTTCAAGAGTATTTTAAAAGAACATGATTTGAGTCCCTTGAGGATGCCAAAATTGTTGCATTGGTGTGGTATAAATTGAAGAACAAAACATTATTTGGGAAGAACTAAAAAATATAGAAACACCATCTTCAGACGTGCATAGACCCAGCTGGAGGATCTGTAAAAAAAACAAAAGCTACACATTTTGGTATTTTTGTTTAATATACATTTCTATGATTTTTTTTTAATACTAAGATTCACCTTGGAATCCTGGTATGGTGCTGGACTGCTAACCATAAGGTTGGTGGTTCAAACCCACCAGCTGCTCCTTGGAAACTATGGGTTGGAACTGATTTGATGGTACTTAACCTGGGTTAAGTTGTGGGTTAATGTGCTGGACTGAAAAGTTGATTTGAACCACAAATCAAGATTCAAGCTCACCAGCCACTCCTCATAAACCCTACACAGAGTCATTAAGAGTCAGAACCGACTTTATGGCACTTAACAACAATAAGGTTCACTGAGCCAAGTCATGGTAGTTTCAATTACCTTGTATGCATGCGAAAGCTGGACAATGAATCAGTAAGAGTGAAGAATTGATGCTTTTAACTTATGGTAAAGAATATTGAATATACCATGGATTGCCAGAACAAAGAAATCTTTGTTGGAAGAAGTAAAACAAGAATGCTCCTTAGAAATGAGAATAGCTGGACTTCCTCTCATGTACTTTGAGCATGTTATCAGGGGTGATCAATCCCTGGAGAAGGACATCATTCTTAGTAACAAAGATGGTCAGAAAAAAAGAGGAAAACTCCGCATTGACACAGTGGCAGCAACAATGGTCTCAGATGTAACAAAGTGATGCAGGACAGGGCAGCGTTTCATTCTATCGTGCATAGGATCACTATGAGTCAGAAGGTACCGAACAACACAAGAACAACTCAGTGGGGGAATTCTCTGGTTTATTATGCATTTCTTGGATTTAACTGTTACATTGGTAAGCGTCTCATTCTTCTGCTGTCACCATTCTTTAGTGTCTGCTGAAACATCTATAAATGCATTTTCAACACAATTCATCCTAAATAATTTCTTTGAGGACAATGAAAGATACAGAGAAAAGCAGTAGAACTTTAGCTGTTCATTATAAGCAGATAAGAGCAAACCAATAGTCTCAATACCTTTAAAATCACTGTGTCATCTAACATTAACAGATTACATTTATACGTACCAGAAAGGATTTTTCAATGACTGGAAATTAAGAGATATTACTGAGGTATGATGCTCTAAGATCAGCATTGGACTGCAAACTACATGATCGGCAGTTCAAACTCACCAGCTACCAATCAGAAACCCTGTACAGTGTCACAATGAGTCGGTATCGGCTTGACAGCACTTAACAACAACTGTGATCAAGAAAAATGGTGACATATTTCAGTTCTGATTGTGACAGGGCATAGAATCACCTTTATATTTCTAAGCAACATAATGCCTGATTTGACATATTTTAATTTATGAAACAAACAGAATAATATGATGCAGTTTGAATACTTTTAATAGTAAGCCTAGTCCAGATTGAACATATTTCAATATAATTGTATTGGCTTCAGATGTGATTTCTTGATAGTGCTTCATTGTCTTGAATGCCAACAACTCCTGGCTGGACTTTCCAAATCACAACTTCTAGTTCACTATTAAATATTTCCTAATAATGGTATTTGGAGTACTGGTCTGGCACTGTATGACAAACACTGGATGACTAACTGCAACATCAGTGGTTCATACCCACCAGCCACTCTTTGAAAACCCTATACAGGGTTGCTTTGAGTCAGAACTGACTCAATGACACTTAACAATTGCATTTAATTTTTTTTTTTTAAGTAACTTGAATTCTAACTATGAAATCAAAATAAAATTATTTTAGAAAAATTTAAACTGTTATTTAATAAACTATGACTAAACAAACGGGAAAATGCTTAGCCTCAGATTTAATTGTCTACTGGATGAGGTAAGCAAAGTCTATCGAATGTCTAATATGAAAAAAACCATTGCCATCAAGTTGACCCAATTCATTGTGATCAATGTGTGCCAGAGTAGTACATTCTTATATAAGGCACATAGGTGGCATAAGTGGTTTGCAATTAGTTGCTAACCCAAAGGTTGATGGTTAAACCCACACAGACTCCATGGAAGGCCTGGCCAACTGCTTTTGTACAGATTATAGTTAAGACAATCTTATGGAGTTCTTCTCTCTAGTACTGGGAGTCATCATGAGTTGGGCCTGCTCAAAGGCAGATAACATCAATCATTAATTTTTAAAACGCTTATATGAGAGAACATCGGTTTTGCACTCTATCTACCATATTTTGTTTTTGCTTCTATTCCCTCTGTTTTGTGGTTGTTGTTGTTTTTGTTTTTTTTTTAAAGATTTTATTGTGAGGTTTACATGGGAGAACATCAGCCCTACACTCATCCTATCGTATTTTGTTTCATTGTAATGATTACAATCCCCTCCATGAATCATCAAATACCCAAAGGATACACCACACAGGCTGCCCCCCAGCCACCATCACACAACGCCTCTCCCTCCCTGAGCCAGTGTCCCCAGCCACTCCATCTGTCCATGTCATCATCTCTGTCTCTATCCCTGGTGCCACCCCCTCTCTGGGTAGGATCCTGTTCTCTGCTCCTCTCACTTCATAGTCCCAGGGACCTCTGCTCCTGGACTACATAATCAAACACTCTCCTCCTTCTGTCAAAAAAAGTCTCCCTCTATATTTCCTACCCTCACAGTCAGTCCTGATGGTAATTATTCACTATTGTACCACAAGAGACTTATCCCCATCTTCTTTTGCCAGCCCAGTCCCAACAGATTGGAAATCATTCAGTGGAGGTTCTACCTACCTCTGTCCCATATGGAACTAGGCTCTGTCTTGAAAGCTTGTAAGCCAGTCACTTCTTGCCTTTAT